>NW_024882054.1:0-454899 GCF_019059575.1 Amphibalanus amphitrite
TTTGATAGAGGAAACTACTGCTGTCTGCTACCATTTGCACAGCATTTGTCGCTATAGCTGCGACGTCGTATGCGTATACTTATAAACCGCGACGGCTAACTCTGGAACCAATAGAGCTACAGCGCCGTGGAAAAGCGCATTTCATAGCTCTTTTAACGCTCTTTCGCCAACATGTCCTCAAATTTGACCTCAGACCAACGGTTTCGCCCCCAGAGGGCACCGCTCTGAGTCTGATTGACCTCAAATTTGACCTCAGATCAATGGTTTAGCCCCGTGTTTTCACCGCTCTAGCACGTCTCTGTCAAATCAAAAGTTATAGTAAAAAAAAAAAACTGCTGAAGACCTTTCATGACCTGAGATGACCTCAGGGGCACACAAAGGGGGCACAGGTGCAATTTTCCGATTCAGTGTGTCATGTTTACATATGAACCGATTTTTGAGAGGGTGTAGAACGACATTCGTCCAAAAGAGGCTCATTTCAATTTTCTCCCATTGACTTATGTATAATGGAGCAGTCGCAAAATTGACCTGACCTTAGGTCACAACTCACAGATATAAAAAAATCCGAGATATCCATTTTAAACATACTGTTGCCCTAAGCAAGTACTGAAAGTTTCAAAGTGATCGATCACTTGGTGTAGCTACAGCGAGCTTTCGAACTTTTTCTGAGGTAAGGTCACTTGACGTTACCTGGTGACCTGACCTTGAATGACCGGGATCTGAAATTTTCATAACATGTGCGAAAAAGATGTCGGAACGGGTGTATCTAAAACAGCGGCGCTACGCGTCGCCGTTTTTGAGATATTCGCGAAAACCCTAGGGGGGGGGCGTAAAAACGCCCCCTCCCCAGCACGGCGCGGATCAAACGGCCCCTGAGACCTCGGGATGGTGCCCCTGAGACCTTGAGACTTCGGGATGGTGCCCCCTCAGACCCCGGGAGAGTGCTCCTTCAGACCTCGGATTTCGGAAAAGTGCCCATGGAAACTTGGAATGGTGCCCCCGGAGACCTCGGGATGGTGCCCTGGACCCTCGAGATGGTGCCCTCTCCGACCTTGGGATGGTGCCCGCGGAGAACTCGGGATAGTGCCCCCTGAGAACTCGAGATGGTGCCCCCGCGGACTTCGGGATGGAAATAGATGGACAATATTAAACTAAAAAATCCGAGGCGAGGGACAGAAATGGGCCTCCGGGAGACCCCGAAAACGGTACCCTATTCCGATAGACCTTCTGGATGGTGCCCCCTTAGGAGACCTCTGGGTTAAAACTCCTGTCGGTGACCTCAGTCATGAATTAAAAAAAACTCCGTGATGGGCCCCCGGGAGGCCCAAGGGGGGCATGGCCCCGGCCCCAATGCCCCCCCCCTCTGGATCCGCAACGGAAATGATCTGACCCAAGATTTGACCTAAAAACGACCAAAGCCTTCCTTCATTGTCCGAAAACCGCTGACAGTTGATAGCTCACTGACACTAGAGCCGTGAATAAGGAGGCGTGAAAATACTCTCCTCATCTCGATCTAATACGAAAGGACCACGTCATGGCGTGAGAAGGGTGTTCTCAAAATAGATGACACTGTATGAATGAGTAAATAATTCGCGCCCCGTTGGGCTCTAGGCGGACCCTACCACCTGATGGGGTGGTGCAGCCGTTTCGTCCTCCACCTGAGATCTCGGAAAGTTACCGACCGATTTTAAAAATTCGCAGAACGGTCGATAGCCCCACCAGGGAACTACCTTGTTACCGAATTTCGTTGACCTAGGTGCGACCCATGACGTCACAAGTCAGGTCAAAGGTTGCATATTCTCACCGATTTAGTCTAAGGAATGCGTTACAGTCAGTTAACACATCAAATAAAAGGCATGTTATCGAAAAACATCGATGGAACGTGGTTGCCCAATACATATGTTGCCTAAAGAGGTCACTGATGCCAGGTCAGGTCACAGAGGTCAGGTCACTAAGGGTCACAATATGAACCCAACTGTGCTAATTGCTAGGGTCGCGTGATACATGTTTTATGGTAAATTTTACATTTAAAATTCAATGGTGTGGGCTAGACGGCCATTGGGGCCGGTTTAGATTACGTTCTGGTGGAGGTCAGGTCAAGGTCAGGTCAAAGAAGGTTAAATTTCAAAGTTGATATTTTGCCTAAAAGGGGTATCTATTCGATGCAGCTCATCACGGGAAATCCAATGGTGGTCTTTGGTTTGCTCTGTGTGTTCTGTGACGGCTAAAAGCTGGGTTTGAAAATTTTACGTAATACATTTTGAGTAGTTTTTTTTACATAACTTTGCAAAAAAATGGAGCTATCGAGTACTGTTGAAGTTTGGCATATCTAGAGCGGATAGTTCTATAACATATATTCCAGCTTTAATTATGAAAGTTGTTGGTATTTTCGGGTTGTTATACTCTATAGTTTTGGTGGTCAAACTCAATTTTTGTTTAGAAATCAGAGTTAGCAGTTTTGTAGCGCTGTTTATTTTACATCTTTTTGATCTTGAATATTTTTTGTTATCTTCAAAACTGTAACGTGACAGCTCTTCCCGTTAAACCTTTTATTGGGTCGAAAATGACAGAACATGACGCCTGTCTGACGTCATTTGTGACTAACCTATCATAAGAGAGCTCTGGAAAAATTTGGTCACAAGGTGTAAAAATGATGCCCGGAGGGGTCTTCTTTTTAGAATTTTTGTCCGAATGGATGAATGGGTGGCTATGGGCCCGGGTGCCCCGCTAAGCAGTGCTTGTTGCGAATGACACCACGGTATACTTACGCTATACTTAAGGAGATATCGACTGAAAAGGAGAGAGGGGGCTGCTTCGCGCCCCCCTTCCTCCCTACGAGGCTCGAGGCTTTCAGTTGTTGCCCTCACATAACTCTTGGTTATATTACAACGTAGTGGAATTGCAAGTGGCAATATAACCTTCCTGCCAGCGCCGGACCGGAATTGTAACATGCAGGCTGAATTTTAACATTTAACTTTTAAATTTTCACCGTTGGGCTTTTTAGAAGTTTTAGGTATGAACTGTTCAGCTCCTTTTTTAGTCCATCACAGCGGGCTAGTATGTCATTTGTCAATCAAAATCGAATTAAAAACTTTTTATTGGGTCTGGTTATCTCGCCAACTTCTTAACTGAATCGTTTAGTAGCTTTTGATTGGGCACTGCCCACGCTGTCTGTCAAACTTTCCGTGTCATAGACACTGTCTATGACACGAGAAGAGGCTGCTGACATCGTTTGTCGCGGTTAGATAATACCAATCCACGTCCCAGTGGCTGCTCGATCGCACTTTCCCTGGCCCACCTCTCCCACCAGGCTAGGCTTTGCCCGGCACAGCCGTCGCCTCAGTGCCTCGGGCGGTGACCGAGGCACTGAGGGGCTCACAATTCGTATGGTGCCGTGGCTCTCAAACCAACACAGAACAGTGAAACGCACAGGCTCACCTTCCATATAAGGCGAACGGCTGATTCTGGCGCCGGGGCTTCATTCAATGCTAAGGCGCCCAATCACAGCGCCGCAGTTCAGTTAGTGTCGGGCGCAAAAGCTACTATGCTCCGCCCCTCCATCACGTGACCCTGCCCTCACGTGGCCTCAGTCACGTGGTGTTTCCTGCATCGTATTATCCCAACTAATAGCCGTTTGCACCTGTACGGAATCCTTCCCTCAGATAGCTGCGACCGTTGCCCAAGTTCACGCGAGTCTATCTTGCATTTGTTCTGGCTCTGTCCAGCAGTGTTGCGTTTTTGGGCCCAGTTGCGA
Organism: Amphibalanus amphitrite; assembly: GCF_019059575.1. Lineage (NCBI taxonomy): Eukaryota > Metazoa > Arthropoda > Thecostraca > Balanomorpha > Balanidae > Amphibalanus > Amphibalanus amphitrite. The sequence continues at coordinate 3,755 of NW_024882054.1, forward strand.
CAGCTGCTGGGGCTGCGAGATCCATTGTCGGCTCCGGCTGTACTGCTTGGTGTAAACCTGCCACACTGTCGCGGATCTGGGAATCAGTTATATATGATTGTGTTACTAGGGAAATGGTATATATGGCGATGCAGACTGAATAGCGCAGCACCGAACATGCAGGGTTTCGTGGGTATGTATAGTGATTATATTCGGGTCGAGCGATATCATGCTTTAGTTACAAGCACAATGCATACATTTAACCAGGAATGGCACCAGCTGAGGGAAATGTTAAAAAACAGCAAGCATCCGCCGTAGGTTAGTAGAGGTAGACAGGGACAACCTAGCGTGTGAACTGTTTATTGTAATTATGTGTGGGATTGGACGCAATACGTGATATAATTGGCAACTGCTGAGTGTATGACCACGTGATGATTGATGTATAAATACACCCCCGGCGGAAGCCTGGGCAAACTGAAAAAAACGTGGTGTTTCCACTTCTTGGCGCATGGCGGCGCTAGTCTCGCAAGGGCGGTGGTAGCTTGCTCCCCCGCCGTCCGGGGGTGATGGGTAGCAAGTGCTGGTGACTGTACCTAGCTTCCAGAACCAAGTCTGCGTCCCCCCCCCACACACACACACAAACGTTGGTGGCGTCCCCAAAGATACAGGCCCAGGGGCGCGGGAACTACTTTCCGACTGGGGGGCACACCATAATAGAGATTAACCTAGGGTACCCCCAAATCTAGTTTTCTCACCGGTTTTAGGCCACTTATTTTTCACCCCTCGGCTTTTTCAACAAAAAAAGAAAACATTTGCAAAAAAGTGTGGTATTCCGTCTCAAAGCTGTGGGGGCGCCGCCCCCACGGCCCCAGAGTTGGGGGGGGGGGGGGCAAGCTGCCCCCACTGCCCCCCCGGCTCCCGCGCCTATGTACAGGCCGGCGGCCCGGGTGCAAATTTATCTCCAAAGTGTAGCAGTACACTTCTTTCCAACGAAAAAAATCACAACAGAAGGCAAATGTATGAGAGACATGCAAAACGTTCCTTTACTCACGAGCAACCAACAGCGATACGGGAAAAACGATTCAATATAAACAATGCCACAGGTGCGCCAGGTTCGGCTCTTGTTTGAGACGCAACGCGTCGTCATGGTTACGCGCAATCCGACCGCTTTCGCTACCCGCCGGTGGTGGCAGGTTTCCACGGTAGAGACGACACCAGTGGAATGGCTGGACCGGCTGGACAGTAATGACGTAGGTACGTGATGTGCGGTGATGAGCCAGGCTCACAGATTGCTCAATGCTGATGTGTTGAAGGCTATACCCCCTGGATCATGCGAATTTCTCTTCTGGGTCACGATTTTTTTCCTGGGTCACGCTAAAACCCAGAAGAAAAAAATGCGTGACCCAGGGGAATGATTTTTACAGTTTTCCGAATATGGCAAGTTTGTCATCGAATACTAATCTCCAAGTACATCTTATCTGGAGTACCTGAGCACGCAGCAACACGACACTGCACTGAAAACAAATCTACCCATGAGGGGAGAGTAATTCATATTTGACTCGCCATTCATGAGTATATTTGGATGAGTAACTCATGCGTGGAGCGTTAACACTCAAGAGTAAAAGTTTACTCGTTTTGAAAACTCAATTGCCCAAATGCATGACCTTCTCCCTATGAGTTGCCTGACTCATGACGCACAAAACATTGGTATCAAACCTCCCTGTTGAGTCTCGCAAACTCATGTAAGGCGAGTAAGGAATGTACTCACGACCCGTGAGTTAGTGAAACTGAACGTTTGGGTTTAAGAACTCATGAAAAAGAGGACAGGGATTCTTGCTAACTCATTGTTCGTGAGTAATGAGTTCAAAAACCAGTTTGAAATCATTAACTCGTCAAACGCAGCTTAAGGAAACCAATGATGCGCCGGTAAATATGATCAACCGTGAATTATCCATGAGCTGCTTTACACAAGCCTTACGCGTTAATATTACCGCCATGACGCCATCTTGCATGTTTGTGCCGGAAGTGCAGCACGGGACGCGGCGGACGCAGTGAATTGGAGGCTGGAGCGACTGGTGAGTGTTAAATGTTACGTATTTTATTGCCTGTAGGTATGTTTAAGTGCAAAATGCATATTTTCATTGAAAATGTACCTACATGTGCACTCACACAACACTACTGATACCTTGGGTTGTCCTGTGGGTTCGTTGACCCTCCTAGTTATGTATTGTCTATAACATGAAAGCCTTTTTGAGGGGTTCATAATATCTTGAATATGTTTCAACGCTAACTTGAGAGACATTGTAACAAATAGTAAGAAAATTAACCTCACTCTCATTCTATCTAAAAGTAAATTCCGGATTCGAAATAAAACAAACTTTTTGAGAAGCTTTCGGCATTGCGCCATCATCAGCTCTCAATTCCTTAGAGAGCTGATGATGGCGCAATGCCGAAAGCTTCTCAAAAAGTTTGTTTTATTTCGAATCCGGAATTTACTTTTAGATAGAATGAGAGTGAGGTTAATTTTCTTACTATTTGGTTCATAATATCCATCAAAATGTGGAATATCATATCAGTCATGCTCAACATGCCCCTACAGTGAAACCTAACCTGTTATTCTACGGGCAGCTTTGCCTGCGTGAAGCCTAACAGAATAATTAAACATCAAGTATTTTCTTTAAGCCTTTGCCTATAGCATCTATTTCTGCCAGCCCCTAATGCTCAAACCCTGGTGCAAACATCTATAGGTTAGGATAGGCAGGGGCGGATCCAGAAAATCTCCAAGGGAGGGGCCATTAGAAACCAGGAGGCCCCCCCCATAATCCCACCTGTTGGAGGCCCCATCTTCCCACTTGTTGGCCCCCCCCAAAAAACTGCGTCTATTGAGCTTATCTAGCTGTTCAGGCAACATCTCAACATCTGTGCAGGCTTGGAGGCCCTCTGTGCAGGTTAGGAGGCCCTGTAAAAGTGGTCATCTCTGTGAGTATAAGAGACCTCCAAGTTATGAAAAGCTTTACCAATCTTCTAACAAAGAAGTCTTCTCAGCTAGTCTTCTAAGAAATAACTAAGTGGGTAGGTTAAAAAAAAACTCATCGGATTTCGGCCATGGCCCCCATGGCCCCCCCCCTTGTATCCGCGCATGAGGATAGGTGGTATATGTGCAAATGAAGTTCGAGTGGTAGGCATGTGGAAGGTTGTATGTTGTAAGATGTAGGCTGGTAGATTGTAGGTACCTATTTAGGTTGTAAGGTCTAGTTAGTAGGTTATAAGGTAAGGCTAGGTCAGCTTTTCATCATGTTTTTCATCTTCCTCGTAGTTCGTCTAGTATTTTTGTAATAAACGACTTGTAATTGAATCATTTGGCCGAATCCTTCTAAAAATGAGCACCCCAAGTGCTTCTTCTAAAAGCCCATCCCTGCACCCCCCAAGAGTGAGATCTAGATACCAGGCATGGTCGAATTGATTCTATCATGATGTTCTCATCTCCTCAGCTGGACGGTGCCATGGAGGCCACTTTCTCAGAGAGGCGACACCTCATCGTCAAGAGGAAAATCCCGATGGCCACCATCCGTCGTCAATGAAAACAAAGTATGTACATTGTCATAGATAACATGAATCATTGTACATGGTCTGATGCGTTGTAAATTAGCGATCCTATGCAGTCAGAGTCAGGTGGTTTGGTGCGTGCAACTGCAGACGCGCCTTCACCGGCTCTCAGAGTCAGTTTTCTTTCTGAAGCTCATCTTGAGTTATTTTGCACCCGCCCTCATGTGTATTTTGTTTCCCCTGCCTTTGTTACCGACAGACTAGGGCCAATATCCGAAAATGATTCGATCCACAGGATCCAAGAGCGCAATTCTTCTATCTGATTACGAGCGAGCGAGCGCAGCGAGCGAAGTGAGTCTTTTCAATATAACGGAAAAAATCTCAGTATGAGCGGCCCGGCCCGGCCCGGCCCGGCCCGGCCCGGCCTGTAACGCTTTTGAGAGGCTTATATCTCAGCAACCGCTGGACCGATTGGCCTGCGGTCTTTTTTGTTGGGTAGCCCCATCCCTTCTACCCCGTAATTGACTACTTTTGATACATCTCAGTGACCGTCGTGGCACGTGCCACGTGAAAAGTCAAGGGTGTTCAAGCTGTTTTGCAAAAGTAGTGATTTTGAGAGGCTCATATATCAGCAGCCGCTTGGGCGATTGACTTGCGGTAATTTTTGTAGGGTAGCTGCATCCCTTCTACCAATGGTCGGATACTCTTCATCTATGTGAGTGACCCCCACTGCACGTGCAAAATACAACAATAAGAGGTGCCAAATTTGTTCCCATTTCAGTAACTCGGTAATTACTGGGGCGATTTCGCTGAAACTTGGCATACAGGTAGGCACCCACCAGGCAATGCATTCCCATGTGTTGCGGTTAGGGTGCTACTGCACGTGCGCACGTGCAGGGGGCGTTTCCAGATCTCGAGAACGGCTGGGCCGATTGCGCTCAAATTTGGTACACGGTTGGGGACCAGTTAGTGGGGTGCCGTGCAAAAGTCAGTTTGGACCCCGTTTGCACGTGCGCACGTGCAGAATGCTGCTTCCAGATCTCAGGAAAGGCTGGGCCGATTGCGTTCAAATTTGGCACACCGCTAGCAACCGGTTAGAAGGGTGCTTTGCACAAGCCCGTTGGAAGTACCCTCTCGCCTTTCCGCACGTGCAGGGCTCACTATCTCGCTCGCTCGTTCTTCGCCCAAAAGGCGTTTTACTGGTTATAAATTCATCAATACTTTTTGGAGACCCTGCTGGTCCTTGATCCAACATGTTTCTTTCGTCGATGAATACCGGCGATCTTGAATCTTACATTTTTGCTCTGTGGATTGATTCTGGGGATCTTGTATCCTACATTTAGTCTCTGAGAACACATTTTTCTTGCTAAATTTCAAAATGCTTTGCATTAGCGAGGCGTACAAGGTTGTTTAAGAAGTCTTTGTGCACAACCTGCTTCGCTGGCCCTAAAGTTCAAACTTAACGCTTAATTTTATGTCTACAGACATGACATTTACGTTGGATCCAGGAAATTTGAACTCTGGCATTTCGTTCTCGCGTGGGGTCCGGAATCCTAAAGCGTTATTTATACGTGCGATCCAGGGGATCTTGGATCCTAAAATTATATTATATTTTTCAATGAGATCAAGGAGATCCAGTATTCTGAAATCCTGGCATTGCATGGGATCTTGCGGATCTTGGATCTTGATTTTTGGCTGAGGCACAAGTCTGTACTTATACCGACAATGCATGCATAACCCCAGAGTCATGTCCGCCGCACGGTAGGGATTGCGAGAGTTACTAATGCTACTGTAAAACAGATGTGCTTGTGTGACATCGCATTTGCATGACCACCGATAACGGAACTGGATTGGCAGTTAATTTTCAGACGCTGCAGTAAGAAGTAGAAGAATTTAAGCCGGCCATGCGAATAATAGCCGCGTTTACATAGGGCTAGTTGCCAGATAGTGGAATTTCCACTAACAGAGGGTTCCCGAGAAATACACCATGGCCAATATCCTGGACGCAATTCGGTGTGCAGACGAAAATATGCATGTGAGTGCTAGAAATTCGTAAATTACATTATTTCATTGACTGTTTTTGTTAAAAACACGTGATGACAAGCTCAGCAAATCTATTCATGGTGGCTTACGTGACAAATTGGCTTTCCTTTGTGGGATAATGCCATTTTCATTAGCTCTACTTTGATTAGCGTATGACAGGTGTTCGTGTAAAATAAGCAATTTTACCTATTTCCTTCATCAGTTTGGTAGCTGAAACAGCTACCAATTTACTTCCACTATGACAGTTTCCAGTAACATATGCTACTGATTGGCTAATATTAGCCAATCAGATCTCTGGAGTTCCCCGCAGTGCGTTACAACTATGACGCGGCAAAGACATATTTGGACATATCATTTCTATATTGATATGCTTATCTACACTGCATTGGCCTTGCGTTGCGTGGATGTCATCAAGTGAAATATTTTGGCCTAAGGTCAGTGAGACGCTAGTCGCTACTCTTCTATACGCTATGCCCTTTTTCAATATGAATACGGTGTCGTGTTCTGACTGCAGACTCCTGGTAAGTTTGTGCAGGTCTCACGGAAGGGGCGAGGGCGCTCTTTCGCTTTTCGATCCAGCAGGCAACAACAATGATTTTTTGTAAAGGAGTAGGAAAGGAAGTCACAAATTTATTTAAAAGTTGGTAAAGTTGTTTTGGTTTAAAAGTTTGTGCATTTGCCTTGTCAAGGGTATGGAACCTCAATAAATTGCTAAGTCATATTTCCAGGATGTTGATAGGTATGTTTGGAAAAAGATGTTTTGATAATGTCGAGAAATGTAGCAAGGACTTTCCTATCTTCAAATCAGTTGCTCGCTACAGTTTCATGATTTTAAGGTGTGCATGAAATAATGAGAAAAGGTAAAAACAAAAATATGAATAAAAATTTTGTTAATTCATGATGCATGTTAGAATTTTTTTTTCGTTGATAAAAGCAAGGCTTGCGACTGAACCATAATGTACATTGACTGATGCCGGAGTGCTCCGAGTACCTACAAAACCAATAGCATGATGAATGGCTGAATTCTGTCCGAGTGGCTGCATTACCTAGTTGCATTTTTTCAATTCACCACACTCCTGTATCATGCAGGCATGGGAGTTATTTCAGAATTAAAATTAATATTTAATATATCTTGTTTATGAGACTCCTCACGGGCCAGACTGGAAAACATCCATACACTACGCCGGACGCCCGTGAGACCATCTTGCGCCGAAATTCGGCGCAAGCGATTTTGCGCCGAAATTTCTGAGTGATTTGCTCCAAAAATTAGGTGGCTATTTGTGCGAAAATTAAGCCCTTTTCATATAAAGCACATGTACACATATACTGATCAAGGCTATATCAACCAGGCAGAGTGTTTCGGGGCTTTGTACACTATCCCATGTTTGAGCGTCCGAATTAGTTTTTATTTCCACGTAAACCCAATACCTCGACGGGAGCCAGCGAGGGCCCGGTAGCGGAGCAGCACGTGCTCCGCGTGCTGCTATGAGACTCCTCACGGGTATGGTTATGGCTGCTGGCAGGCTGTAGCCAGCCTTTGTCAGTAAGCTAAGGGATTGGCTATGCATGGTTTTGTGCGTACATATGATTTCAGACCAAATTCTGCCCTAGCCCAGTATGTGTGCTTAGAATGTGGAGGGCATGCCAACATGTTCCTCTCAGCGGGGACTATGTCCTTGTGAACCCTTCCATTCAGAAGATTCAGATCAAATTGATAACATAAATCCTTGGCTAGAGTGGTTGCTGGGGTGCTAAGACTTAAAATATGCGCTAATGTCAGGTGTCAGCCAGTAGCGGCGGAACACCTTCAATTAGGGGGGGGGGGGGGACACTGCCGACTTTTGGTCCAAGTCCCATTCTTTCCATGCAACGCCCATAGGGCTAATGTTAAAATGTCAAAACCAAAGGGGGGCACGTCACGGTGCCCCGGTGCCCTCCTCGTTCGGCCGCCCATGGTGTCTGCTCAAGCTACAGAGCTGCCATTCCAGCTGTTCTAAACCCCATAATACAAGTGGTATTTCTCCTGGCAGCTGAATCCTCTCCAGTGACAGCTGATCCTCGCCATCTGATCCTCCCCAAAGACAGCTGACACTCCCTGGTGGGGGATGACCTTGCCCGGTGGCTGGTGGCAGCGAACCCTTCCCAGTGATAGCTGACCTTCCCCGGTGGGAGGTCACAGCTAACCCCTCCGACGGATCACCCTCCCGGTTCTGAGCCCCGGCGTCACTGCCTCCCATTGACAGACTTTTCTGGCGGCAGCAGAAAAGTACTCCAGCCCAGCAGACTCCAGCCGAGCCGCACCCAGTGGCGGCCGACGCCGAGCACGGCGGGCGTTGCGGCGCGCGCCGGACGCTTCACCAGCACACGCAACGTCATCGCGTCGCTCGCCACCGAGCAGGTCCAGTTTCAGGCTTGCCGGCTCGTCGCTGATAACAGACTGCCATTCTCGCGGATGGCGGTGCCTAGCTGCGCCAGCGGCCGGTCGGCGCTCCAGACGGGTCGCGCCGCCGGCCAGCCCACCGCCAGGCACTGCACCAGTAGCGGCCGCGCCTGCTCGGCCAGTACCAGTCGCGAGAACGAGGCTATTTTTTCGTGCCGCAATGTTTGTGTTGGGCCGATAGAGCAGCGCTCGGGATGGCGCGCCCTGCCCGGCTTCGTTGACGGCCGCCACCCACACCTCGTAGCTCTGGTGGTGGTCTAGATCCTTCAGCTTCATCTTCAATCGCCCGGCCAGGCCGGGCGGCCGCGCCGCCCAGACCGCCGTAGAGGCCGGCGGCCTCTACAGCTGCCGAGCCACCGGCAGCGACGGGCGCACCGCCACTGGACTCGTCGACGTCAGCGTTATCGAGCCGCCGCGGATCGCGCCGTTTAGCTTACCGGCGTCTCTGGAGGTGGGCGACCGGGCGCAGGTCTCGTGTCTGGTGACCTTCGGCGACCTGCCCATCACCTTCAGCTGGCCGCGCGGCAACCATTCGCTGGCCGTCCACCGCCTGGAGACGGTCGGTGCAGAGTTCTACAGTAGCCTGGTGTTCCAATGCGTGCGAGCCGACCAGGCTGCGGCCAACGCGGTAACCGGCAGCCGCCACTCGGACTCGGCCGAGCTCCGCGTCAGAGTGCCGCCGCGCTGGCTTCACCAGATGGTGGACAGGGAAGTGGCGCTGGGCGGCAGCGTCGTGACTTCAACTGTTCGGCGGCCGATCAGCCACCGTTTATTGTCTCATGGACTGGACTTTCACTTCAGCCGCCGCGCTCCGGGGCTCCGCCAACAGGCGGCTCATCCTCCGTCGACAGGCGGCTCATCCTCCGTCGGGCGGCGCCGACGGCTGCCTGTCGCCGCTGACGGTCGCCGAGATCGGCGGCAGAGAAAATGGCTACAGCGCCGACAAAGGCGTGGACGAGCGGCTGCGGCGCGCCGCGCCGCACGGCATTACCGTGCCGGCTCGTTTCCAGCAGCGTCAGAGAGCCGCCTCGGTGGTGTCTGGCGCCGTTCGGTGACCGGCCGCTGCAGCTGAGCTGGTACCGGCGCAGCCATCTGCTGGAGACCCCGACCGAGCTCCGGTGACCCCGGCGGACGGAGACGTCACTGTGCAGGTAACGGCTGCGGACGGCTCCTCCCAGCTGACACTGACGGCGGCGCGACGGACCGACGGCGGCACCTACACGTACGCAACAGTCACGGCGAGGACAGCACCGCGCGGCACGTGATAGTGACGGAGCGGCCGGAGCCGCCCTCCGATCGGCGGCTGGCGTCCGTCACCTTGCGATCCGTGCTGGTGGCCTGGCCGCCCAGGTACGACGGCAACAGCGTCGTGGCGCACTACGTGGTTCAGTGCGTCGCCGAGCCGCCGGCCGGGTCTGGCAGCTGGGAGTCAATGAGACAGTGTTGGCCCGGCAGCGGAGTGCGCTGGTGGCCGGCCTCCAGCCCAGCGCCTCGTACCGGCTGCATGTGTTCTTCGTGAATCGGCACGGCAGCAGCTAGCCCAGCGGCGCGCTGAGGGTGCACACCGAGCCGGAGCCGCCCGGCGGGCCGCCGCTCGGCGCCCGGCTACGACCTGCCGGGCCGCGCACCCTGCGGCTGACGTGGAGCCCACCGCCGCCGCAGTCGCTGACCCACGGACGGATACAGGCCACCTACGTCCGGCTGGTCGACCAGATCACCCTGACCAGGTCCGTCTGCCGACCGGAGCTGGTGCTGCTCCTCAAACACCTGCAGCCCAACACGGCATACTCAGTCCCGATGAGCGCCTGTAACCGAGCCGGCCAGGGTCCTGCCAGCTCGCCCGTCACCGCCACCACAGAGGAGGGAGTGCCGGAGGTGGCGCCGCGTCAGCTGACCTGCCGGGTCGTGTCACCCTCCTCCATCGGTCTCAGCTGCCTGTGGCTGGCCGGCGGCGCGAGGGCCCGTTCCCGGCCGACCTGGACGTAGCCGAGTTGTGCAGTCTGCTGCCGGTCACAGTCTACCAGCTGTTGGTGAGCGCCCACAGCGCGGCCGGCACCACAGAGTCTACCACCCGGCTGGCCATCCACGCCGCAGACGGAGCAATGATATCTCCGCTGCCGCCGCCAGAAAAGTCTGTCAATGGGAGGCAGTGACCCCGGAGCTCAGAACCGGGAGGGTGATCCGTCGGAGAGGTTAGCTGCGACACCTGCTGAAACGGGACACCTGCTGAATCGTCAGCTGACTAGTGACGTCCTTAACTCCAGAGGTGCTGTCCTGGACGTGGAACCTGCCGCCCAGCTGGTCGGCGCTGACGCCGTCCCTCGTCCAGGTGACAGCCGGCGGCGGTGACGAGGTGGCCGCACAGGTGAATGTGACCGCAGTGTCCACCACCGGCTGCACCGTCTGCTGAACCAGCGACAACAGCAGCCGAGCCGGCAACGCTCCGATGCTGACCTGGGTGGTGGCGAGGTCATCGGTCACGTGACACTGGTACATGCCGGCCACGGAGCGGTTGCCGCCGGTCAGCTGCAGAGCCGGCCGGCTGGCGGCGGCGGGCAGACGGCGGCCGTCCTTGAACCAGACGATGTCGCTGGCTGCCAGGGGCGGCGTCACGTGACAGGTCAGCTGAGCGGGCTGTCTGGTGGTCACCAGCAGCTGACCGGGCTCGATGACAGCGCGGCGTGTCACTATCACCTCCAGTCGCGTGTTCCGCGCCGCGCTGCCCACCTCCGAGCTCGGCGATCTCGGCATACGCCCGCGTCCCCTGACCTGACCCGGCGCACCACCAGCTGCTGGCCACTGACCTCGACATGACCAGAGTGGAGCAGCGGCGTCAGCTCAGCGCCGCGCACCTGTTGTTGTTGTTGTTGTTGTTGTTGTTGTTGTTGTTGTTGTTGTTGTGGTTCCATCCAGCCGCGTTACCGCGGTGTAGCCGTGCGGCTCTGGAGGTCCCTCACGGCGGCCGCCAGGGCCGCCACCTCTCCGTCGTCGCGGACGTCTTCCGGGCTCGGGAAAATCGTCCCGTACCTCCGGAGACGCCAGCCCATGAGGGCCGGGCACCGGAAGAAGAGGTGCCGGGGCGTGGCGGCCTCCTCCCGGCACACGGTGCACCGGGGTATGGTCATGCTGCATACCAAACGACGCGCCTTGACCAGGCGAGCAGTTTGGTACCACTTGCAAGTCTTTAGCACCATCATGTCGTGATTTATTGACAGAAAAACGATTTATGACGTCACATGACCTCAGATGACCTTTGCCGGTGCCCCTGTCAATTAGCGGCACCAGGATCATCACCGATGAGATAATCTTCCATAATACTGAAAGAATTGGGTGGTTTTGACTCGTTTACACGAAGCAGGAGGCGTTTCAATATTTTCCCATAGGCTTGCAATGTAAAGGTCACGAGTCTGGCCTGACCTCAGGTCACAGATATGAAAATTCTGAGATATACAAATTGCACATACTGGTACTCAAACTAAAACCTGAAGAGAAGAAATTGATCGGTCAAAAACTCTAGCTCTGGCGTGATTGCAAACTTTTCTGAGGTGGGGTCACCAAACCGCCTCTGGTGACCTAACCTGACCTGACCCGGCAACTTTTTTTGTCAAAATGTGCGCAATGAATGTTTTAAAAAGTCACCGAGTATGAGCTTTCAGTCTTGCGGCGTTTGGCAATGGCACAAGAAAAACCTGAATGGGGGCCTTAAAGCCCCCCGCCCGCCAGGAATAGGGTTAAAGAAAATAATGTATTTTACTTGACGAGAACGGTGTAAAAAAATCCTCCAATAATAGTAACCAGTAATTACTTCTATGATATACGTATGAAGGTACCTATTTTGCAACTGTGTCAAAGCACAAAAGAACAGCATTCTGACAGCTCACTGTGTTATGTTGAAATGGCAAGTTTGGTCAAACTTGGTCAGTGCTGAACTTTGATTTTAATTGCTAATTGTTTTGTCATTTCAGAGTGTTAATGGAAACAGACGACACTGAGCTGGGGCCGGATGCAGGAGGCGACGGACGCTGTGGTGCGCTGGGCAAAATAGTCCAAGATGCTGGTAGCGGGTGAAATACGCAGCTGCTCGTCGTCTCCTAGAGCGCCGCGGACGCCGTGGACTGCGCCATCAAAGTCGACGAAAAGTCGGCTCCAGCAGCCGACCGTCTCAAACTACTCGGAGCCACCCCCTCAACCTGCTCCTTCACTTCGGGGCCCATTACCGCAGTCTCCGCTCCCGAGTGCGCCCGGGATCCAGCAGCTTCGCAAGCGGACAGCGCGGGGCTGGGGACTAGAGGAACGACAGCTCTGCGCTGTAGCGTCTGGATACGTCCGTGGAGTGCTGGTGCACGCGGCCGCCACCTGGCTCCTGGTGACGCCACAATCCCACGTGGAACTCCTCCAGAGGGAGATGCGGGCGGTGACCCGTATATCACCGGCTGCCCCTTGTTTACCCCAGCCCACGCAGTGATGGCGGAGGTCGGACTCATGCCGGTGCCCGCTGGCCGCCCGGCGAGACGTGCTGGTAGCGAAGCTCTTCGCCAAGGCGCACGCGCTCCCCGAGGGCAAGCCCTCAGGACTATCGCGGAAGATGGGCCGCCCAGCCGACTGAAGTCGATGACGGGCTGGCGTGGGGTGGGGCACGAAACCTGGCGAGCGGCTGGGATAATCTCTGATTCATGCTTGTGTCGCCAGTCGCGAGTGACATCTGTGTGCGGCGCGCGCGTCCAAGATGCCGGGCGGCGATGAGGCGCAGTCGGCCGCCGCCGCCGAGAAGCCGTCTGAGATGGAGCTACTTCGGGGCATGCTGCAGCAGCAATTGGAGCTGGCTGCAGCGGCAGCGCGACGTGAGGAGCGGATGGCCGCGCTGTTGGAGCGGGTGCTTCCCGGCCCGACGGCCGTGCAGGACGCCACGGCACCCGCCCAGGCAGCCGCGGGGCCCGATTCCGGCGCCCGGCCGCGTGCACGCATGCCCGCCGCCGGCACGCCCACGCCCCGGCTGGCGGCTACCGCTACCCTCAAGGAGTTTGAGGCCTGGAAAGAGAAGTTCTCCGGCTACTGCCTCCTCACCGGCGTCCACGATCTCACCGAGGCTGAGCAGCGGGCCGCCCTGCTCGCTGTTCTCGACGACGACTGGGCCCGCGTGGTCCGGTTTGGCCTGCCCATCCCGGCCGAGGCGTCCATGGCCGATGTAATCACCGCCATGCACACCCACCTTCGGCGGCAGCGGAACGTGGTGATCAGTGATGCCATCCACATTTCTGCTCCATCCCAAGATCTCGCCCAGAATTTCCCAAGATTCTCGTCTCGAATCCCAAGACTGCTTATCACATACCTAATATCTATCCTTAGGTGTATCTCAAGCAAATCCATAGCTTATTTTTCTACACGTTAGTCATAAGTGTGGTTATAGTTCGTTTTTTTTTAAGTTTGCCCCTCACTGTAAACGTCTTTTTGAACATAGCACGAGAATTGCTGGCTGAATTACTGAGAAAACTGGTTGGCGCACAATGATTTGACCCGAGGCCTCTTGCACCAAACTACCTAGCTAGGTAAAATCGAAAAACCGGTTTCAGAATAAGCTAATCTAACGGTGGTAAATTCGTTTGCGATAGCCCAATACATAATCCTACATGTGCTTGCAAAATTTTGCATGCAAATTGTTACATTTGAGACTTGGACTGGGTATACGATGCAAAATAATCCAAGCATTGGTGCAAGAGGATTTTGGTGCAAGAGGCCTCAGATTTCACAGACGATCAATTTCATCAAATTTATTTACTATTTCACAGACTCGTAGCTCGTATTTGCCAATACCTACAGCCCCACAGGGATAGGCGACTTTTCAGGAATTATGTCTGAACTAATAAATAAACTGCACGGCGCTTAACATAACGTTAAATCATCGGTGCTCAAGACTTATTTTTGAAAATATTATTCATATCTACAATACAATGTGCGCTAACCAGTTTTCTCAGTAATAATTCAGCTAGCAATTCTCGTGCTGTGCTCAAAGAGACGTTTACAGTGAGGGGCAAACTTAAGAAAAACCGGACTTATAGTATTCAACGTTCTCTTAATCGGGTCCACCCACGTCCTCATTGGCGTCTTTACAGCAGCTAATGTAGAGGTCGGGGATGGGGGAAGGGGGTATCGATCGGACTCCTACAGCTGATCGGTTGGCAGGTCAAGGACTCAAAACACAAAGTCAGAATCTGTTAGAATTTCTTGGAAACGATAACGACGTCTGTGGCATTTTGGATTTTTTATTTCGAATCTTGTTTTTAACATGACACATTTGGACTTTGGAAATGCTAGGTTCAGGTGAAGTCAGGCTGTTTTAAAGTGTTTTCCACCAGTGACAGTTTTGAAATATGGGCTCCAAAACAAGGGGGTTGTTCGGTCGCAGTTTTTTGTCAGCAGGCTGCGAGCATGCTGCTATTTAGTACTTCTTGGCTCCTCATTGGTCGAATTCAAGTGGTCTATTCGTTAGACCAATGAGAGGCCAAGAAGCGCAAGCAATAACTTCCTTATATGGGAAAACCGAGAGCACATTGATAAAAACAGGGACCGAACAGAGCTCTGCTCTCAAAAGCTGACATGAATCCCGAAATCGTGACGCCTATGCGGAGAAACTGCATGCGTGTAAATCAGTGTCCGCTGGGGCCCATGAATTTTCAAGCCGACGATGGCGAGGGGGTCTAAACGAGCACGTAACTCGTCCCCTGGACTGTACAGTGACAAGTCGTCAGCAGTGTTGTTAGAGTAGCAACTCGCAAGGATACGCTTTAATTATTTTTTTAGTCAAGCAGAGGTCAGGTGACCACACACTTTTCCGAGGACAAAGACAAATTGCCCTTATTTCGGTTCGGGTCAACGGATAAGCCTCCAAAGAGCAAACCCATTATTATTATATGAAGAAACACTTTGTGCGGGAGCCGCTTTCTGAAACATTTTTTTGGCATAATGTTTGTTAATGCTTTTCATAGCCACCCAACATCATGTCGCCAAACCATCCATACCCGTTGATCGGTAGTTGGAACATGAACAAATGGTCGCCAGTGCTGCTACTATACTCATAATAAGTAATGTTACAAAACTAATCCTGCGATCTCGGGAAGATGATGCCTGCTAGAAACACCGCAAGCTTCGTCCGAATATAGCTTACTTCAATATGTTTGAATGCTCTGAAGTCTGAAACGTCCGCGAGGCAAATCCATCTCAAATTTCTTATCGTCTGAGGAAAAAGCATTCGAAAAAAGCATGAGAAGACAAATTGAAATCAGCTTCTGCCAGATCCCAAGATATACAGTGCAAATCACAAGATCCCAATGTTGATGTCCAAATCCCAAGATCTTGGGACAAATCCCAAGGAATGGCATCGCTGGTGGTGATCGACCGCTGCGAGTTTAACATGCGGATGCTGGAGCCAGGCGAGTCAGTGGACGATTTTATCTGCGCCCTGAAGGAGATAGCGTCCTGCTGTGATTTTTGCCCGAACTGCACCGATGATAGGTTCCGAGACCATCTGGTGGTGGGCACCAGTGATGACGAGGCCAGACGCCGCATGCTGGAACTGCCCGATCTGACCTTCCAGATGGCCGCCGACCTGTGCCGGGCGTCCGAGAGCGCCCGTCTCAACAGCTCGGCGATCCGTGGCC
The DNA here is from genome assembly GCF_019059575.1 of Amphibalanus amphitrite. Classification (NCBI taxonomy): domain Eukaryota; kingdom Metazoa; phylum Arthropoda; class Thecostraca; order Balanomorpha; family Balanidae; genus Amphibalanus; species Amphibalanus amphitrite. The sequence continues at coordinate 19,418 of NW_024882054.1, forward strand.
CGGGCGAGCCGTCTCTGCGCCGGCTCTCCGAGTACCGGCGACAGCGCGGTCGGCCGAGCGGCGCGGACTCGCGCTCGGCCGACCAGACCCGGCGGTGTGACCGCTGCGGTGCCGCGCAGCACACGGACGGTCGTGCCTGCCCCGCCCTGGGTCGCACCTGCCACCGATGGCCACGAACGGGACCACTTTTCCTCGGTCTGCCGGCATGCCGCGGGCACTGAAGAGCGGCGCCGGCAGACGCCTAGTTCCGAGCGCAGCCACCAGGGACAGGACTGGCGCTTCCGTAGCGCGAGCAGCAGCCGCCAGGGGAGGGGCCGGCGCCACCGTAGCGCAATCAGCCGCCGCCGTGTCAGCACGGCTGCCGACGCGTCGCACCGGCAGGTTTCGGTGCTGGCAGCGAATGCAACCACGAGAGACACGGGGAACCGGCAGCAGTCAGCGCCGCCGGCAGCCCGGACGCCGGGCGCGCGCCTCAACAGTGTGACGGCCCACCGGTCGCCGCAGGTCCGGCTACAGCTGCACCTACCAAACGGAGTCAGGCGGTCGACCGTATGGACGCCCGACACCGGCGCCGAGATATCAGCCCTCTCACTGCAACAAGCCGAGTCCATGGGAGTGAGAAGAGCGGACCTCACGCCCTCCACGGCTGTGCTGTGGGCCGCCGACAGCCGCCGGCTGGACTGTGTGGGCACGTACGCCCTCACCCTGCAGCTCGGTGACGTCATACAGACCGTGCAGGTGTCCGTTCTGCGAGCACTGCACTCACCACTGCTGTCGTGGCACGATTGTATCGGCCTGGGAATTCTACCGGCGAGCTTTCCCCGGCAGATTTGCCAGCGCGGCTCGGCAGCCGAGACTGGGACGGACGGTGGGGCACCGGAGCCGCCGCCGCCCGGCGAGCCGCCTGAGGCCCCCGCCGCCGGCAGACAGCCCGCACTACGGCGCTGCAGCGGCACGACGGCGGCACCTGAGGAGACCCGGGACATAAGCCGCGTCTCTGCCGCCGACCGGCCGGCCGCCAGCTCGGCCGGCGCCGACCCGACCGGGCGGGCGCCGCCGCCCGGCCCTACGCGCGCGCCGCCGCCCGGCCGCCGGTGGCACCCCCTCCGCACGGCAGCGGCGGGCAGATTTCGACAAATTGAAAGCCGAGTTCCCGAGGGTCTTCGATACGGAGTCGACCCTGCGGAAGATGATGGGGGAGCCGATGAAGATCGAGCTGACGGACGACGCCGTCCCTCACGCTGTGACCACCGCCCGGAATATCCCGTTCTGTTGGCGAGAGGACGTGCGACTGCAACTCGACGAGCTGATGGAAAAGGACATCATCGAGCCGGTGGAGCACCCCACAGACTGGTGTCATCCGATCGTTCCTGTGGCCAAGGGGTCGTCAGACGGCACAGTGTCCGGCTGTCGGCTGACCGTGGACTTCACGAAACTGAACCGGTTCGTGAAGCGACCGACGTACCCGGTCCGCTCGCCTCAAGACGCACTCGCCTTCGTCTCACCCGGCGCTGCGTACTTCACCAAGCTGGACAGCAAGGCGGGGTACCACCAGGTCCCCATCCGGCCAGAAGACAGAGACGAGACCTGACGTGTTTTATCACGCCGTGGGGCCGCTACCGGTACCTGAGGGCTCCAATGGGAATCGTCAGCTCTGGCGACGTGTACAACCAGCGCGGTGACGCCGCGCTCGGCGACATCCCGCGCACGTGTAAGGTCGTGGACGACGTCCTGGCCTATGACGCTGACTACGCCGCCCACCTGCAGCACGTGCGACAGATTCTGCTAAGGTGTGACCAGCACGGTATCACACTCAACCCGGACAAATGTCAGTTCGCGGAAGACGAGGTCGAATTCTGCGGCTTTCGCATCAATTCGGCTGGCTATACCGCCGACGGCAAGAAAGTCCGTGCCATCCAGGCCTTCCCCAGGCCGGGCAACATCACCGACCTACGGTCGTTCCTCGGCCTGGTGACCCAGCTCGGCGCCTTCTCCCCAGAGGTCGCCGCCGCCGCCTAGCCGCTGAGACAGCTGCTGCGGCCGCGGAACGCGTGGCTGTGGACGCCAGCGCACGAGCAGGCGTTCAGCGCGGTGAAGATGGCACTCACGTCGCCTCCCGTGCTCGACTTCTTCGACCCTCGCCGCCGCACAGTCCTTGAGACTGACGCCGCTCGCTCCGGCGGCCTGGGCTACTGCCTGCTGCAGCAAGACGCCGCAGGCCGGTGGCGACTGATCCAGTGCGGCTCACGCTTCCTATCGGACGCCGAGTCGCGGTACGCCGTGATCGAGTTGGAGCTGCTGGCCCTGGCCTGGGCCTGCAAGAAATGCAGCATCTATCTCGGCGGGATGCAGCGGTTTGAAGTCCTGACCGATCACCGGCCGCTCATCCCGATCCTCAACAGTAAGAGCCTTGCGGAGATCGAAAATCCGCGGCTCCAGCGGCTACGAGAACGGCTGGCGCCGTTCAACCTGCTCGCCATCTGGCGGCAAGGCAAGCTGCACGCCATCCCGGACGCGCTGTCGCGCGCGCCGGTGGATGACCCGGCGCCTGAGGACGAGGAAGCCGAGAGGGGCGCCAGCCATCAGCTCGCCAGCGTGCTCTCACGGCTGGCCACCGACGGGGCGGACGACGGTCCCAGCCCGTTCAAAGACGCGGCGCTGACAGAGGTGCGCGCCGCCGCCGCCGCCGATCCGGAGCTCATCGCACTCACTGACCTGATCCTGAACGGGTTTCCAGAGCACCGGTCACAGCTGGACCCGCGCCTCCGACCGTACTGGGGAGTTCGGGACCGGCTGGCCGTGGACGACGGCCTGGTGGTGTGCGGCCAGCGGCTCGTGATACCGCCCAGTCTGCGGCGCGCCACGCTCGAGCGCCTGCATGCCAGTCACCAGGGCGTCGAGCGCACCAAACGCCGCGCGCGGCAGGTAGTCTACTGGCCGTTCCTGGACAGTGACATTGCGAACCATGTCGGAGCGTGCCCGGCCTGCCAGCAGTACCTGCCCAGTCAGCAGAAGGAGCCGCTGATGCCGGAAAAGACGCCATCACGAGTGTTTGAGGCTGTCTCCGCTGACTACTTCGCCTGGGCCGGCCGCACGTTCCTGGTATACGCGGACCGGCTGTCCGGGTGGCCGTTTGTGTCGCACGTGGCCGGCGAGGCGACTGCCAGAGACCTGGTCTGCAGCCTGCGCCAGATATTCGCGGCCACCGGCGTGCCCACCACCCTCCGGACAGACGGTGGACACCAGTTCACCGCCCGGCTCGCCCGAGAGTTTCTGCGCCGCTGGGGAGTGGAGCACCAGATCTCTACACCGCACTACCCTCAGTCTAATGGGCACGCCGAGTCGGCGGTCAAGGCCGCCAAACGGCTCATCCAGAAGGCGACCAGCAGCGGCGAGCTCGACACGGACGCCTACGCGCAGGGGCTGCTGGAGCTGCGCAACACGCCGCGCGCCGACGGCCGCTCTCCGGCTCAGGTCCTGTTCGGCCACCCGCTGAGATCGGCAGTGCCGGCGCACCACCGGGCCTTCGCCGACTGCTGGCAGCGGGCGGCGGACGACTGTGACGCCAGGGCCGCCGCGCAGCGACAGGAAACAGCCGAGCGGTACGACACGACAGCCCGCCAGCACAGCGCGCTCACCATGGGTCAGCGTGTGCTCGTCCAAGACCCGCGGTCGGGGCTGTGGGACCGCGTCGGCGTCATCACGGCGGTCGGACAGCGGCGCGACTACCTGGTCCGGCTGCCCAGTGGCCGAGTCTACTGGCGGAACCAGCGCTATCTGCGACCCCAGAGATCTCTCATCTCGGAGGGCGCCGCCACACCTGCACCCGGGCGCCGGCAGCAGCTCGCTCCGAGCTCGGCACCCGACGGCACGGAGGAGACCGCCGCCGCTGCGCCGGCGGGCGGACAGCCGGCACCACCGGTACTGCGGAACAGCGCCGACGACCCCAGCTCAGTGCGCCGTGGGACGCGCCGCCGTCGCCGTCCGGCCCGACTGACCGTGCGCTGGGCGGACCAGACGTACGACTGAGTTCGTGCGTCCACACCGTGTGTGGTGTACATTTTTGTTTATGTGTTAGACGCAATGCGTATCTTGTACCGACGCATGCGTCTTGAGGGGGGGGGGTGTTGTGATGGGGCACGTTTTCCTTTCCCTTCATTTGGTCTCACCCCCGGTCATATGGAAGCACATAAAAAATAAACAGTTCCATGGTCGCCGCCATCGTGTTTCGGTCGTCCTGTGTCGCTCCAAGGATATCGCCGTGTTAATCGCCACTACCGACCATAACAGAACTGACGCATCGGCGGAAGCGGGAGTCCGCAGCGGAGAAGCCTTCGTGGAGTGTACACGGGTGTGGGAAATGAATGCTAAGTGTATCCAAATTGAAGGCACTGCTCTCGAATGATATAAATACTGAACAGCTTTGGATTGTTTATATTCCAAATGTTTACTTTCAGGACGAGTACTCCTTGTCATTCGGTCGTCAACTCCTCTCTCCGACCCCGGCTTAGCGCAGGCACGTATAACCTAGAATTTGGCCGAAGGGGGGGGGGGGGGAGCGGAGGAATCCCGTAGAGAGAGCCTCCTACCTACAGAGGGCCCTCTACCCGAGGAGTCAGAGGGGTCCAGGGTCCTAGTGGTCAGACACAGACACTAGCGGTTATTCACAGGAGGCCCCACGCAGTGAATTGAAGGGCCCTAGGTGGCAGGCGAGTCGGAGAGCCTTGATTGTCCTGAGTCCTGACGTGATTTTTGGGGGGATTCCCATGAATTTCGTTCGTCTCCGACGTGATTTTGGCCAACGTTGGCCTTCTGCCAGCATGGGTCCTGAAAACCCCTAGGGGGGAGGCGCACCCCGTCCGTCCCCCCTTGGGTACGTCCCCGGTCGGTCCAGCGACTCCACACGCGCCTACCGGCACACAAGAAACTCTTGCCATTATGTTTGCTTCTGACGCAATCACGACAGAATTACGCTCTAATGATATGCATGCTGCCAATTGCCATTGCTTTGGAGTCGGTGTTTTGAATTTCTGCGTTTTTTTGGATCGGCTCCACTCTCCAGACAGCTGGCTCAGCCTAATCGACCAGAGCAATGCGACACCTATACCAACTTGATACCAACCTACTTGGCGGGGTGGTGAATTCATGAAGTGCGAATGCGAAACATGGCAATAGATGGCGGAACAAACAGCATGGGGAACGCTGGGACACGCATTGAGGAATGAAATCCATCACTTCCCAGATTTCGAACGCATCCTTAGAGTGCATTACTTTTATGTGCTTGCGTTCGGTCTTGGGATTTCTCAGCAGATGTCGCCAACAGTAGAGAGATTGATCTAGAATGTCTCGTTATCGGAAAAGTATGGTAGCCATACACCAAATGGTTTTTGCGTATAGCTACCATATTACTTCCGATATGACTGTTGACATCACTGCCGATATGACGGAGCAGTGCATTGGCAATATGCCAAGGGCAGTAACATGCCGTCAGTCACGTCAGTCATCGGCCTTGGCTATCTGTAAGAATCTTGGCAGGAATCTTGGCCTTTTCTTGGACCCATAGCCTCGGCCTTCGACCAATCATATCGCCGAATTCGCAAGCGGTGAGAGACAAATACGGCGTGCCAAAGACATATTGGGTGTCTCAAAATCACTGAGAACTCTGTAGCTCAAAACTTAAGCCCTGCACTCTTTTATACCCCGTTGAGTGGCATTCTTGTGAAAATTATGTAAAGATATTTATTAGAATAAGGTAGAAGTGTAGGGGGTGGCAGGTGAGGTGCAGAAGAAGAAGAAGAAGAAGTTGTACCTATCCAGTAATTTTATCTTGATTTGTGGACTAGACGAAGACTAGATTTTGATGAAGAAATCGACAAACTTGAACTGCAGGTAAGGTGTTGGTTTGTCATGCCGATTGTCTTGAAACCCTTTCCTTTTAATCTTTCAATTAAAATCATCAACTCCTATCCAAACCACCAAAGAGCTGACATCTCACTCAGTCCAAATTTTCGTTCAGAGGCCAGTTTTACTTTACCCGATTTACCAACAAAAATAGCTGCCTGGAATTTTTCTCCTCATATATCCATTCCACGTAGGTACAACATACAGAGGGTAAACGCCATAGGCATGTAAGCAGTGAGGGCTTCACCATTTACCTACACTCCATATGTGAATTAGCCTTTAGGCAAAATAATCCGGCAGGTGGCTATTTTCTGTTTGTAAAACTGGCCTCAGACGGAGTGCTATCATTTGATTTACCATCACACGATCAGGCAGCGACAAAGCTTGTGGTTTTAGAATCTTGAAAAACTTTCTTGGGAGTGGCACTTGGTAGACATCCGTTTGAGATTCTGCTAGAGCAATAGCATCGCGCTCAAGCCAGCCAAATTTTAGACTGCCAACACAAGAAAAAAATGTTTGGTTAATCAGATTTCAGGCTTCAAAATATTAGGTAAAGCATCAATAGGCATTTAATTCAATTCTGGTGGTAAAAATCATGACCATATGTTGGCATGACATCAATTTTTAATTTTTTTTGTGGTACAACTTGTATATTGAGGCTTGAAGATGCTCAAATAGATGATATTTTTGATGCGTGTGTTGATGAAGACTGAAGTCCAATGAAAATAAAAAGCAGAAATTATCCTGACCTTACCTTCCCTACTAACCTTCAACCTCCAACCTATCAGCCTACAAACCACCGTTCAGACTTTATCTACACGCAGGTTTAACATTTTATGATAAAGTAAAAATGCTCAGCTTGTAATCCAATGTCTTTCAAAACCAATTGGCCTTTTTGGCCTTGCGAATGGTAAACGGAGAGAGAGAGAGAGAGAGTTGCCTAACTCTATCATGTAAAAACTGTTTTTAGAAAATAGCACTGTGTTTTATCCTGGCTTCATGACTCTCCAACGCTCCTTGAAACCGCTTGTTTTCTGACAATTGGTGATACAGAGAGGGTCTGCGTTAATGTCCAAGTATGGTCATTTAGGATCAATTTTTGGTGCCCTCGTTTTATATTGTTCCATCAGCCTTAGTTTGCCCAACTGACATGCGCTGAATTTGTCGCATGTGACGTTACACCTGACGTGCGCCGAAATTTTAGGTGGAACCCTGGTACTACGCCAAACATAAGTTATAGCATGATCACTGCTCAGTTGCGCAGGTTCACCAGAACAGCTTCATGGGTGCAAAATGACCACCGCAGCGCCCGTAAACCCTAATAAACAAACAAGCAAACATCAGTTGCGCAGTTAATGCCAATTTTTACAGTTTTGATTGTCTATTGATATTGTTTGGTCTTTTCAGGACTCGTGGCGCTGCTCGCCTCCTCGCCAATGCGAATGCGTTCTCTGAGGACAACCCGCCCAAGGCTACCATGGCGAAGCCACGCCACCGCGCCGGCTATAGACTCACGGCCTGAAGCGAGTTTGGGCGCGACGGCTGGCGAGCCAAGGCGGCGGAAAGTCGTCTGGCGGAGCTCCCGTCTGAGGCGAGCTTGATCTGGTCAGACAGCTCCGCCACCGATGGTGTGCTAGATGGAGGAGGAGGGGCCACCCCCCCCCGAACCGCGACATCCGAGAGGTGCGTGTCGCGGCAGGCGCCCTCTGCTCTAGCACGCGCGGCGAGCTATTCGCCCTAAGAGCGGTGTTGGAGGAGCTGGCCGGACGGATGGCACCGGTCGATATGGGTCGACCGCCGTCTATCCCAACGGTAGCGCCGATTGACGTGGGCACTATCTGCAAGGCAGGCGCGCGCGCGACGCTGCGCGCGCCTGGCAGCGGAGCTGGCCGGACGGATGGTACCGGTCGATATGGGTCGACCGCTGTCCTGGCTCCGTCCTGGAGGCCGACCGTGCAGTCGTTATCGACATCCGCCAGTACCTGCTCTGCATCGGCCGCCTCCCGAGGCCGGATGCCCACAATTCAACGACGTGGAGTGCCCTGCTGCCCGATGCCGCGTCTGCCGCGAAGAGGCTGGCACTCCACGGTATGTGCTGCTGCGATGCGTGGCGCTGGCGGCGTTGCGACAAAGATCCTCGGCAGCTGAACTGCTTCAAGCGACGTAATGATATCTGCCCTCCCCTCCCCTATCGAGCCGCGTGGGTGTGGACGGACCGGTCGGCAGACGCGAGAACCTGCAGCGAAGGAGCTGGGGTCTACGGGGAGTAGCAGGACGAATGGACTGGTGAGCCGCGTGTCCCGACCGGTCCATTCTGCTGTTCCAGCTCCAGGACCGGCCGCGCCGTCGCCACCCGTCCGGCGTCAGTGGAGGACCGCTCATCAGCTGTCGATTTTCATCAGTTTCGTTTGGACCACTGGTCGGGCTCCTGCCAGTGCCGACATTGGGTTGGGCGGAGTCCTACCGATGAATGCCGCGAGTGCTGCAACATTGGCTCGGTACATCTCGGTACATTTTCCCGAGTCTGGTGTGGCTACGGGGAGACGGATTTGGTGACCCTGGCTGCCGCCGTGAGAACCATCCAGAACCGTACGGCTATGCTGCGGCAGCAGCTGAAAGGAACGCAACAACAATAACTACAACAGCAGCTGCTAATGAAAGGGGAAATCATGGAGCCGGATGACCCGGCACATGGCGCTCAGCCAGCTGAGAATGAGAGCAGCTATCAAATCGCCAGCAGGGTGCTGCGGCTGGTAACTGACGACCTTAACAGAGAGAGCGCCTCCGCTGATGCGGATGAAACTACCCCCTCTCGGGTTTGTTTGACGCCGTCTCCGTCGACTCTTTCGCCTGGGCCGGCTGGCGACCGCGACATTTCTTGTGCAGTGACTCGTAACTATGTTCACCAAACTTTTAAAACTCCTCACGTTGGCATCTTTAAAGAATGTTTCCCTTGTACACTGCTGCAATGTCTTATGTAGGCATATTGTAGGTACAGTCTAAACGAGTGTGGAATGCTTTGTTGTGCTTGCTTGTTCTGTATTTCGTTTGCTATTTATCACGGTGACTATAATTTATTTTGACCAACCCTTGCTTTGTTGCAATTTTAGTGGATGGTTTCTGAACTGCTGTTTGCATTATAGATGTTGCTAGTGCGTAGACGCCAAAGATTACTTTATACCTATTGACGCGCCAGATAAAGGAGGTGAAGTATTCCTCTGATCTCTACCTACGAAATTCCTTTATGTGTGTTTTGTAATCGATATTGGCGGTTTTCTTATGTGATGCGGTGTAGAGCGTGGCTGAGGAAGGCGATGTTTAAAGTTGCTAGTTATTTTTCAATACATCTATGATCGGACTGTCGTGCTTGCTGTAGGTCGGACTTCCGTTCTTGATGGTGATTGGACGCACGTGCCGGTAGCTCACAACAATGCGGCTTTCGATTATAGTATAGATTTAGATGCTTTTAAAGTGTTTGTATACGTAGTCCTGAGTTTCGAGATATTATCCTTGCGGGCTCCTTGCCAACAGATTGTCCACTTCTGTGTCCAGTACTCATCCCACTCACGAGGCTCAGTTGTGTTTGCCAACCCCTATACGGAAACATTGGCCAGATAACTGACTACTACTGAAATTTTAAGAAGCGTGGGCAGTAGGGCATAACGAACGGTCATCAGGTTCAGTAGCCGCGGAGCACCTTCAATTAAGGGGGGGGGGGGGCACCGCCGACTTTTGGTCCCATTCTTTCCATGCAGCGCCCATAGGGCTAATGTTAAAATGCCAAAATCAAAGGGGGGCACGGTGCCCCGGTGCCCTCCCCATTCCGCCGCCTATGCTCAGGTTATTTCTGACCTGACAGGCTCAGGGAGGATTGCTCTTTGTTGTTTTTCTCCGATGAACCCTCTTGCTGCACACTGGCTGATCCAAAGGATGGAAGGGACGGGGGGGGGGGGGGGTGGGGGTGCAGACGTAAGAAAAAAGAAGACAATGTTCTTTCCTTAGCGCACGAAATCAATTCTTAAATGAAAATAAAACGAATAAGCTTCCGTTATGAAGCCCCCGTTCCGTATCTTCCGTTCCATTCCACGACTCGCACGTTCCAGTGACTTGCTGCAGAAGCGTCATCTATACCTCGCCCTTACTGCCGGGAAGGCCGCGAGTTGCGACATCTATACTATGTCTAGGCCTGAAGTGTTCATCCGCGGCCCACGATGTATTTATTTTTGTCAATCGGTTTGGTCCTTCTGGCCGGATAGGTCGTCAGAATTATCTGAAGGTGCCTGAAATGTCTCGTTAGTGGAAAAAATGTCTCGTTAGTGGAATTCCACTATCTGGCAACTAGCCCTATGTAAACGCGGCTATTGATGGCGTCTTACTAGTATAGTCGTCCTTCAGCATGCGTCATTAATCCTTTGTTTTCAGGTCTGGAAAGAGCTGAGTCGGATAAAAAATGCCGACTTGCAGGACACCAACGAGTTGGAACTCTCCCGGGAAGCCATGACCCCGATTGTGGCCAATGGCGAAGGTGAAAGAGCAGCTGGATGCCTCACAGATGGTAAGTTAACAACATTTTACCCGGAAATGTTGGAACCGTAACCGAATAGGTACCAAAAGCTCATGTATTTATGAACGTCCTATTAAAGGGACTATCCCACCTTTAACCCTCGCATGTGTGCGGCGTTTTCCAGCTTCTAATGTGTAGGGGGGGGGGGTCGGTTGGACCCCCCCCCCTTGCCGTTTGGCCCCTGATCGAGCTAGAGCTTCGCGGAAAAACGAGCGTGTTGCCCGTGACGAGAGGAAGCCGATGATACCCAATTTTAAGGTCCTAGGTCATTGGTTGACCTTCCAGGTCAGGTCAATGACCCAAAGCCGGGAAAATTGGGACCTATTAAAAAGTCGTAAAGTGTGGCTGCTAATGGGTTTTTCGGGGTGCTGATCACGAATATCGTATTAGTTTTGATCACAGATGATGTCTTTAAGCATTTAGACCAGGTCGGGTCAGGTCAGGTCAGGTCAATCAGTAGGCGTCGTGACGGGTATTCGTAGTACGTGTCAACCGCCTCTGACAGCTTCGTAACATGTTACGAAGGCACCAAAACTACTTCGTAAATGTTCAAATGGTTGCTAAATTCGAATTCAGCTCCAAAAACTAGCCTAGAAACATGTAAAACTCGAAAAAGTGAACCGAGGTCACCCGAGGTCACCAAAGGTCAATGACCTGACCTGACCTTCAGGTGACCTTGACACCCGCCCTAATGCATGGGAGCAACATCAAATCACATGTTTGAACGTTTGAAACCACGAAAAGCTTGCAAACGCGCGGCTAATGCGAGCCGACGTACGCCGAATCGCGATTCCGGCCAAACATGGTCTCGGAAAAGAGGTCACAGGTCAAAGGTCATTTGGGTCAGGGTCATGAAATTTTCAGGGTAGGTGTCAAATTGATCAATGCGAGGGTACTGAAAGTTTCGTCGCGATCGGCCGCTTTTTACGCGAGTTATTCGCGAAAAACCATGGGGGGGGGGGTCCATCCGACCCCCCCCCCTACACATGCGAGGGTTAACATGGGGTTTGAGTTGAGATAGCCAAGTTTGCGGCGAGGTTCAGAAACCACTGTCTATCTAGGTTGCAACCCCCGCGGCCTCTTGGTGTTGAAGAAATTCGTTCCCTTCATTTGAAAATGGGCCTTGTACAAGGCCCTATCTTCAACATGGAGCGACCGTTAGTGTGACGTCACCTCGTTTAGTCATTCTGATTTAAATGGGTTTGTTCGTTGAAAAATCGCTTAAAACTTGGTCTGAACTTTGTTGTGGTGCCTACAGAGTAAAAAGAATCAGCTTTATGACAGTAATGTGGCCTGGGGAAGGAGGTAATTTTGGGCTGTGACGTCACATATTTGAAAGTTTGTGTTTGGAATATGGGAAGCCTAAGATGTTTAATGAAAAATAAATGCCAGAACCGTGTTCCTGGTCATCCAATCTATAAAGTCGGGCACAATTTAACTGGTTTTAACAACATTTTAGAAGGTGGGATAGTCCCTTTAACAGTTTGATATACTCGTATACACTTACACGGAAAGTATTTAAAAAAGAGTAGAAAAATGTAAAATTTTATTCGTGCTTCTTATAAGAGATCATAGAAGTTCATCGTTATATCCACTGTAGTAAACTACAGTGGATACTCAATACCTATAGGCATTGAGTGTGATTAACACATTTTTATCGTCAATTTGAAAGTAATATATGCGAGCACTATTTACTCTAAACATATTTTAATGTTATGCTCACAAGCATCTTCTAACCCGCACCCCGCGGGAGTTCCTGGATTTCCAGGCCCTGCTGGGGGGGGGGGAGGAAACGTTTGAACCCCCCTTTTAACTTAGCTCCTGGGCCATGTAGCGATACGGCGAAGGCGGCGCTCGAAAGGACGTCAAAAATAAGGAAGAAATTATTTCGGTCACTTTTTTGGTCAGGTCAAAGGTCAGGTCACAAGAGGTCATTGAATGCAAAAGTTCACCGATTTCCAGGTTAAATTTTGATAATTTTCAATTTTTGACAACATTCAAATTTTGATCAGATCAACGCATAGCTCGGAAACTAATAGAGCTACAAAACCACATAAAAGCGCCTTTGATAGCCCATTAACGCTCTTTCTGATTAATTCTCTCAGATTTGACCTGCCGTCAGTGGTTTTGCATGCGGGGGAGGGGTAAAAACTGCCAAAATAGATATATTTTTTCTGAAAGTTTTTCAGCAAAAACTTTTGACTTAAGCCTTTCACGTGCTTTCTTTTACCGGAATCGTGTTTCTCTCGGCAAGACGCATTGAATAAACTATTATGTGACCTTGAAAGGTTAACTTAAAAATTTGACCTCAGTTCAAGGTAGTTCAAGGTAGTTCAAGGTAGGTAGTTCTCAGTAGCGAACCTGACCGATAAAGGTCAGGTTGCACATCAGTTGATCCGTTCGTCGAGATGAACACAACGAAGGTGTTTTCATCGTTCTATGCCTCTATCAAAAGTTCTTCGCGAAAAACTGTCAGATACCATTCGTGACCTGAGATGTCATCAGGGGCATAAAACGGGATCACGGGTGCCATTTTCATGTTAAGTGTGGTTGCACTAATTGCTTATATGCCTGCTTTACCATATCATCAGAGAGTATCATCGATGAAAACACTGAAATAAATTCATAAAATACAGATATTTGCTGTAAAAGAGATTAGGTGCAGATTTGGCCAAATTAGACGTGGGTTAAAATTGCGAGAGGCATACTGTACCAAATTAAAGTTTGCAGTTCGTGGCCTTGATTTCTGAAGGTAAATTTTTCCGTCGCAGACGATGCGATCGACCATCTTCTCTGCACCGTGCTAAAGAGCACCAAGTTGTGTTCACATCGGCGCCGCAGCCACGGCCTCATGTGGCGGACGACTTCCACGCCATAGAGGGCGTGCCAGCAGTGCAGTTTAAGGAGCTAACGGCAAAGGTGAACAAGCTGCTGACGTGGGGGGCCGCGTTCACAGTGTTTGCGCAGTCGTTCAACCGCCCAGCCATCCGTCTGGCCGGCTACCTGATGTGTGCCGTGATCCTGAAGACCGATGTGTCGCCGCCCCCAAAGCAGTGGGCGGCGATGACCGGCTGCGTTTAGGAGTGCACGGGGAGGGACATGAGGCAGCACTTTAGGGACTTTCTGTCTCTTTTTGTGTTTGCATGTTTCTGCCGGGTATAGTTTTGCAAAGAAATGGCGTTAACGCCTTTTCATGCGCGTAGGCCAAGTTCATGTCTGGAAGGGCATGAGCGTCGTGCTGTGTTCATCACCCTTGTTCATATGATCAATGATGTAATAGTCGTGGTTTATCTGCATGCTATGCATTGTTTTAATAAACCTTATGTTTTAATGTTATGACTCTCATCTCATGGGTGAGGCTGACCGCCAGGGGATGAGTCGACAGAGTGGAAAAACCGGCGGCAGAGCGATCTAATAGGTGTGTTCACTTGACCAGCATGTTATGAGTTACATTTAACTCGCGTATCAATCGTTTCATGGCATGAGTTACTAGCAATGCTTGAATTCGTCACAAACGGTAAACTCATGTGGTATGAGTGAGGGAACGAGAGTTAACCCGCAACTCATTGGTGATGTGACCGCTACAGGGCTAGTAACATTTACTAGCGCCTCATGTAGTCAAACGTGTGGTGTCTTCATTAACGGTGTAATATGAGTAAGCCTATACTCGCATATCATGAGTAATCAAAATGAGTTACCAAGAGTACATGAGTTTTTCACAATCGGTTAACTCATAATACACGAGTGAAGAGACATGAGTTGGTGAGACAAGACACGCACAATTGAGAGGTGGAATGACCGGTGCAGGCCTAGTTACATTACCGGCGCCTCGAGCAGTCAAATAGGTTGTTTAAAATTACCGCCGGTTCATGAGTTTACTCATCACCCATGGGTAATTTTGTTTTCAGTGTGTGATTCTTTTCGACACTTACCAGCCACAAGCCACAAGGGCGTGTGACCCAGAATAAAGAAATGTTATGGCACGCAGGAGATCATTTCCCCTGGGTTCGCCCAGCCCAACTGACAGTTTTCAGTTTCCGCCTCCGCTCTCTGCGCCTTTGCGGGATACACTGAAAACAATTCAACCCGCGTACAGCGAGTAAAACCCGCTGCTGGCGGGTACACCTACCCACCACCTAATTTGACACTCTACCAGCGGGTGCGTTTACCCGCATATCGCAGGCTGTCAACCCGAGTATATTGTGTACCTAACCCGCATAGGATGGGGACTCAACCCACACACAGAAGGCAACCTACCCGTTCGCAGCGGGTACACAATCCGCACATGGCGTATTACCTGCGCTGCGTGGGTTGGGAACTCGCTTTCTGCGAGTACAAATATCCGCTGGTAGGGTGTCCAAATCAGCTGGAGGGTAAAGTACCCTCCAGTGGCGGCGTTCAAGGAGGAAAACGCCGCCATCGCCGGGATTCGAACCCGGTATCTTTGATATTACAAACCGATGCGCTACTAACTGCGCCACAGGCGACCTGACGCAGAGCGACTGAAATGTCGGTGTATATCAGATTAAAATGAAGAACTGACGGCGGACTCAATACAGAAAGTAAAAAGGCTTATCTTATATAGACAATTGACATGAATCCACCTATAGTGTTTTAAATATTAAGGAATAGTTTGGACAAATATTTCATTTGCATCGGGAAAGATTTATTTATCCAGGCTTATTTTTACCAATAAAATGTGCTAAGAACGGTCTGCAAACTTCACCACAATGCGCCAGATTCGCGGACTGCAGAATATTCTGCTGAGCGTTCCAGCGAAATATTCTGCCGGCCAAGACGTGACGTCATCCAAACAATGATTCAAATGTCCCAAGCCCGTTAAGTACCCTCCTAACTCACAGAACGCAGCCCCACAGCTGTTACAGTTACGATTACAATTGCCTTGCACATCTCTACCCCTGCACAAGGCCTGCAGAAGCACGCAGCCGAGCCGAAAAGCGACTATTGTGGCGCGTCACATTTCAACACTCGTTTGAGCGTCGAAGTCAAAAGTATTAATTTCAAAACCAATGCCGTGCATCAGTCATGGGATATCTGCCATGACACATGCGTGATCAAGGCAACCTGCGTATAGCATGTCACCTACCTTGGCGCAGCGAGTTACACGATGCAAAACCTGCGTGATGCGCTTACTCCGTGGGCGCGAGTAACGCCTGCGGCCACAACCCGCTGCGGACGAGTGATTGACCCCGCCAGAGGAGGTTTCATGTATCCGCGCATGACGGGTTGCTGTTTTACCCGAGTATAGCGGGCGTTGACACCCGTGAAGCGGGTGAAAGCTACGATGATAACGGGATGCTCTGCAAAACGCGGGAAGCTAAACGGGTAGTCAGCCTACCCGGCAGCAAAAACTCGCGCAGAGCGGGTAATTTCTTCAAAATACCCGCGATACCCGGGCCAACTCGCAATCCGCGGGTTGAATTGTTTTCAGTGTAGGACCATATGCAAGTCTGCAGACCCTGCTTACCCGGTCCGTAATGCTTTGAATGAGGAGCTAAGTACCGTGACCCAGGAAAAAAACGTGACCCAGAAAAAAGTTTGCCAAAAACCGTGGGACAGACTTTTTGCGTTGTGCAGTTTTGCTAAATTGTATAACCAAAAAATAAGAAACACGAAGAGAAATTTCAGTGTTTTTGCTATTCACGACGCTCCCTCGCGCTCAATTATCTCTAAAAATAACTACACAGCAGCTCTGTAGATTTTTTTCGCAGGTTGTGGGACAAGCTAAAATACATAGGCACACAAAAACACGGTTCTGGAAAGATGTCCAAATTTTTTTTTTTGCCACTTTGCTGTTGCCTTTTCAATGAATTTTTTCTTCAATCAAATGTCCAAATCTCGCGTACGGACCCTTGTTACGCTGAAATAAGCTCATTTATTTACGTGAGGCATTATTGAAATCGTGGGACAGCATATCTCCACGAATTTTGACGGACACTCATATATCGTAACACATCCAAAACTCACAGACTGGTCTTTTATTATTATTCATATTTTACATTGGTGACAACAGCATGGACATAGTTTCACCGTTTCTCTTCCGATAAGACGCAACTTGGGATAAGTAAATCTGAGATTATCATGAATGGATATTTAATATCTATTTCGGTTATAAAACACGAAAATCAACGGTGGTTTCAGCTACGCAAAAATGGCGTGTATGTTAAATAACTGTTCATTACCAAAGGGATGTCATTAGAGCATTGCATGTCCTGTAACAATTGCTGACTTTCACCTAGCAGCTTACACGACACATTTTTACAAGACAAAACTTATATGCCGGACCCTGTAAAAGGGATAATAGGACCAGATACTGCGCACTGCTCGGGTCCGGGCGCTGACCGTAAAATAGTCATGCAGATCTACACCGGGTGCGGGCAAACACGCCCACCAAGGGTCTCTTGAGTGAATTTTCTGGTTTCCGGCACGCCGAAAAGTCGTTGTCGTGCAGGTTTCGTCTTTTCTGGGTTCCACAGCTGTGCTTTCGATGTCCTCCACGACGTCCTTTGCTCGAATGATCAATGCACACACTACACACTAGGGCGGGTCGATGGAAAAAGTTTCCAAGTGAAGAGCGATTTTCCTACGGGCTGATCCATAAAACGGTTAAAGCATATTTTTTGCGAATTTTTGAAAAGGAACTGGGCGCGCCGTCAACGGTTTTTCGAGACCACTTTTGCTAATTTTTCTCGTTGTTTGCAAAATGTAGTGGGAAAAATTCGAGAAAGGTACTATATTTACCACTTTCCTAGTTCTACATGCTTACCCCCACCTCTTCACAAAGTTTGGAAACCCCAGTGGCAGAATCGTGCTCAGAATAGCGATTAGCATCGGCGCTCTGAGCGCAACGAAACCAGCGCCATCTATTGAGCGAGTTTGGCATAACATTGATTTTGACGGCTTTCCGACCGTTAAAAGCTGACGCAGCCGCTGCCACGTCGGGTATATGGTGTTCTTTGGTGTTCCTAGGTGTCTGGTGTTCCTTATTTGACACTAGGTGAGTTGTACCCATTCGATCCGAAATACTTCAGGAATCATAAATTGCTCCGGAAGCTATACCTATAGTGATTTCGCCAAGAAAACAGCGAGATGCTTAACTTTGATACCTATATGTTTATCAGTTAAATTAAGTTTTGCAGACAGATAACATCAGTCCAAACCGTATGTTCATTTTTGAATGCAATGTAGCCAGCCACCTAACCGTCCTAGGACAGAAAATCACACTTCGATAATTGATTCAAACGCCGGCATGAGAGCGTTGCATTGCGTCCTGATGGCACACGTGATGTAACCGAGACGTGCTCTCTTAAAGGGACCCTCCCACCTTAACATTAGATTTGAGTTGAGATAGCCAAAATGGGGTCCCTGGCTCACAATTACCGGTTTCGGCACTCACAACATCGAGAAATGTCTTAAATCGGAAATATTGAATTTCAAAATTGCAGCATTTTGATTCAGAGGGGCTAATGCTTAGGAATACCCCTCTGAATGTGTGACGTCAGCGCAGATATCTAACGATTTTTAAATGTTTGACTAAAACGTTTTGTAGCACGCGGTGGTATATGCTATTTGCGCGCAACATCTGCCGCAAACGCCGCACTTCTAAAATAAAGTCGCTAGAAACAGCGGAGATCCTAAAAAGTAAACAAAAGTAAAAGTCTAATATCTTGAAAACCGGTGAATATTTTTCGGTGAAATTTGATAGCTATTCGTTTTTGCTCTTTCTGAACCGAGCGACATCACTTTCATGCCAATTCATAAACTTTTTTGAAGGTGGGAGGGTCCCTTTAATAACAGCAACGTATGCTGCCTAAGTTAGGAACCGGACGGCTCGCTCCACTGCCTGAGTAGTGAGTATGGGTATGCACCGGATCGAAATTAATTTGTTAAGCAGCGGGTCGAAGGTCACCCTCTTCCAGCGAGATTGCTATTGGTGACTCTGTAACGCGTTCTTTGGACCGATCTATGAGCTGCATGTAGTGCATGACTTGTTTATTGCAAAATGCTGATAGAATCGCATATCTTTATGTCTCCTGCCTCATTCGCTTCTGTAACGAAATTCGTTCCTACCCCATCCTCCACCTCCCTCTGTACCTACTTACTGCCCAGCCCCCTCGCCCACTTACAATATCCTTATATGGTCCTCACTCCTCACCTGCGACGCCTGTCCTTGCCCGCTTCTGATTGGTGCTATGATATGACGTACATTTGTATGTCTGACGTGTATATGTGACGTATGTGTGTGTGTGTCGTGAACTCGGCCGGTGCCGCGCGGTGTGGCACTTCGGTCTTTGAGTCACAGCCGTGCACTTCTGTCTTTATTGCTCGGCGGGCCGGTCTGTCTTCGGCCCTTGGCAAAGTCAATTTGTTTGTTATCTTTGGTTTCTGTGGCCGTGAATTGAATACAGGCCCAACTTTGTATTTACCTTCTGTTTATTATTGGAATCGCGTGGTTGAACGGCAAGAACAACTACGGTCCTACAAATCTAGACTATCACAAACAAGAATTTGCTTATTAACACTTGTATTCTGTTACAAATGGTGCCGTGACCCGGATCAGATAAAAACCTCAAGAATTGAAATTGGTTCCGCAAGAAATTGTTCTACAAGTCTACGAACAGTAAGCTGTCACTCTTTCCTATCTTTTCCCTGAACGTCTTCGCCCACATTTTCAGTTTCGATTGTTCCACTGTTATTGTGCCTGTGTATATTTGTGTAATTTTTGCATTGTGTGACTGTTATCTCCGCATATGTTTTCGTGTGTCAACTGAACTGTTTATTTGGCAACGCTCCATAAACACCACTTGTTTGTATTCGCTGATTGATTTGTATTTACTAGAGTTTTCAAAATGTCTGAGGCAGTCATCACCAAAGCGCTCCAAAATATTTGTCAGGAACTCCGTATTCAGGGTCTAACTCAGCACATCCGAACATTCTCCGGGGAGGGTTCCGCCAAATTCGCCCAATGGTTAAACGACATGGATCAGATATCTATTACCTGCGATTCAGAGCGTATGTGTGTTTTGGCGACCATCACTTTAAACGGATCCGCTGGTGCGTACGCTTCACGCATGCTAAAAGAAAACCCCCAAATCACGTGGTCGGAACTCCGACGCAAACTAAAGGAAAGGTATAGCGAAATGACTGATCCGTACCTGGCTTCGGAAAAATGCAGACGTCTAAAACAGAACCGTGGTGAGTCGGTACAAAATTTTGCTGAAAAGCTGCGGACAATGGCGTCGGAGGCATTCGAAAATCTCTCTGCCCCTGAGGCGCAACGCTTCCTAGTAGAAGTGTTCCAAAAAGGCGTGAGCGACGACAGCTTGGCGCGAAACTTGATCAGGAAAAGATTCACTAACCTCGATGACGCCCTCGCTTTCGCTGAAAGTGAGCAGCAGGCCGACAGGACTTTCCAAGTCTGCCGCCATCACTCCCCTCCTCAGTCCGACGTCGAACCCATGGACTGCAGCGGTATTCAGTCCGCTACAGACTCTGAACTTCGGACCACTATTCAGAATCTAACCTCCCAAGTGCAGCGAATGTCTCGCGACATCCAAAAACTGAAACCGCAAAAACGTGCTCAGACCGCCCCACCGCAGGTGCGTTTCAACGTACCTCCGACTACTCCCCCACAGACTTACTTCAACGTTCCCCCGACAGCTCCCCCGCAAGTCCGCTTTGATGTTCCACCCCCGCTGATGTCGTACTATGGCAACGTACAAACTCCCCCTCAAGCCCCTCAGACTCCCAGACCGAACTACCAGTGGACTGAAGATGGATCCCCCATCTGTATCGCTTGTGGCACACCTGGACATGTACGCCGTACGTGCCGACGCAACTCCACCCGTCCTCCTCCCCAAAGTACCCAGGGAAACGCGAACGCGCGTCTCGAAAAATAGCGACCAGAAACGCGCCAAAGAAAGCCGGTCCGAAACGGAAAGTTTCTACAAAGAAACCTGGACCGCAAGCAGCACAAATTAAAATTAAACCTGATACGCCGATGTGCTATGTATCTCTGAGCGACCAAAAAGCCTATTCGTTAGTAGATTCAGGAGCGGACATATCCCTTATTTCACGTGCAGCTTTTGATAAAATTCAGTGCAGGAAAATCAAGGGTTTTTCTACGAGGAACTGCGTTCCTATTCGTTCTATCTCTGGTCATAGACTCACAAACTTCGGAACGGCCGTACTACAAGTCAAAATTGCAGGATTTAATCAACCGTTCAAATTCCAAATCGTAGAAGGTCTGAAAAACGACTGTATCCTAGGCAACGACTTTCTCTCCGCATTCGGTGTTCAATTGGATTTTGGACAAAAGACGATGAACCTCGACGGTAACGTCATCCCTCTGCGACCGCAACGTCTGACTTGCCAAACGACGACATCTTTGGTTCGAGTGCCTCACAAAGTTACAATTCCTGCTCAGTCGTATATAGAGATTCCCGCGTTAGTCAACCGTGTTCAATTGCTAGATCAAGATTGCATAGTACAACCTTTGAGCAATGCACCCGTTCTAGGAGAAGAACCTGGTTTGTGTTTGGTTGAAAGTGTAAGTCACGTAGACAAAAACCAGCGTATTACAGTCGTGATAGTGAACGCCACTGGTAGGGATTACGTTTTGCCTTCTCGATCAGTCATTGGCATTGCGGAAGTTTTAGAAGACCCGGAAGGATGCATATTTACAGCTAGTGAGGAAGGTGACCAGTGTAGTGAACCGTCAGATGACGTCCCCGAAAGTCAAAAAGCGCGATTGTCACATGTGTCCGAAGGTCAACGTAAAAAGATACAAGACTTCTTGGCCCAAAATGAGGATTTGTTTGCAAAAAGTGATTTAGATTTAGGTTGTACTGATTTAGTGAAAGCAACAATTGAAACTGGTGATCATCCACCAATTAAACAGCGACCTTACCGGTTGCCTTTCAGTCAGAGAAAACTTGTAGAAGAGCATATCCAGAAAATGTTGCAGGCTGGCATCATTTCCCCTAGTCGTAGTCCCTGGTCTAGTCCGATTGTGATTGTAGACAAGAAGGACGGACAAAAACGGTTTTGTGTTGATTTGCGTGCTTTGAACAAGATCGTTGTCAAAAATAGTTACCCTCTTCCGCGCATAGACGACATTTTGGCTTCGCTTGAAGGTGCGAAATATTTCACTTCTTTAGATCTCCGCAGTGGGTACTGGCAGATAGCCATGGATCCCGAGTCAAAGGCCAAAACGGCATTCACTTGTTTCATGGGTCAATACGAGTTTGAAAAGTTATGTTTTGGGTATGTCAATGCACCCAGTCTGTTTTCAGAGCTTATGAATAAAGTACTGTGGGGCATTCAACACAAATTTACTATTGCGTATTTGGATGATATTTTGATTTATTCAAAAACCTTTGAGGAACATTTAGAACATATAGATGCAGTCTTTTCACGTTTGAGAGACGCTGGCTTGAAATTAAAGATGTCAAAATGTGAGTTTTTGAAACAAGAAGTAAAATACCTAGGCCATGTAGTTACTCCATCTGGTATCAAACCGGATCCCGAGAAAATAAGTGCAATACAAAATCTCCGTCCTCCGACAAATGTCAAAGGCGTCAGATCATTCCTTGGTATGTGTGGATTCTACAGGCGATTCGTTCCAAATTTTGCAAGGATAGCCAAACCATTGACAGAGCTAACAAAGAAAAATCGTCGTTTTTATTGGGATGATGCATGTCAGGCTTCGTTTGAAACTCTTCGCTCAGCTTTAACAGTTGCACCAATTTTGGCATATCCGAACGTAGACAAGCCGTACAAGTTATATACTGACGCGTCACAAAACGCCATAGGTGCTGCGCTAGTCCAAGAGACTGAATTGGGTGAAAGAGTCATCCAATATTTGTCGCATCAGCTCAACGAAACCCAGCAACGCTGGCCTACTATCGAGCGAGAAGCTTATGCGATTGTATATAGTGTACAAAAGTTCCGTCCCTATTTACTCGGTTGTAAAGTTACGATTATGACGGACCACCAGCCCCTCAAGCACCTGTTCACCAGTGAAATGAAGAATGCTAGGATTCAACGTTGGGCGATTATATTAGATGAGTATGGATGTGATATACAGTATATTAGTGGACGTCAGAATGTAGTTGCAGACGCATTGTCGCGACTGGACACCTCAGGAGAGGATTGTCACACGGATATCCCAGGAAATGGATTAATGACTAGTGAGTCACTACCGTGCCATGTCGACGAATGCGTAGCCACATTCGGTGTAAATAATGAATCTTCGCGTAGTGTGAATGTGATTGATTCTGATAGAGCGCCTGACATTCAAGTAGAGACTGAAGTGAAAAGAAGTGAGTTACCTGAGGCTCCTCCCAAGGAAAAATTCAAAGAGTTTTTGCAAGGACATCCCGACCTTGGTTTACTTCAGAGAGAGGATCCCGAGATCCAACAATTGATCAAAGTATTACAGGACCCAAATCATTCGAACCATGCTGTAGTGTCTCGTTATTATATTTTGGAAGACGGTCTACTATATCGAGTTTCTGATCCGTCCAAATACCCCTCATTTCCAGGTTTGCAGTTAGTTATTCCCAAGCCCCTACAGAAACTGATCATCGAAGAAATTCATTCAGGCTATTTCGGCGGACACTTAGGTATAGATAAAACGTACGACAAGATCCGTTCACGTTATTTTTGGTCCGGTTTATATCGAGACGTTGTTCAGTATTTAAAAACATGTGTCGCCTGTAATATGCGGAAGCTCAGACGCGAGCGACCCCCTCTGCAAGATATGCCAATCCCCAAGTTTCCTTTCGAGCAGATCGCAATAGATACGTCCGGTCCGTACCCTGAAAGTTTCCAAGGAAACCGGTACATTATTACTGTCATCGATTTATTTTCTGGATGGCCAGAGTCGTTCGCTACCTCATCAAAAAGTGCAGAAACGGTTGCCCAAATTTTATTAGAACATATCATCCCTCGCCATGCTTGTCCTAGGATTATGATTTCAGACAATGGTACAGAGTTTTGTAACGCCGTCATAGACCAAATTACAACTTTTAGCAACATTAAGCATATCCGAACTTCCGTTTACCACCCACAATCGAACGGCAAATGCGAAAGATATAATAGAGTTCAGAACGACATGTTAGCAAAATTAGTGAGTAAATCTCAACGTGACTGGGACACAAAGCTTCCTTCAATCTTGTCTGCTTATCGCACCGCGAAAAACGAGACTACCAAGTATTCCCCTTTCTTCCTTCTTTACGGTCGTGACCCGGTCTTACCAGTCGATAGCATTTTATCTCCAAAATATCGTTACCAAGGTGAAGATTACGTACCTACCATGCTCGAAAACATGCATTCTGCCTACAGTCATGTGCGTCACAACCTAGTACAAAGTCATGAGAGAAACAAATTTTATTACGATCGTACCGCCAAGCCAACGAAAATCACAGTCGGTGATATGGTTTACTTCAGAAACCCTACAGAGGCGACTCAAAATGCTTCCAAACTGTCGTGCCATTGGAAACCTTTTTACCGCGTTATCAAAGCCATCAACGACGTAACCTTTGTCATTAAGAACCAGCTGTCTGGCGATGTCAAAGTAGTGAACGTTCATAATTTGAGATTCGCTGATCCAGATACCCTTTGGGAAAACGTGACAGAAGAACCCCATCATATCAACAGCAAGTACGAAAGTAAACAGAAGTCGTTTATCCCAGTTCCACTTCGTGTGCAGCCTCCACGTCAATCAAAGTTCTCATTCGCTGATACAGAAATGCATAATACTGAAACAGTCACAGATCGGTCTATTCGTGATTCAACCCCCAGTTCGATATCAACCCCTGTTGAAACTTACGCTCCAGCGAAACCGTCGCCGAGTGAACAAAATTACCCACCTTTACCTGAAGATTCTGATTCCGATGCAGATCTTGACGTGCCGTTATCCGAAATGCGAAAACGATGGAGAGAAGAAAAATCAAAAGACAATAGTTCTGACGACGAGAATATTCCTTTGTCCCAATTAGCAAAGCGCCTGAAAACGGAAAAGTTATCTGATCCATTCGAAATTGAACCTACCCCTATGAAAAGACCACTCACCCGTACAGAATCAGAGTCGAACGACATGGATGCAGAAGCGCGTAGCCCTCCTTCAAAATTACAATGTGCCGACCAAGACCACGAATCGGATTCAGACGAATTGGACGCCGATGGTGTACATATTGAAAAGGAGCAAATGTGTACTAACCCACGTGTGAAAGAAGCCCTGTTAGTTAAGATGCTGAAAACGCATGAGAAGTTGATGACCGACATGTTCAAACAATTAGAAAAAATGTAAAAAGGTTCCCCGGCCCACTGAGTTATTACAGGTCGGACGACAGCCGAATGTCTACAGTATTGTGTGGAACCCAGCTAGTACGATGAAGGCTGAACGGCTGTATGGTGTTATAGTGTTTATATAGAATATGGATCCCGGTTTGTATGCCGAAGACAACGTAATCGCGGTACCACGTTGTATTGTGTTTAATGATATACCGACTCTGGCTAGTATGCCACAGCCATTTATGTGTTGTTCATTTCATGTTCGGTCAGTGAACCGTTCAATTGTTCGTGTACTAACCTCATGTTTGCAAAATGTTGATAGTTGTTTGTGTGTGTTCCAGAGATGTGGGCAAGACCGTTCTTCCTGACATTCCTGTTCTATCTGACATCTCCGACAACGGCCAACGTTCTCTTCCTGCCCCGAGGCCATCTCTACGCTTCATACGACCACTGGACTCTTCACATCCCCATCGAAACCAGGACATCATGGACGTTTGTATTGAAGCTGGAGCATCATGTGAAGCTCTTTAAAAGTAAAGTCAGTAGTATATTTGCAGAGCACCGCCAACAATTGCGAAGTGACCAGGCATCTCAGCTTTTTACTAAGTTCAATCAGGATGTAAGCGTTCTCGATCATGAAATGAATCTGACTAAAAGTATCTTGAGACATTTACAAGTCCCGCATCCGCACCGTCCGAACCGAAACCGCCGCTCTGTTTTGCCTTTTATCGGTGATGCTCTCTCTTCCCTGTTCGGTACAGCTACAGATGACGAAATCCAGGAAGTAATATCTCGCATGAACGAATTGAGTGCTTCACAAAATGACATTTTGAATGTTTTTGACAATACTGTGACGGTTGTGAACCAGACCCTAGTAGAAATAGACACGGACCGACAGACGATTAATCGACTGGCAAACGTGACGAACTACCTAACGAATGAAATTTACTCATTGAGGCGCATGGTTGAAGATAACTTGTCCTCCGTTTCAGAACTCGATTCGATGTTGGACATCATGTTCGCTGACTTACTTAACGCCATCCAGGACTTCCGGAGGAGCGTCATTAACATGGAAATTATTTTCAGCTTCGTGGAAAACGGTATCGTGCCACGATCATTCCTTCCGCCCGCTCGTTTCACAGTCATTCTTGAGGAAATTCAGAAAATGCTGCCTCACAAACTTGCTTTACCGTTCGCTCCAACTGAAACCGATAGATATTATTCTGCTATTTATACCCAAACGCGGAGAACCGCAAACGGACTGTCAGTTCTGATTAATATTCCCCTCATGTCTGTCACGGATCACTTTAAGGTGTTTCAAGTATTTAACGTTCCAGTACCGAAACTCTTGAAGGATCAAACGTTCATGGCTAACTATAAGATCGAAAAGGTTAATTTCGTAGCTCTGTCCGAGGATTCCCACAGATTCGCTTTTATTGACGATGACGACATGCATGTATACCTGAGACGACGACTACCGTTCTGTCCCCTGCGCCGACCGATTATGAACACTATGACATCAAGTATGTGTATCCCAGCTTTACTGACGAACCGTACTAAGGACATTAAACAATTTTGTGACAAGGTTATTTCCGTCAACGTAAATACCGACCCGACTGCAGAATACTTTGGCAATGGATACTGGGTCGTAGTTAGTGCAACCATTCCGATCAGTTTTGACATTTCATGTAAAGACAAATCTATCATCAACTCTAGTGAAACTTTGAGACTCGATGACCATCTATCGCTTGTGAAACTGGATTTCGGTTGTACTGCTCTGAACAAGTACTTTCGCCTCCCTACCCATTTCCGTACCGATTCATACTTGGACCCCGTCCAGATCCAACACGTCAACATGTCTCTCGCTTTGAACGATGTTTGGTCAAATGTACTTGTTGATCTTTCGGAAACTAATGTTTCACTCCCCGAAGCCGTAAACTTCATTCCCCCACTTCAGGACAAAAGTGTCCATTTGTCTAACTTGAAGAAACATATTCAACAGATTCGAGTACGCAATGCTCAGCATAATAAAACTGTCGTTA
This sequence comes from Amphibalanus amphitrite, assembly GCF_019059575.1. Taxonomy (NCBI): domain Eukaryota; kingdom Metazoa; phylum Arthropoda; class Thecostraca; order Balanomorpha; family Balanidae; genus Amphibalanus; species Amphibalanus amphitrite. The sequence goes on from NW_024882054.1 coordinate 46,244, forward strand.
TCCCCGCCATCTCGGTCACAACGTGTATTGTGGTTGCGTTAGTGCTATTAACTGTTCTATACGTCCGATGTCATGTGTTTAAACCCATTATGATCCGACCCCAGCAAGTATCCGCTCAAAATCCTGCCCCTGACAGTGTTATTGTTGAAGAAACGTCAAGTGTAGCTCCAAATATCAAGCCCCGGGAAAAACTCACGGACCCAAGTCCCTCGTGCTTACAATGGTTAAAACCGTCTCCGACCCTCGCTTCTCAGAAATCCGCAGATGCCTGATGCAAATATTTTCCAGAGGAGTTCTTTCTCCGCAGCAGAGGTACCAGTAGCGGCGCTCCCACACTCGGTCGAGCCGCCGCCGGTGCTAGTCAGCGCCACTGAGATCGGGCCGCCCCGCATCGGACACCCAACGTCCGGGCGCCCCGATAAAACTACGCTGACGCGTGGTCTGGTCAGCCCGACACCGGACGGACGACCCACAACAAGACGCGAGACGTGAGAACGTCAATGTGTCAATATCTGACACATCATCTGGCGACAGCGTGTCGACATCTGACACATGATCTGGTGTCAATGGACAATGGACTGACAAACACGTGTCAGACAGCAGCGTCAAAGGTGACCTAAACCCTCTGAACTCTCTGAACTCCCTGAACTGATGTGCCCGCAGCGGAATCTTACCAGTGATTGCGAAGCGAGAACCGAATCGATGAGCACGAGTGGGACAGCAGACTATGTTTCGTAAACGGACAATGAAGAAGACTCTATAGACTTATAACTACGAGGACTGCAACGATCGGAAAAACGGGAAATTGTGTGTTGAGGTGCTGTGTATATTGTTGTATTAGGTGTTGTTTGTGCTGTGTCGTGTGTTGTGTACGTTATATCATGCATCATATTAGGAGAATCCCAAGCCGAAAATTTTGGTCAAAATTTCAGCTTTAAGGACCTCGCGTTGTGTTGTAACGAAATTCGTTCCTACCCCGTCCTCCACCTCCCTCTGTACCTACTTACTGCCCAGCCCCCTCGCCCACTTACAATATCCTTATATGGTCCTCACTCCTCACCTGCGACGCCTGTCCTTGCCCGCTTCTGATTGGTGCTATGATATGACGTACATTTGTATGTCTGACGTGTATATGTGACGTATGTGTGTGTGTGTCGTGAACTCGGCCGGTGCCGCGCGGTGTGGCACTTCGGTCTTTGAGTCACAGCCGTGCACTTCTGTCTTTATTGCTCGGCGGGCCGGTCTGTCTTCGGCCCTTGGCAAAGTCAAATTTGTTTGTTATCTTTGGTTTCTGTGGCCGTGAATTGAATACAGGCCCAACTTTGTATTTACCTTCTGTTTATTATTGGAATCGCGTGGTTGAACGGCAAGAACAACTACGGTCCTACAAATCTAGACTATCACAAACAAGAATTTGCTTATCATAACACTTGTATTCTGTTACACTTCCTATACTTTTTTGCCATAAGTGTCTCGAGTCTTTTTATCACCATTCCTTAGTTCAGCAAGCATCGCAGTGTATCATGTATGCACTGTTTGCTGGCTGTCTGTATCGGCCAGTACAGCCCAAACAAGTTTCCTATAGTGAGCCCGGTACTTATTCCTGTCGATCACTGGGCGAATAACACAGACCGGTGAGCTGAGAGGTCTCGCAATAGCTGGATGCTTTGGAGTAATCCGTCTCTGCAATGTTTACTCCGTAAATTCGGACCACATTGGGACATAGTGAACAACATTGAACTCGGTGATAGTTCGAAGCTGGTCAATATATGTTGTATGATGGGCGATCGCGACGGAATACGTAACTTGCAAGCTGCCAACGTACCTAAGCCATTTTACCAAATTCAAGGGCTCAATCTTCCTTACTGACAGCTACATCAGGATTTGTCAAGAGCGTGACGCCTGCTTCCGGGCTGTTCAGAAGTGTTCTCTGATCTGGACTGCATGGCGTTGCCCGAAACGGCACGAACGGTTCCTGCTCGATGCACAGGCACTCTTGGTAAATGGTCCACTGATCGGCGCAGCTTTAGTCCAGTGGCTTTTCCACAAGTCTTGTATACTTGTTTAATAGTTTGGCCCTTGTCTGATTTTGGTGTAAAATAGAATAAGTATTGACTACCGGGCTCATTTACTGAAGCAATATGCTCGTCCAACAGGCTCGTCATAGCCGATGATTCAGCACGGCTATCCTATTTATCATGATAAACGACGCATCCTTATGCACATAAAATGCAGAAGGGCATTTCCTTTGTAATCACTTGCCTATCCGAGAACAGAATGTGAAGTGTCACCGAGGACCACCACGCGGCATTAGTTCCGTTTCGACATGGAGGCTCCTTTCCACTAACTGCAACAATGTCACATGATTGGGATCACAAATTGCGTCGGAGACCACTTAGCAGCTACTACCGCGGTTATTATGAGGTCAGTTTCCCTCAAAGCTCGATGCTCCACTGCTTGTTGCGGTGGCCCAGCCCCAATAGGTAATCAAAATAGGATCTGATGGTCCGATGAGAACGCGCGACTCGGGCAGTGATATGATACGCGGATCGCCGATCAGCAGGATACCTCGCAGTCGCAACTCATCCTCAGTCTGTTGTCAGATGAAGCCGGGCTAAGTTGGCGAGGCTAACTTAGTACTTTGTTATTCTGCAATTGAGCTGCTACTGTTCAGTTCCAACACTAGGTTTGCATTTCAAAAGAAAGGTTAAATTTACATGCAAGGAAATAATCGAAGCCAAAACTGAAAATAATGCTGCTGAAGTCACAGCGCAGAATCAAATGACTAATAGGTCCAGCGGACACTATCGCACTTGGCGCATAATGGCTGTGCTTAAGTCAGGTGAACCCCCAATATGTACATTTCATGGCTACTTTAATTGCAATTGACAGCTTTCACGCTATAATATACATATCTAAAAACCGATAAACTTTTAGGCGAAAAAGGCACCATTCCAGGCCCATTTTTGATTTTTTTTTGCGATATTAGGTAAAAACAGAAGCTTCTTATCCTAGGAAAAATAAAATGGGAAATCTTTCAAAGGTGGCACACTACCTTTAACCCGCGCCCCGCTGGGGTTCCTGGATTTCCACGCCCTGCTGGGGTGGGGGTGGGGGGGGGGGGGGGGTGTTTGACTTTGAACGCCCCCTTCTAACTCGGCTCCTGGGCCACGTAGCGATACGCGGAAGGCGGCGTTCGAAAAAGCGCCAAAAATAATGACGAAATCACTTTTGGTCACTTTTGGTCAGGTCTACAGCTTGACCAGAAGTCATTGAAGGCAAGATTTGGCGGGTGAGACTAAATGCTTACTTCGAAATCTAAGCTGCGTTGCGGCATTGGCGGTTATGTGCGGCGTGTATGCCGCATGATTAGTAAGCGGCGACCACTAAATTAAAAACTCAATAGCTTTGACCTGTTTTCAATGGATAACACTGCATACCAAAAATGTCCATCGCTCTCGTCATAGGATATTTAGATTTTAATAACTAACTTATCTACATCATTGTTTTGAACCAAATTAATACTTTCAACTTGACCCTCGCCCGCATTGGTGTTTTTCCAGCCGCGAACGTATAAGGTATAACCCCTTGCCGTTTCGCTCCTGATCAAGCTAGAGCTTTGCGAAAAAAAAACGAGCGTGTTGCCCGTGACGAGAGGAAGCCGATGATACCCAATTTTAAGGTCCTAGGTCATCGGCTGACCTTCCAGGTCAGGTCAATGACCCAAAAGGCGGGAAAATTGGGACCTGTTAGAACGTCGTAGTGTGGCTGCTATGGGGTTTTTCGGGGTGCTGATCACGAATATCATGCTAGTTTTGATCACAGATGATGTCTTCATTCATTTAGGCCAGGTCGGGTTAGGTCAGGTCAGGTCAACCAGTAGAGGTCCTGCCGGGTATTTGTAGTAGGTGTCAACCGCCTCTGACAGCCTCGTAACATGTTACGAAGGCACCAAAACTACTTTGTAAACGTTCATGTGGTTGCTTAATTCGAATTCAGCTCGAAAAAACTGGCCTAGAAACATGTCAAACTCGAAAAAGTGAACCGAGGTCACCAAAGGTCAATGACCTGACCTGACCTTCAGGTGACCTTGACACCCACCCTAATGCATGGGGGCAACATCATATCACATGTTTGAACGCTTGCAACCACGAAAAGACTGCAAACGCGCTGCTAATGCGAGCCGACATACGCTGAATCGCGGTTCCGGCCAAACATGGTCTCGAAAAGTAGGTCACAGGTCAAAGGTTATTTGCGTCAGGGTCATGAAAATTTTCAGGGTAGGTGTAAAATTGATCAACGCGAGGGTACTAAAAGTTACGTCGTGATCAGCCGCTTTTTACGCGAGTTATTTGCTAAAAACCGAGGGGAGTCCGTTCAACCCCCCCCCCCCATCTAGTAGAGATGATGGAGGGAAACTAGGCTTTTAAGGAGGGAAGGGAGTCGGTGACGGTCAGGGGCACTACAAGCTGGTGACAGGGCTGACATACCATGTTTTGATAGCATGACTGAAACAGACTTTTTGGGTAGCCAGGAAATCGCATGTGAGAGCCTATTGAAATTCTTACATCGGCCTTTATATGCACCAGTCGACAGTCGTATACAGGTGCGGGATTTGGCATACGATTTCCAGACAATCGAAAGACTGTTTGGAGCCAACGAAGGAAGGAATGAGTGAGTACTAAGTTGAAAGCATTAATTTGGTTTAAAAAAAAATGATGCAGATAACTTAGTTATTTAAATCTAAATATCTTATGACGAGAGCGATTGGCATTTTTGGTATGCAGTGTTATTCATTGAAAACAGGTTGGAGCGTTTCAGTCTTTAATTTAGTGGTCGCCGCTTACTAATCGTGCGGCATACACGCCGCACATAACCGCCAATGCCGCAACACAGCTTAGATTTCGAAGTAAGCATTTAGTCTCACCCGATTTGGCCGATTTTCGGGTCAAATTTCGACAATTTCCAAGAAGCCAACGCATAACTCGGGAACCAATAGAGCTACAACGCCGCGGAAAAGCTCATTCGATAGCCCTATTAACGCCTTTTCTGAGCAATTGTCTCAGGGTTGACCTAGCGTCAACGGTTTTGCCTGCAGGTGGCAAAAACTGCAAAAAAACTGCCAACCCGGCACAATACCCGCAACCTACCACCTGTCAGCGTGCGGGTCGGTGGGGAGACCCTGCAGGAGAGCCCCACGTTAAAAACCTTGGTGTGATTTTCGACCGTCACCTCAGCTGGGACGCTCACGTCAGTGACGTGGTTCAGAAGTGCATGGGTCTCCTGCTGGGTCTCCGCCTCGCGCGTGAGGTATTGTATCGCTGTTTATGGAAATGGTTCGGCGTTGAATGCTCGGAGGCTAATGAAAGTAGTAAATTTTGCCGTTCGAATTCTGACGGGACTCAAAAAGTTCGATCATGTATCTTGCGCGAGGGATGACCTGCGCCTGTTCACGCCCAGTCAGATGTACAGCGCGCAGACCGCAATCGCCGCCCACAAGGCCCTCTTGCATCGAGAGCCTGGCGACATTGTCGAGCTGTTGCGCACCCATGGCGAGACACGGGATGGTGACCGGGTGACTCGACAGGACCGTCGCCTGCGTCCGCCAGCCACGCGTACGGCAGCCGGACAGCGTTCATTTGAATATCGCGCGGCGCACCTTTTAAACTCGATCCCTGAGTGTGTTCTAGAACTAGGTCCGGTGGGTTTTAAAAGAGCCGCCAGACAATTTTGCCGGCGATAGAGTGATGAGGCGTTTGTCTGTGTGCTGTGTATGTGTGTGTGAGTGTATGCGAGTTTCACTTTAACCTGTCTTTTACCGTGACATTAATGACCCCTTTTACTTACCATCTGACTAAGGACACGTAATAGCCACGAATTGTCTGTTGAGTGTCTGCTGTGGTCAAATAGGTACAATAGCTAATAGCTGACTTTTTGGAAACAGTTTTCTGCAATAACTTTTGACTCAAGCCTTGCACGAGCTTACTTTTACCTGCATCGTGTTCCTCTCGTCAAGAAGCATCGAATGAACTATAATTTGACTAAAATATAATTTGACAAAAGAATACCACGGATGTAGATCTAATGGAAATGTGGATGCTTTTAGGAAGAAATGGGGAAAGCTTGTGAAAATAATCGAAGGAGATACAGTTACGTGAACTTGTTTTATTCCTACACCGTTAAAAAACCAAAACAAAACACGTTAAAAGTGCTGCAAAGCATATGGAGACCTTCCTTAGCTGTTTTCTTTATAGCATGTAGCGTGTCTCGCCTGCGCGACACACACACACGGCACACACCTACACACACACACATACACACAGACACACCCCCACGCACACGCACACGCACAAGCACAAGCACCTAAACTGATGCATACACATTGCACAAGCACACCGACACATGCATGTACGCACACAGTCACTAACACAACCCAGTACAAACAGAAATGCCCACATATACATAAATGCAATCATTCCGTTTCTTTAACAGTGTAGGTTATGTTGTCTGTTTGATTACTTGTTTGTTTGGTTGCTCCTTGCTTACTTAGGTTACTGTTTGTTGTGTTTGAACGGAAGATTGTTGAACGTTACTGTGTTTGAACGCCGGCCTGTGGCGGAGCCCTGAGTTTGCCGAGCATTGGGCCCCCGCCCCTATGACCCATCCGGGCCAACCTGGGTACCGGTCCCACTACGTAACCGAAGTCGTGACGTCACGATAAGTGGCTGGGGCATAATCAGCTGACGGCCCCGTGTTAAAGCAATGGGGCAATACTTTGCCGATCTTTCCTAAAAAAACTGGACCTAGTTAGATAGTTTTAGTAGCTGGATTTAGGACAACGATGTATGGTCTATTTTTCTATGGAAAAATATTGCAAAATCTAATAACGCAAAGCACAAAATTTGGTGAAAACCCAATTTGCGGCGAGGTTGACGCAGAAATACAAAACATTTCCGATCAAGAGGTTTAAAATCATAGATAAAAAATAAAAAAGATCTACGAAAAAACTAATATGGTAAATTTTCTGCTTTGCTTTTTACAAATAAAAAATATTTACCCAGCTCAAACTCAAATCTATCAAACCTTTCGCACCAAAATCCTACAACGTGGTCGCAGTTCGCGTCTTCAAGGTCATGTATTTGGTGCGTCAGGCTCGCCGCCCCTAACAAATTCGCGAAGTTCGGCCCTTTCCGCTTTAAAACATAGCATTTTTTTTGGGCGTAGAAAAATAGAATATACTCAGTTTACTTAGAAACTGACCCCCAAACAATCTAACTAGGTCCAGTTTTTTCTAAAAAATACCGATAAAAATTCGTCCCATTGCTTTAACACAGGGCCGTCAGCTGATTATGCCCCAGCCACTAGTCATGACGTCACACTTCGGTTGCGTCTTGAAAGGGACCGGTCGGCCGCCCGGGCGGGCGGGGCGCCGGCCTGTCGGGTCGGGTCGGCGCTCCCCTCGCCCGGGCGGCGCGGTGGTTAGGGCCGGGGCACCCCCGGGAAAGATGATTTTCCGGGGGTGCGGGCGGGGGCTCGCGGCCCGTTAAAAAAAATTGCGTCGCCTAGGCAGCTTTGAAAGGACACACGCGGCACTTAATTTGTGCTTGCGCTCCTGATGCGTATAAAGTAAAAGAACCGTGCCAGCTCCATGCCTAATGTGCGCTTACTTATTGTGTGTGTATTACTTCCTAGATGTTGAAATAATAAATGAACGAGAGAGGAAAAAAGAACTATAATTTGACCTTGAAAGGTCAACTTGAAAACTTGACCTCAGGTCAAGGTCATGACCTGACCGGAAAGGGTCATATTGCATATCAGTCGATTCGTCGAGTTGAACACATCCAAGGCGTATTCATCGCTCTTGCATGCCTCTATCAAAAGTTATTCGCGAAAAACTGTTGATACAATTGGTGACCTGAACTGACCTCAGGGGGATAAACACGGGTCACGGACACCATTTTCATATTCAGTGTGTACCTATTAGTTACCTACTTGTAATTCAGTGTTTGGGAGTGTTTATAATGGCTTTCGTCCAAAAGAGGCGCCTTTCAATTTTCTCCCAATGACTAAGTATAATGGGAAGGTAGCAAAAATGATCTGACCTTAGGTCATCGATATCAAATTTCTGAGATGGACATTTTGTACATACATACTATTGCTCTTAGCAATCGCTGAAAGTTTCAAAGCGATCGTTCAGTCGATGTAGCTATGGCAGACATTAGCCGTGTTTACATAGGGTTCCCTTAATCTTCCCCTATTTCTCCCCTATTTTCAGATCGAATTTTAGGCATCATAGCGATCGCGTGTAACGTTGCTATGGGCGCTATTGTTGTTAGAAGCATACAAAGCATCGTTTATGCTGTAAATGTAGCAAGGGAATGAAGGAAAAAAAAAAGAAAATAAAGAAAATAACTCCATCTGGCGGTTCATCAAACACCGCAGTCCGCTGTCGTTCAGCTGGTTGTAGAAGAACAGAGAACTATTTGCTGCTGTAATGAACTCGATAGTAGAGCTGGTGATACACGGGAACTTGAGAGTCTTGGAAAAGATCCCGAGAAAGATCTAGATAGAGATCCAAGTAGTGATGGGATCCTGAGATAGATGAGATATCCAGATAGAGATCTTGAGATGACGTCCACCTGGGAGAGATGTAGATATCGATCCACCTTGCATACAAATACATCTGATGGAAGATGCTTTTTAATTTAGAGGCTTGATGATTCTGTTCATTGTATAGACCATGATGCACAAGATGCTTCTTCACTGCTCGGATTAGGGATAGAGGGATCCGATCAGCTGGGTTTGCGGCACAGTTGGGCAGGTGAAGGACAGGGCATTCGAAGTCCCGATGACCACTGCCAAACTTATGGGTGGTAATTACATTGATTAATTGAATGTGATCATTCGTCCAGTCACCCATTCCTATATCACTGGCCTCCCCATTACGAAAATTGCCCACTTAATTCGTATTAGCGTTGCGATAGTTTAGTTGCCCTCGAGGGTTGCTAGCTCGACTGCCGTAACCGAATTCTACGCAATTCCTATCGGCCTTATTCTAAGATTCATCCTTCACCATTCTCACACCCTTGTTCGCGTTACAGTCACCTTTCATGCATTCACCCAAATTTAATTCGTAGCCCTCGAAATTCCCTCCGATAGTGTTAGGCGTCGGATCAACAACGATCTCCCCGGCGAGATAAATGTCTCTTTCCGAAATCCATATGCATGCTCCGCTAACCGGCGACAAAGATACTTATCGCAGGGCCGTCCAGAATAATTGCACAAATATCCACCCTACTAATTTATAGAATTCACTACACGTCCGATAGACTTATGGTACACATATACACGATTTATATCCGACTTATCTCTCTACCGGGAGAGATTACCTATGCCCTCTTCCGGTCCGCGTGTAACATTCCCGTTCACGACCCAGGGACCACAGTTCATATCCTGGAACTATCCTTAAACCATGGGATTTACTATTCAAGGCCTTACGTGTCCTGGAGTACATTCTTCCCTCCCCTGAGGCTGTCCAGTACCGATTAGAGTACCTTTACGAAATAAGTATGAGGACTTATTCGGGACACTACGGCTCACTTTATCCGCCCTTTGGGTGACTCACCCCTGACCCTCGGCTTCTTGCCTTTGGCATAACTTACTCTCCACTGCACTGTGCCAATCTTCCCCCTTCCCCCTGCCGTAGAAACCTCTCACTGCCTTCTCACCCAGTGTTACCTAAGCGGGAAAATTAACAGTGGCCGGTACCACTGGCGGAAAACGTGCATATGCCCTGCGTACGTGACGGTGTGTCCCTCTTATCATTCCGGTCTGGACGTGGGTTTAGAGAAGTGCATCTGTGTCTCATACGGTCATGCTGGTAAACGTTACGCCATAGGAGACGGGCAAACAAGCCGTCTGTGCCTCACTATGCCCCGTGCCAATATTGGTGGAGTAATTATTGGCGCTAACTCGCAAGAACGCGTATAACAGAAACGCATTATTTATCCAAACCAAATCGTAATCTCAAGTCATAATTTCTGCTGCACACGTGAACCTAATCATCAGTTCTCGTATACAACCCTAGCAGACCTTGAACCGCTCTTGATTTAATCAGATGATCTAGAACCAATTAGTACGCACCGATCTGTCGTCTGGTTGTGACCGCCGTATCATAGTAAATTACTGAGTGCTCAAACGGAAATGACTCCTTGAAACTCGCTCGATAGTTTCTGATGGCAGTTTCTGATGGACTATTAGTTACCTATACAATTTATCTTTATAGAATGCCAGAATATTGTCATACGGATCGCTAGCTTTTCAGAGGACATCTAATTTAAATCATCCTATCAACAGTAAACAATGCACATGAAACGAACTGCAGTCTAGATATTACATAGCATGTCGTATTTAGAATTATGCATTAACTGTTTACGTTCTTATCCCGTGGCAACTTTCCACAACTAACCATGTTCCTGTACCTACGATGACCTTCACCTACCGCACGCGCCCCAATTACGGTTAGCCCACTGCCCCTGTTGTGGCTGCTCCTCGCGCCCTCTGGCGGCTCAACGCCCGCGTCGGGGACGACGAATACCACGGCCGCCGGCCGGCGCCGCGTCGACACCGTCAGTCACAGTCACGCCGTTATGGACGCGTCAACACTCGCGGTACAGTGCTCGTGTGTGTTGTCTCTTCTGGCCGGGTAGATTCACCGGATGTGTCAGTGAGTGTGAATCTGGTAAAATATTGCTGCAATATCTCCCTGTTCGACATCTCATCAGCTCCATTCGAAGTAAGTTTTTTTTTTTAATTAAATTCCTGTCCCATTTAATCGTTCCCCAACAAAGATGGTCCTTTCTAGTATTTATTCTACAAAAGCACAACGATCGGTACCTATATTAGTCGCATATTAGCTCTAATCACAAACAATTCTACATCTACCTGTTACTCGACATTTCGCAATTTAAATGACGCAAAGTGACCATCTAAAGTCGCAAAGTGTCAAACCGTCAACCTCTAACCACTGCTCACAACTCTGCACCTAAGTAACAGAAGAAATTCCGCCGTAAGCTCAAGCATTCGTATCTGTCGAAAATCATAACTCATAGCCATATTCATAGATCGATCGCATGAATCAGTCGCCACCTTAAAACATTACATTCGCTTTCAACCGTATTTACCTGTTCAATAATTGATTTCGACTTCGCAATTAATTCCTTCAGCAATATTACCAATAATTTCGCAATGCAACTTTTAGTGAATTAAGCACGAATCTACACCATTAATTTCACAAACGAATTCCAACCTCAAATCGCACTTGACCACCGCCGATTATAATAAATCGAACGAACCAGTTTGACCAAAGACAATGACATATTCAATGTTGTCACGCATTCTGTCATCAATTTCAGCGTTCGTGACACTGAGCTGCTTATTCAAATTTTAGGATTTCGCTCACGGCCTAATCGTGAATTCCAACGGACGATAACGATTTGCTGGCGACTCTGACATGACCTCGAAATTCAGATCCTAATATGCTACTAGGGTGTCTGGACCAATAAGTTCAAAGTAATTTAAGTTTTCCAATTCCAATTGAGAGTGCATTTTATGGCAACCGAAAATGTTTGGCAGTCGTCACGGCACGGCAACCGGGCAGAGGGGGGGGGTTCAAGGATTGGGATTGAGCAGACTTTTCAACAACACTCACATTCTGGAGTTCTCTGCGCTTCCGCTTCTCAGTGTGGTCTCAAGCGTCGGCGGTTGTCCTCCGGCTCTGGTCGGTCGAACTGAAGAGGCTTCTCGCGGGTGACCCCGGACCGACGGCGGCCTCCAGATGGCGTCTCCGGCTCCGGCTGCAGACTGTGACTCTCGGCTGCTCGACTGTGTCTCCGGGATGAATCGTGCGCCTTTTATAGCTCGAGGGGCTGCCACGCCCTGAGCCGACCTCCGAGTCATTGCACCCAGGGTGTCTTTGTTACTCCCGTGCTTTTTCACTTGGCCGCTCACCATCTTCATATTGGGAGTTTTACCAGTCGGTTCATCGATGTGTAGGATATAAGAACATTGATAAAAGTGTTAATTAGCTCTGTCGTGCCGTTTCTTTATCATCAACCACTTTCATTCTTATATCGACTGCGTATCTGCCCGCAGCAGCCTTCTTTTCCTCTGGTTATCCAAATACCTCGGTAGCTAAACATCTTATCACATTCCATATAGCTCGTCGTTGTTTGCTTGAATTGGGTTGAATCCCATAACAGCTTAGTTAGCCTCAACAGCGTTTCTTTGTTCCAGCCACTTACAATGTACTCAGGAGACGACACTTCGTATCTTAGCCTTCATCTTAGATTTTGGCGAATCGGTGTATTCCGTATTGCTGTTTCCGACACGACCGTTGCGCTGAGCTGGTATAACTGTTTTCCCGACGTCCTCTTGCTTAGTCTCTAGGCTTGGGATTTGCAGACATTGTTCATGGCCGGCTGCTCCATTTTCTTGGTTGTATTTTGCTATTAACCTGACGGTGACTCTAGCCCTTGGAATTCAAGCCTGCATTTGCCACAAGCCCCATATTTGTCAGTCATTTCTCCCGCGGCTACTGTATTGGCTGATTACTTTAGGAGCTACCCCTCCGTCCGATCTTCCGTCAAAATGGTTTTATCTCCCAGAATCATACATCTTTTGTTGTCAACCTTTCTCGCGTCTGGATAGTGCTGCCCCCTTCGGTTGGCGGTAGCTCTGGCAACTAGTACCTTGGGCGTGTCCCCATCGTCAGCTGGCTAGCACCCCCCGCTTCGCTGCTGTTGGGCGTGTCCCCATCGTCAGCTGGCTAGCACCCCCCGCTTCGCTGCTGACCTTTCCCGCCAGGCCTTGTGGTTGCGGGGTGTGGCCGTAGCGTGCTGCCTCTTCTATTCAGTGGCGAAATCTGGAACTACAGGTCATTGCTTGCGGCTGCTGTGCCGGTCACCTTCAAGGCGTTCTGCCGGGTCACTCACCCTGGGTTGTTGTACCCCGACAAAGGAGGCCATGTGCTCCAGCCGGCATCCATCCTTTACACTGCTCCATGATCTGATGACGTATCTTGCTGATCCAGCGCTCCCAGCCGTTATCTGTCCTCGGCGTGGGTCCACGAGCTGTTGACAGTGTTACTGATCCAGCTGTTACTTGTTGGGATTCGAATCGTTCATCCTGCGGTAGCTGTCTCCAAAAGCGCGCGTCTTAATGGGAGTTTAACGGCTGCCCATTCTGTGCGGACAGTGATAGATTAAGGGAACTGGGGGGGGGGGGGGGATTGGGTGTGAGAAAGCGAGGCTAGGCGTGTGGCATGACTGCGAGGGAGAGGGACTGCCGGACCGAGCCGTGCCGAAAAGATACTACGTTAAATGTTCAAGATGTAGCGTGCTACATCTTCAGTCCAAACAACCCTAGTTGCGTCCTCGCAACTCATACGAAAAAAGTCACACCCCTTACTCATCTAAATCTACACAATCATCTGATCTTCAGCAACGCCTACAACATGACATTGTATACCTAGTACAGTACACACACACCTGTTGTTCCTCGTCCCCACCTCAGTTTGTCGTTCACCAGATCCGGGTCAAGGGCACCAACCACTTTGGTTAGCCCGATGTCGTCGGTGGCCGTCCGGTAAGTGGCTTCTCAGGAGGGTGAAGGCCGCCATGGCAGCCCAGGTGGGCGGCCTCAACAGCAGTTCGGGTGGCGGCCTCCATGGCAGCCCGGGTGGGCAGCCTTCACGGCAGCCCGGGTGGGCAGCCTTCACGGCAGCCCGGGTGGCAGCCTGGGTGGGGCGGCCTCCACGGCAGCCAGGGTGGGAACATTCCACAGCAGCCCGGACGGCGGGCTCCGTGGCAGCCCGGGTGGGCAGCTTGCACGGCGGCCCGTGTGGGCAGCCTACGTGACAGCCCAGATGGATGACCTCCTTGGCAGTCCGGGTAGGCGACCTCCATGGCCGGCCCTGCCGCGACCTCTGTGGCCGCCCGGGTGGCAGACTCCGTGGCAGCTCAGGTGAGCGACCTCCATGGAAGCCCAGGTAGGTGACCTTCGTGGCAGACCCGGTGACAGGCTCCGTGGTAGCTCAGGTGGGCGACCTCCATGGCAGCCCAGGTAGGTGACCCCCGAGGCAGCACGCGATGGCAATGCATCTTCCGTGGCAGCTCATGTAGGTGACATCCGCGGCAGCTCAGGTGAGTGGTCCCCGAGGCAGCACGCGAGGGCAATGCATCCCCCGTCGCAGCCCGGTTGGGTGACCTCCGTGGCAGACCCGTGACAGCCTCCGTGGTAGCTCAGGTAGGCGACTTCTGCGGCAGCTCAGGTGGGTGACATCCGAGGCAGCACGGGATGACAATGCATCCTCCGTGGCAGTTCAGGTAGCGACCTTTCGGAGGACCAGGTGACAACCTTTTCGGCAGCCCAGGTGGGTGATCTCTGCAGCGGCCCATCTGAATGGATCGTTTGGCAGTTGGTCTTGCAGCATCATGGCACCCTCTCCTCGTTCACCAACATGATAATCGCCTTGGCTGTGTTGTGAAGACGACCGTGTTTGATTTTGATTCAGTGCAACACGAGCATTCCGCCTGTTCTTCTTCCTCTTCTGCTTTGATATTGCTGTCCTCTTATCATCAATGCTCTAGAAGTTCGAGCTCTCCTTTGCAATACAGCAGCTGACCTTGACTTGGACTTGTTGTACAGCAGAACGTAGAAGAATTGATATGCTGATGCAAACAATTGTCAAGTTTCATTTTCGGCCTGACTTCTGTATTAGTCTGATCTTTTGTTCATGAGACAGCTTCATTTCCTTATCTTATCTTCAACAACTTCTTCTATGTCCGTTTCAGTATTCGTAAGACCGCTTCCTCTCATCAGTTCCTTCACGTCGACCCCTGCAGCACGTTCATTTCCATTGCTGTCAGTATTTCGAACACCTGCCCAATTCTTCAACTTTCCTGTCATCAGCCACCATCATAAGCTTCATCATCTTCACACAGCTCTCTTTAGCTCATCCTCTTTCTTCACGTCGACACCTGCAGCACGCTCATTTCCACTGCTGCCAGTATTTCGAACACCTGCTCTTTTCTTCAACTTCTTCCTCTTCTCCATACGGTTGACTTTCAATTCATCAACTCCGGGTTCGGCGGCTTGTGCCAGTCTACCAGCTTCACAATTTGAGAATTATCAAAGCCCCACGTTGGGCGCCATTTGTAGCAAGGGAATGAAGGAAAAAAAAGAAAATAAAGAAAATAACTCCATCTGGCGGTTCATCAAACACCGCAGTCCGCTGTCGTTCAGCTGGTTGTAGAAGAACAGAGAACTATTTGCTGCTGTAATGAACTCGATAGTAGAGCTGGTGATACACGGGAACTTGAGAGTCTTGGAAAAGATCCCGAGAAAGATCTAGATAGAGATCCAAGTAGTGATGGGATCCTGAGATAGATGAGATATCCAGATAGAGATCTTGAGATGACGTCCACCTGGGAGAGATGTAGATATCGATCCACCTTGCATACAAATACATCTGATGGAAGATGCTTTTTAATTTAGAGGCTTGATGATTCTGTTCATTGTATAGACCATGATGCACAAGATGCTTCTTCACTGCTCGGATTAGGGATAGAGGGATCCGATCAGCTGGGTTTGCGGCACAGTTGGGCAGGTGAAGGACAGGGCATTCGAAGTCCCGATGACCACTGCCAAACTTATGGGTGGTAATTACATTGATTAATTGAATGTGATCATTCGTCCAGTCACCCATTCCTATATCACTGGCCTCCCCATTACGAAAATTGCCCACTTAATTCGTATTAGCGTTGCGATAGTTTAGTTGCCCTCGAGGGTTGCTAGCTCGACTGCCGTAACCGAATTCTACGCAATTCCTATCGGCCTTATTCTAAGATTCATCCTTCACCATTCTCACACCCTTGTTCGCGTTACAGTCACCTTTCATGCATTCACCCAAATTTAATTCGTAGCCCTCGAAATTCCCTCCGATAGTGTTAGGCGTCGGATCAACAACGATCTCCCCGGCGAGATAAATGTCTCTTTCCGAAATCCATATGCATGCTCCGCTAACCGGCGACAAAGATACTTATCGCAGGGCCGTCCAGAATAATTGCACAAATATCCACCCTACTAATTTATAGAATTCACTACACGTCCGATAGACTTATGGTACACATATACACGATTTATATCCGACTTATCTCTCTACCGGGAGAGATTACCTATGCCCTCTT
This sequence comes from Amphibalanus amphitrite, assembly GCF_019059575.1. Taxonomy (NCBI): domain Eukaryota; kingdom Metazoa; phylum Arthropoda; class Thecostraca; order Balanomorpha; family Balanidae; genus Amphibalanus; species Amphibalanus amphitrite. Next base: position 62,491 of record NW_024882054.1, read on the forward strand.
CCGGTCCGCGTGTAACATTCCCGTTCACGACCCAGGGACCACAGTTCATATCCTGGAACTATCCTTAAACCATGGGATTTACTATTCAAGGCCTTACGTGTCCTGGAGTACATTCTTCCCTCCCCTGAGGCTGTCCAGTACCGATTAGAGTACCTTTACGAAATAAGTATGAGGACTTATTCGGGACACTACGGCTCACTTTATCCGCCCTTTGGGTGACTCACCCCTGACCCTCGGCTTCTTGCCTTTGGCATAACTTACTCTCCACTGCACTGTGCCAATCTTCCCCCTTCCCCCTGCCGTAGAAACCTCTCACTGCCTTCTCACCCAGTGTTACCTAAGCGGGAAAATTAACAGTGGCCGGTACCACTGGCGGAAAACGTGCATATGCCCTGCGTACGTGACGGTGTGTCCCTCTTATCATTCCGGTCTGGACGTGGGTTTAGAGAAGTGCATCTGTGTCTCATACGGTCATGCTGGTAAACGTTACGCCATAGGAGACGGGCAAACAAGCCGTCTGTGCCTCACTATGCCCCGTGCCAATATTGGTGGAGTAATTATTGGCGCTAACTCGCAAGAACGCGTATAACAGAAACGCATTATTTATCCAAACCAAATCGTAATCTCAAGTCATAATTTCTGCTGCACACGTGAACCTAATCATCAGTTCTCGTATACAACCCTAGCAGACCTTGAACCGCTCTTGATTTAATCAGATGATCTAGAACCAATTAGTACGCACCGATCTGTCGTCTGGTTGTGACCGCCGTATCATAGTAAATTACTGAGTGCTCAAACGGAAATGACTCCTTGAAACTCGCTCGATAGTTTCTGATGGCAGTTTCTGATGGACTATTAGTTACCTATACAATTTATCTTTATAGAATGCCAGAATATTGTCATACGGATCGCTAGCTTTTCAGAGGACATCTAATTTAAATCATCCTATCAACAGTAAACAATGCACATGAAACGAACTGCAGTCTAGATATTACATAGCATGTCGTATTTAGAATTATGCATTAACTGTTTACGTTCTTATCCCGTGGCAACTTTCCACAACTAACCATGTTCCTGTACCTACGATGACCTTCACCTACCGCACGCGCCCCAATTACGGTTAGCCCACTGCCCCTGTTGTGGCTGCTCCTCGCGCCCTCTGGCGGCTCAACGCCCGCGTCGGGGACGACGAATACCACGGCCGCCGGCCGGCGCCGCGTCGACACCGTCAGTCACAGTCACGCCGTTATGGACGCGTCAACACTCGCGGTACAGTGCTCGTGTGTGTTGTCTCTTCTGGCCGGGTAGATTCACCGGATGTGTCAGTGAGTGTGAATCTGGTAAAATATTGCTGCAATATCTCCCTGTTCGACATCTCATCAGCTCCATTCGAAGTAAGTTTTTTTTTTAATTAAATTCCTGTCCCATTTAATCGTTCCCCAACAAAGATGGTCCTTTCTAGTATTTATTCTACAAAAGCACAACGATCGGTACCTATATTAGTCGCATATTAGCTCTAATCACAAACAATTCTACATCTACCTGTTACTCGACATTTCGCAATTTAAATGACGCAAAGTGACCATCTAAAGTCGCAAAGTGTCAAACCGTCAACCTCTAACCACTGCTCACAACTCTGCACCTAAGTAACAGAAGAAATTCCGCCGTAAGCTCAAGCATTCGTATCTGTCGAAAATCATAACTCATAGCCATATTCATAGATCGATCGCATGAATCAGTCGCCACCTTAAAACATTACATTCGCTTTCAACCGTATTTACCTGTTCAATAATTGATTTCGACTTCGCAATTAATTCCTTCAGCAATATTACCAATAATTTCGCAATGCAACTTTTAGTGAATTAAGCACGAATCTACACCATTAATTTCACAAACGAATTCCAACCTCAAATCGCACTTGACCACCGCCGATTATAATAAATCGAACGAACCAGTTTGACCAAAGACAATGACATATTCAATGTTGTCACGCATTCTGTCATCAATTTCAGCGTTCGTGACACTGAGCTGCTTATTCAAATTTTAGGATTTCGCTCACGGCCTAATCGTGAATTCCAACGGACGATAACGATTTGCTGGCGACTCTGACATGACCTCGAAATTCAGATCCTAATATGCTACTAGGGTGTCTGGACCAATAAGTTCAAAGTAATTTAAGTTTTCCAATTCCAATTGAGAGTGCATTTTATGGCAACCGAAAATGTTTGGCAGTCGTCACGGCACGGCAACCGGGCAGAGGGGGGGGGGGGTTCAAGGATTGGGATTGAGCAGACTTTTCAACAACACTCACATTCTGGAGTTCTCTGCGCTTCCGCTTCTCAGTGTGGTCTCAAGCGTCGGCGGTTGTCCTCCGGCTCTGGTCGGTCGAACTGAAGAGGCTTCTCGCGGGTGACCCCGGACCGACGGCGGCCTCCAGATGGCGTCTCCGGCTCCGGCTGCAGACTGTGACTCTCGGCTGCTCGACTGTGTCTCCGGGGTGAATCGTGCGCCTTTTATAGCTCGAGGGGCTGCCACGCCCTGAGCCGACCTCCGAGTCATTGCACCCAGGGTGTCTTTGTTACTCCCGTGCGTTTTCACTTGGCCGCTCACCATCTTCATATTGGGAGTTTTACCAGTCGGTTCATCGATGTGTAGGATATAAGAACATTGATAAAAGTGTTAATTAGCTCTGTCGTGCCGTTTCTTTATCATCAACCACTTTCATTCTTATATCGACTGCGTATCTGCCCGCAGCAGCCTTCTTTTCCTCTGGTTATCCAAATACCTCGGTAGCTAAACATCTTATCACATTCCATATAGCTCGTCGTTGTTTGCTTGAATTGGGTTGAATCCCATAACAGCTTAGTTAGCCTCAACAGCGTTTCTTTGTTCCAGCCACTTACAATGTACTCAGGAGACGACACTTCGAATCTTAGCCTTCATCTTAGATTTTGGCGAATCGGTGTATTCCGTATTGCTGTTTCCGACACGACCGTTGCGCTGAGCTGGTATAACTGTTTTCCCGACGTCCTCTTGCTTAGTCTCTAGGCTTGGGATTTGCAGACATTGTTCATGGCCGGCTGCTCCATTTTCTTGGTTGTATTTTGCTATTAACCTGACGGTGACTCTAGCCCTTGGAATTCAAGCCTGCATTTGCCACAAGCCCCATATTTGTCAGTCATTTCTCCCGCGGCTACTGTATTGGCTGATTACTTTAGGAGCTACCCCTCCGTCCGATCTTCCGTCAAAATGGTTTTATCTCCCAGAATCATACATCTTTTGTTGTCAACCTTTCTCGCGTCTGGATAGTGCTGCCCCCTTCGGTTGGCGGTAGCTCTGGCAACTAGTACCTTGGGCGTGTCCCCATCGTCAGCTGGCTAGCACCCCCCGCTTCGCTGCTGTTGGGCGTGTCCCCATCGTCAGCTGGCTAGCACCCCCCGCTTCGCTGCTGACCTTTCCCGCCAGGCCTTGTGGTTGCGGGGTGTGGCCGTAGCGTGCTGCCTCTTCTATTCAGTGGCGAAATCTGGAACTACAGGTCATTGCTTGCGGCTGCTGTGCCGGTCACCTTCAAGGCGTTCTGCCGGGTCACTCACCCTGGGTTGTTGTACCCCGACAAAGGAGGCCATGTGCTCCAGCCGGCATCCATCCTTTACACTGCTCCATGATCTGATGACGTATCTTGCTGATCCAGCGCTCCCAGCCGTTATCTGTCCTCGGCGTGGGTCCACGAGCTGTTGACAGTGTTACTGATCCAGCTGTTACTTGTTGGGATTCGAATCGTTCATCCTGCGGTAGCTGTCTCCAAAAGCGCGCGTCTTAATGGGAGTTTAACGGCTGCCCATTCTGTGCGGACAGTGATAGATTAAGGGAACTGGGGGGGGGGGGATTGGGTGTGAGAAAGCGAGGCTAGGCGTGTGGCATGACTGCGAGGGAGAGGGACTGCCGGACCGAGCCGTGCCGAAAAGATACTACGTTAAATGTTCAAGATGTAGCGTGCTACATAAACAATATAAATTGGGCTTATTTAATACTCGAAATTCAACAATTCATATTTTGAAGTATTTTCATCCTGCCCTTCAATTCCCTCTTTAAGCGACAAATAGGGGAGGATTTGGTAGCGTAGCGCCTTTCCAAAAGCTGCTACGCTACCATATCCAGTGGTTCTCAAACTACCATATCACAAAAGCCACGGTGACTATAAATAGCGGTGACAAAAGCGGCGTGCTGATTGGCCGGCAGTTCCGAATTGTCCGACTGATGGTCCCCGACTCGACAAGCGCACGTGCGCCGACTGAGGATTGTTAAAGGAAATAGTTCACTTTCACGAAATTATTTTTTTTTTTGCAATGGATTTATGATTTTTTATGTTCAAAATGATCAGCAAAGAAAATAAAACCTTTTTATAACAAAAGATTATTTTCTATATTTTGATATAGGAAGAACTTTTCAGTTTCTGTAAGGCACACGCGATCCCGTATGAAAAGAGCATGGGTCCCGAAAATTCTTCAGAAACTAGAGAAATTATCGCGGCCACCGGCATTTGGGCGATCTGCTCGTGCTTTTGTTACTGGAGCGCCTCTTTCCCCGAGATTGCGCCGGCCGCCTGCCATGGACGAAAAATACACGACTTTGAAATCCGGCTGATCGTGGGAAAATACCGCCGGAGGTCTCTCTCGGCTATATGCAGGAATTCACCGGGATGTATAGTACCTATATACCACTGCCTCGATGTATAGGCTATAGCCTGCAAGCTGGCTTTGGTGCAAACTGCAAACATGTCAAACATGGTATAGGGCGGATTGTCGATTGATGTAAGCGAATCAGACGTTCAATGGACAATTTCCGATTCTTATTCGATAATTACGGCCAATTATATTTTATTTTAGGAAGTGTTATTAGGAGCGGAGCAATAAAATCTCATTTCTCCCCTGTCTCTTTACCTATCTCTCAAATCCCTTGCTCACTCATCTTTCCTCTCCATAGCCGGCGGAACGGGGAGGGCACCGGGGCACCGTCCCCCCTTTGATTTTGGCATTTTAACATTAGCCCTATGGGCGTTGCATGAAGGTGTTCCGCCGCTACTGTTCCTCTCTGTAGGTATCAGTCTCCTTGCCGTCCTCCCTGAAGTCTCTGTTAGTCTTTTCCTTCATACTTATCCTCCTTTCTCTCTCTCTCTCTCTCTCTCTCTCTCTCTCTCTCTCTCTCTCTCTCTCTCTCTCTCTCTCTCTCTCTCTCTCTCTCTCTCTCTCTCTCGGGGTGAAACTTTAAGCAATTTCGTGATAATCAATTCTACACATTTCCTGAAAATTTCATGACCCTGCCACTCGTAACCCTTGACCTGTAACCTGCTTGTCGCGACTATGTCAGGCCGGAATCGCGATTCGACGTATACCACATTATCTATGCATTTCCAGACTTTGTTGTGCCTTATAAACGTGCCAACACGTGAAATGATTGTAGTCTCATGCTTTATAAATTGGTGCCAAAGGGCACTCAAAGGTCAGGTCAAGGGCATTGACCTTAGATTACTTTTAGTCACTTTTTGGAGATGTCAATTTTGGAGATGATTTCCATGTCAATTTTGTCAAAATGTCAATTTTAAAGCAAAAAATTGTCAATTTGGGATTTTGTCGAATCTAGAGCCCATTTGAACATTTGAGAAGTACCTAATTTTGGTACCAAATGCCAATGCAACATGTTACGAACTATGAAGCTGTCACTGGCAGTTAACGCCTTTGACTAGCTGGCGTAACACTTACCGGTTGACCTGACCAGACCTGGCTCGACCTATGCCAAATGCTAAAGATGCTAAAAAAAGGACTCAGGTTCAGCGCAAAATTTTGTGCTAGGTAGCATTGAGGCTGGAGGTTTGTATTTTCTATTTGTTTAATCGTCTAGTAGGGCAATGTGAGGGGGCAACAAACTAATATAAAAACATGGGCCAGGCACTGCGGATCCAGAAAGGCGACGCTGCGGGAAGTGCATACACTCAAAGAAGTCTCTCCAAATTCCATAAACTGATCGAATTTGTATTCCTTACGCGTTACTGTGCACTTTAAAGCAAACTTTTCGTAAGATAAGTTAAGTTTTCGTCTTATTCCTGAAACGAAAACGTAAATTTCCGTCGATTTCTGGCGCTGCCGGATTATTTGTCCCAAAAGCCCCCTCCTCCTGGATCTGCCAGTGGGGTATTGGCCCATCTTGATTGGCCCTGTTTCACCAGTGATAGCAGCACGCTGCATAGCTACGTTTGGAACAGAGTTGCTGTCTCGTTGAATGCGTTTGATACATTTGTTTGATCGCACGGCCGTGAAGATGTTAGCATCAATATTTCATGACATCACACAGTTTGACGACGCCATGGTTTGTTGATGTTTCCATGGAAACCCAATTTGACACGTGTAATGGCAGCATGTTGCTATCACCGGTGAAACAGGGCCCAGGTGGCCTACCATTTTTTTTTTGAAAAAACTATCGTATCAGGGCTATGACGAAAAATAAGTGGCCTAAATCCGATGAGAAGACAGGATTTGGGGGTACCCTAGGAGTTGGTTTGGCTCCGTGACCTGGTATGCCCCCCCCCCCGCGCTGAAACCCTGGATCCGCCAGTGCGTGAAATAATGCATTAAAGATTAAAGAACCATGCAAAGTTAGCCCTTTTACTAGTTTTACTGGCAAGGGCGATAATGTTCCCCTGAATGTCCTTATTGATCAGTACGAGAATTTCTCTAGAGCTCTCGTAGATAATTTCTCTAGTTTCTGAAGAATTTTCGGTACCCATGCTCTTTTCATACTGGATGCAAATATATGCAAGGCACACATCCTCAACGCAAGACACCTTTTTCGGGACGAGAAATAGAATATCTTTGCCTAGGGTGATGGTTGGGCTGTAAAAGCTCCTGATTTATGCTCGTCTCAGCCCAAGCTACGGAACTGCTATTCCAGTTCAAAACCCATGTTAAAAAGTGAACTATTTCCTTTAAGTGGCATTAACGCATAAACGGCAGAAAGTCAAGGCAGAAATTCGACAGGTGCGGTGTTCTGATATTGCCGTGGATGTGATTGCACCTACTTGAATAATAGCTCAGCCGTTTAAAGTAGGGTAGCCTGGGGCAAGACGCCCCAGATAATTTATTTTGCTACATAACTTTTGTCCTACATCACCTGGAAGGCCAAATTTGTGCTCAATGCGTTCTTTGGACATTTTTGGCTATATCTCCCTAAGGAGTCATCACAATTTCTTTCCAGTCTGGTCATATAATGATCATATAGTGCACGTTTTATAGAAGAGAGAATATTTCCCCAGATCCTTGCCAGTTCCGAGAAACATCGGTGAGGCGTTTTACCTCGGCGGGGCGACTTGCCCCGGTCTACCCTATGTTAAATGCCAGATAGTTTTCTGATTTTTCTTGCTTTGAGCTTTCGTGTGCTATCACTTTTACCTCAGTGTCTAGTCTGGAAGCTATTTGGGAGAGCCCTGAAGGTAAGTAAAAATTGCAAACTGCTTCTAGAATGACTTAGTTGCGCCATATTTGTAGTGAAGCGAGGTAAAGGAGACAGAGGATTCCTTTATAAGGGACATTTAAGAGACAAATAGGGGAAGATTAAGGGAACCCTATGTAAACACGGTTAGTGAAACTTTTTATGAGGTGAGGTCACTTCAAGTGACCTGGTGACCTGAGCTTGAATAACCTTGGTCTGAAATTTTCACAACATGTGTAGAATTGACGCATGAGGGGTATCGAAAAGTTCTGATCATCACATAGGAGTTATAGACCTATTTTAATGATTTTTCGTTGGTATTTTATTTGGTTCTCAAGAACAATGTTCATGCAAAGAAAATCCTGAAAAGTGGTTTTAATCTTATGTAGGAGAGACTGAAAAGTGAAAAAGATGAGTATTGGGCCTATTGGGGACCGAACCGCCATCCAACTAATGCATTTGAAACGGCACCACACTGAGAAAATACATCAAGAACGTGAAATTAGTTTATGTAGAGGAAAGCCCATCTCATGCACTTAGGGGAAAGTGGGGCAATGCCGAACTACGGGGAAAGCCGAAATTCTCGATTGTGGCCAAACGACTGTGATGTGCAGTCCTCTGGTGGCATTTTTGTCAAGTCTCAGTTCAAGTGATTCACCAGTATAAACGCCACGCGCGAACAGTTGTTAGCGAGGTGGCGGGGACGACGGAAGTTTTTCAAGGTACGTCGACTGTCGAGTAATGCTTATCCCGATATTAAAATTGCTATAACTCACCAAGTTGTATAAAATTACAAATCAATTATTGCTGTCTACGGTGTCAAATATCCATATAAACGGGACGTGCTGTGATATGGCTTATTTTATTACATGTGTATTTTTATTTTTTTACCGGGTGCCAATATGGGTCACTGGGTTAAAGCCGAAATCGTGGGAAAATTTTTCGGCGTTGTCCCAACCTGTTATTTTGACGCATATAAGCCTGTGTTCCTTTAAGCCTGTGATTTTGCAGTGCAAAAACACTGTCGGCGGATTGAACCGTCGTTTTTATTGGGCTTGGCACGGCGGCACCGCCATTCAACCAGGCGCGGCCACTGATTCACTCAGACGGCTAGGGCGGCTAGGGAAGCGAAGAAGGATGAGGGTAGGGGCGTGCTCTGAAACTTTGAAACTATTTTCCATTGGGGTTCATTTATTCATGTTGAATTTAAAATTAGTTTTGAAAGTGCAAAATCAAATTTAAAAAATCAAACTCGGCCTAATTTGCTGATACCATGTCTGGTCTTCGTATTCACATAATTATGGCCAGCTTAATCACGTTATGCACTAAATGCGTCAATGGTAGTGTTACAAGCGCAATTAACTTTGATCTGAATTTAAGCAAAACGTTATCGATCCATTTCGGCATTCCCTGTAGGTTTTCAGCATTCCCCGTAATCTATTTCGGCATTCCCCATAGGTTTTCGGCATTCCCGTAGTTTCTCTTTTTGGACATTTGTCTTTATCTCAGCTGACTCAAAGATCAATAACACAAAAGCACATTTGCGATGTATAGTCAATTGATGAGGCTTGTCAGAAATGCCGCTGGATTTTCTACTGCCGGCTTTGTTTGTCTGCTACAGAGTCTCAAACAGAAAAGTTTCGGCATTGCCCCACTTTCCCCTACCGAAAATGAAGAAATAATTTTCAATATGGTTGCAAAGCCCTTGCAGGGGAGTCAAGAAGTGAGTGACTACCAATGACTGACAAGGTGGCGACTGTGAAGGAAGTGACGGACCTCATCATTACAGATCGTCGCGTGACCTTTTAGATGATGATGCAACAGAATTCAGAAAGGTCTCAATGCTGGCAGTGCCTGAAAATGTTATCAGCGAAGAACTACAGATGATAAAGGGGTCAGCCCGCTTAGAAGTTCGTGTGTTGACTTTGTTCAAGAGAAAAGGGCGTCTTGGCCTTTCGAAACGAACACTAGGCTTTTTTTTAGGAAATTGAAGGAGTTCGTCAATCGTTAAGTGACTTTTGACGAATGCTGGGTGTATGTGTATGATCCAGAGACAAAAAAGATGATCAAGAAGTTGAAGCAAAGCACATCTGTCCCTCTTAAAAGGCGAAGATGCAGAAGCCGATATGGAAGGTCAGTGCTTGATCAGTGTTCTGGATTTGGCGTAGGATAGTCAGTACCGACTGTCTTGATGATGGTCGGATAATAATGGACACGCACTACTGCACACTTTTGAAGAAGTTGCGAGATGCCCTCGAGCAGAATCGCCGCAAAAAAAGCCCAAGAAAGATGTTTTATCCTCACCGACAGCACCCCCGCCCATTCGTCCTGAGCTGCGATTGAAGAAACAACATGATGTGGTCATTAAATCCTACCGCATCTAACAAATTCATCTGACCTGGTATTAACTGACTTGATTGTTACGGGAGATGAAGAATCCACAGGATGGCCGGTGATTGAAGGACAGCAATGAACGTCATTGATGAGGCGGAGCAGTGATTTACGGGACAGTGCGAGGGTCCTATACAATGGCGGCCTGAGGCAGCTCAATAAACGACGCAACAAGTTTGCAGTGTGTGTGGTGACATGTGAAGGAGTAATTGTAAAAAAAAATCAAATTTCTGTCACATCTAATTCATGGTGATGATCAGAACTTTTCGATACCCCCTCGTATGATAAGGTGTGCCCAAAAAAAAAACAGCGGGTGTTCAAACGAAGCAAAGCACCCCCCCCCCCTCAGCAGGGCGCGGGTCGTGCAGCACACCTCTGCTGTATAACTCTGAAGCAGCAGCCCCCGAGAGATCGGGCTGCACAGTCCGAGGAGCCACTCGGCTGCCGATCGCCGGCCGGCTGCTCCGAGCCCCCGCTCCCTGACACTGACCCTCATCCTTGACTAGGTTTTTGCGGGTTATGATATGGGGAATAGTCCGAGATTTTACTCATGGCGTCAGCTTCGAGTTGGTGTGTGTGTGTGTATGGGGGGGGGGGGGGGACTGAATACATTAGGCCCCTCCTCGACCGGAAAGTTAGAATAGCTCAGCTGCCCCTCCTCCCCACGAGACGTCTCTCAGCTGCTCCTCCTCCCCACGAGACGTCTCTCAGCTGCCCCTCCTCCCCACAAGACGTCTCTCAGCTGCCCCTCCTCCCCACGAGACGTCTCTCAGCTGCCCCTCCTCCCCACGAGACGTCTCTGCAGCTCCCAAGTCCCGCGCCTATACGTATGCTTTTCTCCACCACAGAGCGTTTCGCGGCCGGCGACACGCTGCGCTGCACTTATACCGAGGTATTGATGTATTGACTTAAACACATACACTAATACAGTGTTCCTGGTATCATACTAGTCAGCCGCAGAAAAAAAACGAGAACGAGAGATCCCCGCGATCTGATCACCCGCGCCTCTGTTCGCTCAGACAACCTGCTTCGATTAGTCTTCATTCCATACACGTGTGTTTATTGCAGATTACCACAAAAAGTGGCTTTCAAATGCAGCCTGCCTAGAGCTCGCCCTCAGGCCATCTGATAGTGTTGGCGCGGCCCTTCTGGGCTAGCCGTGCTGCGGTCGAGCTTCAGGCTTTTCGCCCCAGTGCAGCACTATGCCTCAGCTTCCTTAAACTTGTCGTTGACGGCGTCCAGCTCGTGCTGGGTGGTGGGCTCTTTGTGCTGCAGCAGCTCCTGGTGGCCGGCCGTGACGCCCCAGCCGGCCGGCCGAGACAGGGCCGCCGAGTACGGCCGGCCGGTGGCCGGACTCAGCCGCGACCAGTACTCCCTGCTGGCGCGCGCGCGCACCCACGGCTTGGTGTGCAGCAGCAGGCCGCCGCCCCACAGCTCGTGCTTCTGGTGGGCGGCCGGCAGTTTACCGCGCTCCTCGCGCAGTTCCTCGGCCACGGCCCGGATGTGGTACGCCTGGAACATGCAGCAGCCGCCGATGTAGCGCACGCCCAGCTCGTACGCCTGGCGTGCGTACTTCTGAATCTCCCATCGCGTCATGATGCGCGGTTCGAGCGCTGTCGGCAGGAGACGGAGCACACAGTCGGTGACCGAGAGACGGAGCACACAGTCGGTGACGGAGCACACAGTCGGTGACGGAGCACACAGTCGGTGATGGAGGGACGGAGCACACACTCAGTGACGGAGGGACGGAGCACAAGTCGGTGACGGAGCACACAGTCGGTGATAGAGGGACGGAGCACACAGTCGGTGGCGGAGCACACAGTCGGTGATAGAGGGACGGAGCACACAGTCGGTGACGGAGCACACAGTCGGTGATGGAGGGACGGAGCACACACTCAGTGACGGAGGGACGGAGCACACAGTCGGTGATGGAGGGACGGAGCACACACTCAGTGACGGAGGGACGGAGCACACAGTCGGTGACGGAGCACACAGTCAGTGATAGAGGGACGGAGCACACAGTCGGTGATGGAGGGACGGAGCATACACTCAGTGACGGAGGGACTGAGCACACAGTCGGTGACGGAGCACACAGTCGGTGATGGAGGGACGGAGCACACACTCAGTGACGGAGGGACGGAGCATAAGTCGGTGACGGAGCACACAGTCGGTGATAGAGGGACGGAGCACACAGTCGGTGACGGAGCACACAGTCGGTGATAGAGGGACGGAGCACACAGTCGGTGACGGAGCACACAGTCGGTGATGGAGGGACGGAGCACACACTCAGTGACGGAGGGACGGAGCACACACTCAGTGACGGAGGGACGGAGCACACAGTCGGTGACGGAGCACACAGTCGGTGACGGAGCACACAGTCAGTGATAGAGGGACGGAGCACACAGTCGGTGACGGAGCACACAGTCGGTGATAGAGGGACGGAGCACACAGTCGGTGACGGAGGGACGGAGCACACACTCAGTGACGGAGGGACGGAGCACACAGTCGGTGACGGAGCACACAGTCGGTGATAGAGGGACGGAGCGCACTCATCAACTTCCTCTCGTCGCGGGCAAAACGCTAGTTGTTCCGCGAAGCTGTAGCTCGATCAGGGGCCAAACGGCAGGGGAGGGTCCTACGTATCCCGCCCCCATACGTAAGACGAGCTGTAAAAAGGTCAACACAGGTGATGGTTGGGACTGTTATCCAGAAGCCGCGGGGTTAAGATACTGTTACCCAGAATCTGCAGGGTTGTGAAGAGTTGTGACGCCATTACCAGACGCTCTGCCGACTCACCGAAAGGGAACTCGGGCTGGTCAATGAAGCCCTGTTTCTTGGTGTCCGGAGTCCAGATTGCCAGCGGCTGGGCCATCAGGTGCGCCTTCAGTCCGGCCTCGGCCAGTGCCTCCTTCATCAGCCGCACGGCCTCCAGCGAGACGAACGGGTCAAAGTGGCAGTTGACGCCGACGGCGTGCGCTCCGGCGCGCGCCATGCGCACGGCGCACTGGCCAGCCGAGACGCCGTGCAGGTCGCCCTCGGGACCGATACACATGGTGGCGCACACGGGCAGGCCGCTGCTCGCCAGAGACTCGATGGCCCACTCCATCTCCTCAACGTGCTCAAAGTACTCGGCGATCAAAAAGTCGACTTTGTTCTCAACAAAAACGTCCACCTGCTTCTTGAACTCTGCCTGGGTGGCCTTCTTGCCGAGGCCGCTGAGGTAGGAGGGCGTCTGGGAGATGCCGCCGGCCACCAGAGCGTCCCCCTCGGCGGCCACCTCGTGCGCCAGCCGGCAGGCAGCATCATTTACCTGCCGACACTGGCGCCGCACACGGTGACGGTCAGAACTATACACACTGACACTGGCGCCGCACACGGCGACGGTCAGAACTACATACACCGACACTGGCGCCGCGCACGGCGACGGTCAGAACGGCTTACTGCGCACCAGACTGGTTTTTGATTCACCTTTTTTGGATCGATTCAATCATTGATTCATTTGCTTTTTGTTTGATTCAATCACCGTTTGGTTCCTTCAAAAATTTTGGTGAATCGATTCCTTTGGATTCAGAGAATCAAAAAACAATAAAAGGAATGATTCACGTTTGATTCAGCCAATTTTTTTTGAATGATTCTTTTTTTATTCAATTAAAATATAAAATATACAAAATATCAGGGATAGTATTGTATTTGTTGTGTTCTTTTTGTTGTCATGTAATGGCAGTAGTGTTCATATTTGTTGATAATGAACTATGTTCGTTCACTTCATTTTTTTTTTTAAAGTTCATGAATCATTAACTTTTTTGATTCAATCAACCCTGATTCCCAATGCGTTTGATTCAATCATGGCTTGTGAATCAAACAACTATTGACGGTGAATCAAACCTTTTTGACTCAACAAATTTTGTTTGATTCAATCCAATCGATTCAATCACAGATGAATCAAACACCAGTGTGCTGCGCACAGACACTGACGCCACTGCCCAGGAGTAGAAAAAAGCATCATTTGGTGTACACAAGGCACAAGCCAGGTCATGGCCTGCGCCATGAATTTATACGTTCATGAATGGACAGACCGGCCCCCGGGTCTGTAGCGGGTCTGGAGCTCTGGCGTTCTACCCCTCCCCGCTACAGACCGGGAGTTCTACCGCTACAGTTCTACCCGCTACAGACCAGGAGTTCTCCGGCGTTCTACCCCTCCCCGCTACAGACCGGCCCCCAGGCCCTCCCCGCTACAGACCGGCCCCGGGCCCTCCCCGCTACAGACCGGGAGTTCTCTGGCGTTCTACCCCTCCCCGCTACAGGCCGGGAGTTCTCTGGCGTTCTACCCCTCCCCGCTACAGACCGGGAGTTCTACCGCTACAGTTCTACCCGCTACAGACCGGGAGTTCTCTGGCGTTCTACCCCTCCCCGCTACAGACCGGGAGTTCTCTGGCGTTCTACCCCTCCCCGCTACAGACCGGGAGTTCTCTGGCGTTCTACCCCTCCCCGCTACAGACCGGGAGTTCTCCGGCGTTCTACCCCTCCCCGCTACAGACCGGGAGTTCTCTGGCGTTCTACCCCTCCCCGCTACAGACCGGGAGTTCTCTGGCGTTCTACCCCTCCCCGCTACAGGCCGGGAGTTCTCCGGCGTTCTACCCCTCCCCGCTACAGACCGGCCCCCAGGCCCTCCCCGCTACAGACCGGCCCCGGGCCCTCCCCGCTACAGGCCGGGAGTTCTCTGGCGTTCTACCCCTCCCCGCTACAGGCCGGGAGTTCTCTGGCGTTCTACCCCTCCCCGCTACAGAGCGGCCCCCGGAGTGGGTGTGTTAGTACTGAGCGCAAACACGCACGCAAACCCGTGGAAGTCACGTGACTTTCATTCACGTATCGGGAGCGTAAGGTATTGGCAGTGTTTCTTTTTATATACCTTGGTATTGGCGATGCCAAGGACGGGATCCAGGGAGGCAGCCAGGACGGGAAAATAGCGCAATTACAGTTTGGGAAGAATATCTATGGCTATAAGAGGAATCATGCATAAAATTCATCCTAGGAGGCAACATGTGCTATTCCCCTATACGCTGTGCCACAAATTTCTTCTCCGCTGGCCAGCAGTTAGCAAATAAAAGCACAATTGTAAGTCGTCAATTGTAAGCACAATAAATGTGTACACAAGCAACTGTGGGTCCCTGTACCTGCCTATGGGCTCATTGCATCTTCAACTTTCAAAGGGCCCGGTCGTCTTAATTGCATCTGAAGGTCATAACTTGCAAACAATGTGTTTGTTCGCAAGTTATTGATGAGAAAATAGCACACCAAATTTTGCGACACTACGCGCAACAACTTTTTGGCTATTGACGAAAAACCTCGATGTATGTGTGTGTGTGTGGGGGGGGGGGTTACCGCTCCCCCGCAGGTGCGCGGGTTAAGTAAAATAAAAAATATAAAATTGACACCAATGATAATCACGTGGATTATCCTGTTTGCACTGGACCGGATAAATGGACGGCACTGAGGCGGGCCGCGGCCATACGCACGCCGCCAGCCCGGACAATGACTCACAGTGAACTTCACTCCGGCCTCGTTGCCGCGGTTGCACAGCTTGTCGTCGGACGCGTAGAAGGTGAAGGTCTGCATGACGTCGGAGCCGGCGCGCAGGAACTCGCGGTGCAGTCCGCGCACCACCTCGGGATGCTCCAGGCACACCTCGGGCGTCCACGGGCCCGCCTTGACGTAGCCGCGCTTCTCCAGCTCGAACACAAAGCCGCCATCGCCGATCACCACCTCTCCGGCGTCCAGACGCTCCAGCAGACCCTGGAGGCAGGGACGGAGGAAGGAAGACTTAGACTGCAGCCACTGGCCAGACCCTGCCGAGGGGAGGGAGGCTCAGAGCGACTCCCGTCTTCAGCAGACGCCGCGCGAGGAGGAAGGAGGGCAAAGAGACTGCACCAAACAGAGCCACAAGAAGAGCAGGATGAACGATAAAATAGTAGACACCAAAACTAATCAAATTACTACTTCCAGATTTAAGAAAAGACTTGGGAAGAAAAGTCAACAAAACTTAGAAGGCATCATCAAACTAATGCGAGAGAAGGGAACAGACCAGGGTTTTGTGTTTGCTTAATTTTCCAAATAAACAAACATAAACAAACTATAAACAACATAAACAACATAAACGAACAGTTGTGTCCGCGAACAGCTGACGTCACGGGCAACTGGACAACTCAACATGAACAAGTGTAAGTTGCGACTGGCAAGTGTGGAGATTTTCGGGTTCAAAGTGTATGCAGAGGGTGTTGCTGTTAAAGGGACCCTCCCACCTTTAAAAAAGTTTATGAATTGGCATGAAAGTGATGTCGCTCGGTTCAGAAAGAGCGAAAACGAATATCTACCAAATTTCACCGAAAAATATTCACCGGTTTTCAAGATATTAGACTTTTACTTTTGTTTACTTTTTGGGATCTCCGCTGTTCCTAGCGACTTTATTTAAAAGTGCGGCATTTGTTGCGCGCAACGCAGCATATACCACCGCGTGCTACAAAACGTTTTAGTCAAACATTTAACGGACGTTCGAAAGCCTGATGACGTCATCAGATTTAAGTGCCTATACCAATACATTGTGGCACTTATTTGCACAGATGTCAAAATCAAACTCAAATTTCTTTGCGATGAAGTAATTGCTGGAGAAACGGTTTTCACGGCACTGATTTTCAAAGAACGTCCATCAAGATGGCTATCTCAACTCAAATCTAATGTTAAGGTGGGACAGTCCCTTTAACCCAGAACGTGTCAGGGTGTTAAAGGAGATGAGGTAGCCCAAGAACGTTGTGCGAGACATGTTCAAATGTCGATGTGATGTGGCGACTCGTGACACGCGCCTGACAGATACAGAACAGGTGCACCTACCGAAAGTGCGGCTTGTTGCCAATCAAAAACACGTATAAATACAAATGTGGTGCACACGCTAAACATACATGTGGTCCTACAGGGCGCGATCGATAAAAGGTCAATGACATGAAGAGCTATCCAATGTAAGCAAGGTTACCTGACAACAGACAGGGATCGCGCCCTGTAGGACCACATGTATGTTTAGCGTGTGCACCAACTGTGTGTGTGTATTTATTATTGTGCTGTTTGTCCGTTACCAAAACACGCATAGGGCTGACTCAGCGTGGAACCGACTGCCCAAAGAGATTTTAGACATGTCCAGCATTTTTACTTTTAAGCGGGGTATCAGGCCACCACGAAATGTATAGTTTGATGTTGAAGTGGCTTAACCCGCGACCGCCTGGGGGGGGGGGGTCGGATCCGACCCCCCCTCCGTTTTTCTTGAATAACTCATGAACCGCTTAGTGCTTACGCTATCAAGTTGAAACTTGGCATACCTTCTTCCCCATCAATTTGACGTCTCCTGGGTAATTTTTAAGAAATATTTTCCAATTTTTTTAGATATATCGATTTTAGTGATGTACAGGGTGACACAAAAAAACGGTCATCACCAAATTTCGAATAACTTCGGAAGTTTTATTCAGATCATCATCAAACTTCGGCCACTTAAGGTCACACCTATGTAGCATACATCCACCAAGTTTCAAGTCTTCACTACGAATACTTTTAGTACAGTGTGTGTTTTACTGACGCTCCACAAAGTGCTCCAGGTGAGCGCCACGGCGCTGCAGGGTGTAGGCACACTTGCATCCGGCGGGCAAAGTTGTCGATAACCCGATGGCTGTGCACTTTACAGAGTGCAATGGCCTCTGGAGACAGTGCTCAGGGGGTGTGCTACCCCTGAAACGTTATTCTTATCGGGTTATCGGCAACTTTGCCCGCCGGATGCAGGTGTGCCTACGCCCTGCAGCGCCGGGGCGCTCACCTGGAGCACATTGTGGAGCGTCCGTAAAACACACACTGTACTAAAAGTATTCGTAGTGAAGACTTGAAACTTGGTGGATGTCTGCTACATAGGTGTGACCTAAAGTGGCCGAAGTTTGGTGATGATCTGAATAAAACTTCCGAATTTATTCGAATTTTGGTGATGACCGCTTTTTTGTGTCACCCTGTAACTACATGGCGTTTTCAGTCAAAAAGTGGTAAATGTTTAAAAAATCGCCAAAAATCAGGGTTTAAAGCAAATTGCAAATTAAGGCCATGAATAGACGCAGCTGAACGAGTTCTTTAAAATGGCTATCTCGGATTTTCCATAAAATGCGTTTTTTACCCCAAAAAAGTCAAACTATATTTTTGGAAAACAGCTAATAAAATCCAAAATTTTGAGAATTTCCAAAAAACCGGATTTTTTGTTAAAGAGCTCTATTAGAACATTAGATGTCCCAAATTTCAACTTTCTATCTTGATTTTTGACCCCCAAATTGTAAAAAATAGCTCCAACATGCAAAGGGCATGGTTACGTCATAAGCATTTTCGTTAATTAGTGGCACTTCTGAACATCGCATGTGAAAACAAATAGCACCACTAGATTTCTGGGACAAAGCTCGTCTAGAAAAGTGCATTTTATGTCAAAAATAAGAAGTTAAAAAATAGACTTTTTTCTTAGCCCTCGTTTAGTAATGTATGGTATAAACAATTTTTATGCTTTCAATGCACACTTATCACCAGCACAGTGACTTGCTGTCACATAACCATTACCATCGGATTCGGCGTGAAAAATAAGCCATAAAACATGTGTCGCACGCCCATGTAGCAGAAAGTGAAAACCGTGACCTTTCGTGACCTGACCTGACCTTGACCCGTACTTAGTATGACTCCTATACGCACATGGTACCTTCACTAGGTCTTTGAGGTCATTTTTGGTGAGTTTCGAGCAGCAGCTATCGATTCCGCTGTCCGTAAGCCTAATCATGCAAAACTCCAGAATTTGACCTTTGACCTGACTTTGACCCGAAAGTTGACCTCAATCTTAAAATCTTTGCTTGGGATCTTTGCTTGGGAGTGCCTTGGGAAGGTCTCGTAAAGTCCTTTCGAACGCCGCCTCGCGGGGCTCGATGCGACCATTGGTTCTCGAGATAACAGGGGGGGGGGGTCGGATCCGACTCCCCCCAGGCTGTCGTGGGTACGGAAATAGCCCAGGCGGTGCCGGGTTAACCCGCGCCCCGTTGAGGTCTGGCAGGTTCCAGATCCTGTGGGGGGAGGGCCCCCCGTCGTATCTCTGGAACAAATACCCGGATCGGAAAATTCAAACAGCATTCGAATAAGCTCATCAAGATGCACCAAATACGATATCGATGATCTCGATATTTGACCTGTGACGTCAGAGGGAAGTCAAACAAGGTCAAATCTGTGCAATTTACAATGACGAGAAGTCGGTCGTAAAAAGAAATTTAGGCTTCTAAAATGTGTCTGAATACCTATGACATATATATCATAGATCGGAGACCTGTTTCAGCGCGAAATATATATGTTTTTTTTTGCTCCGCCAGCCTAAAGCCAGTCTGGAGCCGGGGGTCATTACAATGTATTATGGAATATTATTCCATAACGCATGCGCAGTAGGCATCAGTGGGCGGAGCAAGAGGCGGAGCTTCCAACGTATGACGTCACGGAAGAATATTCTGCCGCAGAATGGCATGACGGATTTTAGTGATGCCGATAGTTTTTTACGGGGCGAGCGAAGCGATCGTAGTTAGTCTTTCCTTAGATTAACGGAAATTTCTGAGTATGAGCGGCCGGCCGGCCGTGCGGACGCTTTTGCGAGGCTTATATCTCAGCAACCACTTGAACGATTTACATGCGGTAATTTTTGTAGGGTAGATTCATTCCTTCTACCAAGTATTGGACTATTCCCGATGCTTATGCACGTGCCACGTGCAAAACAAAGAGGTGTCAGTTTTGTAATTATTGCAATATCTCGGTAACTACTTGGCCGATTGCGCTGAAAGTTGGCATGTAGGTAGGCACTCACTAGGCACTGCATATCCATGTGCCAGAGTTGGGGTGCTGCTGCACGTGCGCACGTGCAGGGGTCGTTTCCAGATCTCGAGAACGGCTGGACCGATGGCGCTCAGTTTTGGTACACGGTTAGGGACCAGTTAGTAGGGTGCCGTGCACAAGTCAGTTGGGACCCATTTTGCACGTACGCACGGGCAGGGTGCCGCTCCCAGATCTCGAGAACGGCTGGGCCGATTGTGCTCAAATTTGGCACATCGCTAGAAACCGGCCAGTAGGGTGCCGTGCACAAGTCAGTTGGAGGTACCCCTCGAAATTTCGCACGTGCAAGACTCACCCCCTCGCTCGCTCCGTTAGTCGCCCCAAAAGGCGCTATACTGGTGCTACTCAATGTGGCGTACCAAGCAATTGAATTGTGGCGCCTTTCTTTCTTGTGAGGATGCATTGGAAGGTGTAATAGCGTGAATTGGTGAGTTACTACCATGGGCGTCGCCACCACTACGGACACTACGGACGGAATCCGTACAAGTTTTGGAAGGTTCGAAAACCTGTTCGGAATGTCCGTACAAGTTGTGACGACCGAAAATGAGCTTTTCGTATCATATTAAATTAACAAATTCCACAAAAGTATGATCAATATCGCCGTATTTCTTGAAAGTATTCCGGAGGTTTTACGTCTAGTTTGGATAAGGAAGGAAGCGGTTTCTACCACATTTTCTTTTTCGATGCTTATCTACCAGCTCAATGACTTGTTCTCTTTCAATTAATGTTGGTAGATTGGGTAGGTAGTGGCAGGGCTGCGGAGTCGATGGATTTTCGGCGACTCCGACTCCGACTCCGACTCCGGCTTTCAAAAACCAGCTCCGACTCCGACTCCGACTCCGGGCAGAATTGTCGACTCCGACCGACTCCAACTCCCGACTCCGACTCCGCAGACCTAGCAGGGCTGCGGAGTCGACAGATTTTCGGTGACTCCGACTCCGACTCCGGCTCGGGTTTCTAAAATCGACTCCGACTCCGACTCCGACTCCGGTCACAACTGTCGACTCCGACCGACTCCGACTCCGACTCCGACTCCGACTCCGCAGCCCTGGGTAGTGGTACCGATCGGTTCCAGATGTACAAACTTTAAGAATTCGCCCTCGCACTGCAGAGTGCAAAGTAGTTGGCAGGGGACCTCCTTCCTCCCAGCCCTGCTAAGCAGTCAAGGATGCGGATGGCCAAAGTCAGCGGGCTGAAACTGATTAGACCGGGTCGAACCGAACTGAACAGAGTGGGCGGGTAAGGTTAACCCTCGCCGGACCTATTGGTTTTCTACATACGAGGGGGGCGGGTACGACCCCCTTTCGCCATTTCGCCCTTGGTCGAGCTAGCGCGTCGCGGAAAAAAAGCGAGCGTATGCGCCGTTACGAGACGCAGAGATTGATACCCGACTTAACCCGGCAGTTGCTGGGGTATTTCGCCACCCACCGTTGGCGGGGGGGGGGGGCGTTAAATGCCCCCAGCCGATAACTCGAGAACCAATAGGCGCAGCGAAACGCACGTGGCGGCAAACGAAAGAGCGCGACGAGACGCTTCAGATGAGTACTTTAAAGTTGAATTTTGAGGTCACAGGTCGGGTCAAAGTCAGGTCAAACACCTGAAATCGGGCTTTCAGTAGCATGGACTTTAGGACTTCGCAATGGGCGCCTCTCGTCGTAAACTCTGTCAAAACGGTGCACAATCCTTCATATAAGGCATACAAGAGTGTCAGTTCCATGTAGGGGTCAGTCAAGTCAACCGGGTGGGCACATATCCCCGAAAATCAAAACTGATATTCGTAGCCTGTGACACATGTTTTAGTGGTAATTTTGGGCGTAGAACACGATGGTGACATTCATTTTATCATATGTGTACGTGTTTGGTTCAAAAAGTTCAATTTAAGAAATGCATGTATCATGGTCGTGAAGTAGTCATGAGAAATTGCCAAGATTCAGTTCAAGATTTTGGAAAATGCAGAACGATTATCAATAATCGAAGATAACCATTTGATTGTTCATGGTATTGGCAGTCTAATGGCGTTTACGTCATGTCTGTATGTCTCTTCTGTGATTTTATATGATTTTTTGAACATATGCCATTTTTGGTCAAAAACTCATAAATCATAACGTCACTAAAACCTCGATATCTCAAAAATATTCCGACCGATTTTTTTGAAACTTTGTCACAATAAATTTCAAATAATTTCCTACAAGTACCCAAATTTTGGCGCGCCTGCGGCGCGCCGTTTTTGCTATGGCCGGTGAAAAAAGTGGAAGCGTTTAACGCCCCCCCCCCTTCCAGCAACTCGCGGGTTAATGGTCCTAGGTCAACCGGTGACCTCTGAGGTCAGGTCAAGTACCCCAAGGTACGGCTCCGTTTTTGGTGAATAGCCTCGCATAAAACGGCCGCAGAGCCGCGATTTTGCCAGCATCGTGTTCGTCTCGCTCAGGCGGGTCGAATGCGGTCGTTGGTCAGCATGTCTATATCAAAAGTTATTTGCGAAAAACTATTAGATACCATTCGTGAACTGAGATGACCTCAGGGGCATAAACAGGGGGTCACGGACACCATTTTCATGTTCAGTGTATCTAAACCACTTGTAATTCAGTGTTTGGGAGTGTTTATAATGTCTTTCGTCCAAAAGAGGCGCATTTCAATTTCTCCCATTGATTTATAATGGGGAGGTCGCAAAATTGACCTGACCTCAAGTCATCGATATCAAAATTCTGAGATATAAATTTTGTACATGTTATTGCTCTTAGCAATCGCTGAAGTTTCAAAGCGATCGGTCACTCGGTGTAGCTATGGCAGACATTGAAACTTTTTATGAGGTGAGGTCACTTCAAGTGACCTGGTGACCTGACCTTGAATGACCTTGGTCTGAAAATTTCACAACATATGTAGAATTGATGTGTGATAAGGTGTACCAAAGGAGCGCCGCCGTTTTTTAGATATTCGCGAAAAACCACAAGGGGGGCTCAAACACCCCAGCAGGGCGCGGGTTAAAATGCAAGCTATGACTTCAGAACGTGACGTTATGACTTCAGGGAGCTTCAAGAAGACTGCGGAGGGCGGCACTATGACCTCAGAGGGCGGCACTATGACTTCAGCGGGCGGCACTACGAGAACAGAGGGCGGCATAAAATGTTATTTAATGTGGTTCTATGAAATAGCAATGCAAAGACCGATTATAGTCCCAGTGTTGAACTTTCCAATGAAGCATTGCAATTAATCATATGGTAACTAAGTACCGAAGAAATAATTCATAAAACATTAGAATCATGCATTTGTCTCGCTGTAGAACAGGGTTACTTTCAGTCTCTTGGGAACACGATTTGCCGGTCTCAGATAAAAAACACTTGAAAAAGCGGTACCGTAAAATGGGGTGTTAAGGGACAGTGGGGTGCTAAGGGACAGTTGCATGGGAAAAACTTTGAGTCATATTAACTTCCTAATTGAGAAGGTTCAATAAAAACTTCAGTGTGGTAGTTGACACTGTTTTGCTCTTGACCATACGACAAAATGGTATGATTTTTCATGCAAGTGATTTGGTTCAAAAATGGATTTGAAAATCATGCTACATTTTCACAAAATTGAAACATCTCCAAAACTCTGTGTGTACCACATAAACTAGTGGGTGTACAGGGAAATGAATGCATAGGTGTATTGTCACATGCATTGCACATGTTTCCTGAAAAACTTGTGCAAATCCACCCATTCATTCATCATCCTCTTCCTCTTTTCCGGATACATACATATTTTGAGGTGGATGTGGGGTGCTACGGGACAGGGAAGAAAAAATAAAAAATAAAATCTAAATAAAATTTATTAAGTTTTCTTTCAGTAGGCATGGAAAACACCAAATTCCACATAAAATGCTGGCAAGTTCATGATTTTATCTCTAACACATCTTAAGTTATGTAACAAAACATCTCAACACTCTTTTACAATGGTGGGTCAATGGAGACTGATGTAGGTAAATGTGATGTCATCATAAAAAGGCTAAAACAAAGAGGGCGACATAATGACAAGTGACTAGCTTCAACATGGGCTTTTATTGATGACAGAAGGATACTTTTTGGTTCTGTTTACCTTATAATTAGCACATTTTCCAAAAGCGTAAACTGCATTACACGTAATTGGCTAAAAGGTCATTAGTGGTGAATGAACCTGACTTGTTTTGTGACAGAATATGCAAAACATTTCAATAAATAAATTGTGTGCCCTTTCACACCCCAATTGTGAGCATTTGATGACCGTTTCTTGGAATAATATAGGTGTCCCTTAACACCCCACATTGGGGTGCTCAGGGACAGTGATGAAAAATAATAAAAATAATATGCAGGTATAAATCTTAAAAACTTTAATGTGGCAGGCATGTAAAGCACCAAATTCCACATAAAATGCTGACAATTTGATGCTTCTATCTCCAACCCTTCTTGAGTTATCTAACAAAACACCTCAAAACTGTCCCTTAACACCCCGTTTTACGGTAATAGACAATACAATTTTCAACCAGAGGCCTGTTTCACTAACAAATAAAGTGTGTAATTACAAAGAAAAAACTTGAGTTTAAAAGAAATATTTACCAACATTTGAAATTTGGATTTCACGAAACCTCCGAGCATGAATTTTGAGTTTAGAATTTACCAACTTTTTTACAAGAAAAAAGTTTGTAAGAAACATCGAAATCGCAAACTTTCTGTTTCACGAAGACCAAAAACTGAAAGAAAACGTTGTACTTACAAACCCGAAATTCCAGTGGCTCTTACGTTCGGAATTTTATTACTTTTTGTGCAATGATGCAAAGCAATCAATTATTTAAAACAAATATGATATGCTGAGTCATTGTATGCTCTTTTTTACTTAGCACAATCCCTACGAACCAGCTACGAGCAATAAATATATATCGTCATGTTTTGTCATTCGCGCGCCATAATTGCATTCAACAGTCTTCTGCTGTAAAATGTTTTGCGTGTTGTTTTCTTTGAATAATAAGGTATTGTGAACTATCATTTATACCATTCAGAAACAGCATCATTATTTATAATTTATTCATGCATTTTTTTGGCATGAATACTAGACATAATTTGATAAAAAGAAGCAATATCTGTAACATGTTATAGTTCTTGATTAAAAACATTTTTACTGTTTACAAGTTCTTTTGCAAACTCTTTTTATCGGAGGTGCCGCTGGTGATGAAGTTTAGTGAAATCCGATTTTACATAGTTTGCAAAAATACTTATGAATTGTAAAGTTCAAACACTTGTAATCGCAAGTTTTTAGTGAAACAGGCCTCAGATAGCATCTAGTTTTTTATGTTTCTTGTCTAGAATTTTCATAAATCAGCCGTGAAAATGATCAATTTCGTTAGATTCCGAATTTTCGCCAATGGGTCTTAAGTAAAACATGGTAACTTTCAGCCTTTTGGGAACACGATTTGCGTACCTCAGATTGAAAAAAAAACGTTTCAAAAGGCGCAGATAGTAGATGATTTAACCTACAAGACAGCATCTCGCTTTTTCCGTATCTGGTCATGTATCTTCAACAAAACTCTCAAATATAGTCAATTTAGCATTAAAGTTTATGAATTTAGAATAACCTTAATCAGGGCTGCGGAGTCGATGGATTTTCGGCGACTCCGACTCCGACTCCGGCTTTCAAAACCAGCTCCGACTCCGACTCCGACTCCGGGCAGAATTGTCGACTCCGACCGACTCCAACTCCCGAGTCAGACTCCGCAGACCTAGCAGGGCTGCGGAGTCGACAGATTTTCGGTGACTCCGACTCCGACTCCGGCTTGGGTTTCTAAAATCGACTCCGACTCCGACTCCGGTCACAACTGTCGACTCCGACCGACTCCGACTCCGACTCCGACTCCGCAGCCCTGAAGTCTGATATTGAAGTCTTCAATATCAGACTAGGTTTGGGCTACCGTCTCGTTTGATCGGGGGCCGGATTAAAATAGCTTTTGATCTGTGCGGTCCACAAGGAAAAACAGAATGAAAGTGATTGAATTCGTGTTTTGTTTTTGTTTTTGTTTTGTTTATGTTTTTTCTTTTTGCCTGCATTATGATCAAACACACAACTGAATTTGATATTTTCAATGCTCAAGAATTTAAGTCATTTCAGTCAATGCGTCATTCCAGCCTAGCTCGTCTACGTTGGTCGTTGCATACTTAAAGAAAAACTCAATTAAATCTCTAATTCAAAGATGGAATCTCCCCCTGGAGCATTAAATCGAAAAACTCCTAATGTCTTGTGGTAAGGTGGCGGACACGGCGTCCATATAGCTCAACACAACACTCAGCAGTCAGCAGTCCATGAAAACGTCTACCTAGTTGCCATCGCGCACCGCCAGGACTCGATCGGCCACCTGCAGCTCAGAAAGGGCGCAAGCCGCTGCTGGGTTCGTAACTTACGAACAGAGCAACATGCTAAGTAGGGTGTATGAGTCTCGTGAGATGATGTTTTTCGTACTCCAGCGTAGATGGGTAGCCATACGGCTTCCACGGTTGACAGTGATGACATCAGTCATCTTTTGCAAACTCGTTAAAGATTTGGGCTGTACGGGGATGGAGTACGAAAAACATCTCACGCTCCTGAGTGTGTATGAGTCTCCCTTAAAGGTAGTGTGCCACCTTCGAATGATTTCCCATTTTATTTTTCCTAGGATAAGACGTTACGCGGCACGGGTGGACATCGATAGCAGCGCCTCTATCGGTCACTAGGGAAAGCTGGGCTGTAGGCGACGAAATACCGGCTGAGTTGTCACACGTTGAATAGGTTTATAGACATCCGTCTTGTGAAAAAGTTGAACTTTTGCCTTCAATATTTCTACAGGCAATTTTAGAAGTGTCTTCACATAGATTACAAAACCGTTTAGATTATTGTATTCACTTCAAGCCTCCCCTATTGTGTTCTTGATGATGATGCAGGAACTATTTCTAATTAGTGTTTCTAGCTTAGTAAAAGAACATATTGTGCAAACGATGAAAAAAAGCATAAATGGAAGATTTTAAATGCAATTTTCTCTAACAATTAATGGTAAATTCTCTACATATCAAGGGAAAGGTGCATGCTAACTGATAATTTAAAGTTCTTGGGGCCAGTTGTTTTTTCTCTTTCTTACGTCGCCCCAATGGCCGCGAATACACCTGTGATAACGCCTATCGAAGCTTCTGTTTTTACCTAATATCGCAAAAAAAATCAAAAATGGGCCTAAAATAGTGTTTTTTCGCCTAAAAGTTTATCGGTTTTTCGATATGTATAAACAATTACCTATAGTGGGCTGACCTGCAAACAGGCGTCGGCAACAATCACGAATGCGGCGCACATGTGACAATAAGCAAAGGTCATTATAGAGTTACGACGTATGGGAATGAGTTATCAGCTGTCTAATCGTAGACAACACAATGTCGAATTTAAACTGTAAGCCTGTATTGGTATTGTTTCTTTAATTTGGCTGTCGAACATTAATTTATGGTTTGAAATATTATTTTATGTAAAATAATTGATATGAAACAGCCGTCTCTAAAGTTATGACCCCATTTCACCAAACGCAAGTGGCAGAAATGACAATGATCAGCTGACGCATTTTTCTTGGCCGAAGTCAGAGCGCGCGGCCCGACGCATCACGCGTATTTAGAAATTCCGACCTCGACGAGCAAGAACCTAACAGGCGTGTTCGAAACCGCAGGAGATGATGATGAACGGGTTTATCGAAACTTGATTGAATGAGCCTATCGGTAATAGCGATTTTAGTGTGTGCATTTATTGTTCATAGTGGTGTGAAATGTGGTTGGGGTACGACCGACAACCCGTCGGGGCGAATTTCGCACTGGGGTACTCAAAATTTGAAGAATTTAAGACGTTTCCATGAGTTTTGAAGGTATGGATAAGTTCTAAAAATCTGGTTCTCTTTAACTGGGCCATTAACTCCATACGGTCCAGGAAAGCTGGCACACTACCTTTAAAGTTAAAAGTATCACTTCATGGGTTGCGACGGCTCGGCGAACAATTCCATTCAGTTTAAGGACCCCAGCAGTGGGGTCATGGCCTGTAGGGTGTATCATACAAAGTGCGCTGTGACACGATCCTACGTCACACCGTTCAGTGCTACTATCCTCAGGATACTGAAATCCTTCTCCTCCACGCCGCAACCCCTTCCGGGCTGGAAAGGCAACTTTATCTCATGCGGGCTGCTCCCTTGGAGCGGCACCGCTGCTCCCGAGGGTGCGCACCCCGTAGCCAGGTGCAGTGAGTAGTAAGTACCTTTGGGGCTCGTCGGCCTGTCCTTGGGGATGGGCTCAGCCCCGGTGACTCACTAGGGTGCCTGCCCAGACCAATATCCCCCTAATTCCTATCATCCTTCTGGCTCTGAAATGGTCTAATGGACCGAAAAGGCCTAACCCCAAAAAAAGATCCTACGCCAGCAGTAGAAGAACTGCTAAATGACGCAGGCACCAGCTGCTGACAGCTGGGTCGAAACAAGTGGGGCCGCCAGAGGTCGTGCTCGTATCGCTCTCTCTTGACCCCGTCCACCGCCCCAGGCGGATACGTGCGCCGCTAAGGTTCACCAGCTGGGCGCTCACTGGTCTGCCTCAGTGGGCGCCAATCACTGTTAACGCAGTGTGCGGACGCGTAAAATCACAAAGAAGCAAAGTTCCGCCATAACTCTAGTTACTCTGAAGAAGCCTTCTGAACGACGTAAACAGGTCATGGGAGGGGGGGGCCTGGCATCAAATAAGGACTTAAAAAAGAAGACGGCTGAAAGGTAAACATTATTCTACATCGCCGTTCACTAAGCGGCTCATTAAAAGAACATAAAGGACTAAGTGACTAGAGAAAAGTTTTTTTTGTGATTGGAATTCGCTCGCGGGTGCACCTGCAACCACGATGCATTCCGTTAGCGGGTGCAACTGATGTCTTTCATATTCGCGCACGGGTTTCTGGGCTATACCAAAAACCTATTATAGTCGTGCCGATGACGGGTCAAAATTTCAGCTTTGTAGTGAAACAAATCTCAAATCTTCTGCGAGTAGGGTGGCTTTCGTTGAGTAAATGCTTACTTCCACAAGTGACCGTACGCCCCCCCCCCCCCCATCCATCCGCAACCTCTCCCCACGCCCCGCCGCGTTGGCTGCGGCCGCGCGTCTGGCTTCGGTCAGTGCCTTCAGTGGCTCTCAAACATTTCCGCTCAACAGCGAGTGGGTCAGGTGGCGCCCTCCCCTCAGAGTCGCGACACCTTCAAGAAAGACTATACAGACTTTTAAAGATATTTAGGAGATATCATACCGTCTGCAAATCACGATGGTGGGGAGCACTGCCCCCGATTATGGTGGCTCGCTCATGCTGGAGGATCTTTGGCGGCGTTGTAAGGCACACGCGACTTCTATAGGTCAATGGGCACACGTCTATCCTTTGCCCCGCCGCGCTCGCTAGCGCAAAAAGGTGTAATAGCCGGAGACATGTGCTTTGTAAGTACTTGCTAACATACTGCAATGACCCCGGCCGAATATTGCAGCAATTTGTACTCGGCTAACGGCCTGCGGCAGTTAACGGCAGTTATACGGCCTCGTTCAAAAATCGGATAAGAGCCTCGGACTCGGGTTTGGATGATAACTTACCCTCTTGTCCGTCATATCACGTCGACTGGTGATACATTTTCAAAACGCCTATCCTTATTCATTTTTTTATCTCGCATTCGGCGTCGCTTAAAAATCGAAAAAGGACCACGGTGTGGAGCATCAATTGACCCCAGCCTGGCGGCCTAGGCGCCCTGTTTTTACCCTCCACCATGGTGTGGGCTGGCTACCCCTGGTTACCACTGGTTACTGGTTACCACTGCTCACTGAGCCGGCACTCACCTTTTTACCCATGGCGGCCCGCGTGCCCGCTCACCCCTGCCGGACCTGGATCGGAACTGGCTGGCCGCCGCCCTCGGCTGGATTATATAGGCACAGCAGAGCGGCCACTTATCCCACCATGTGTGGAACCCAAAAATACCCGGCCAACGCGCCACGGCACGCTGACGGCGTCCCAGCGTAAAACCAGCTGCTCCTCGGAGCTCAACACGCGCTGTAAAACCAGGTGCTTCCCTAGTTCAGGGGTAGGCGGTGCGGCCCAGATATGAGATTTGGAGGCAGCTGGCATAGTAAGGTTACAACTGGCTACAAGCCATGCGTTATTTGAGAAACCTGACAGCGTTATTAAAGTGACCATCCAACCTTACAGGAAATAGTTCACTTTCCCGCTATCAGTTTTTTTTTGCAATGGATTTCTGATTTTTTATGCTCAAAACTCAAAATGATCAGACAATAATATAGAACCTTTTATGAAAACGGTTACTTTTTATTATCAGTATAGGGAGAACTATATTTTATATTACACAATGTTTGACGTGGAAGCTTATGACGCGTCGACCAATCATATTGCGTAGTTCAAACCTACGCAATATGCATGCTGCATTGGCTGTAAGCAGCATGCTGATTGGCTGACAATGACGTGGCTGCACTTCTCTATACAAGGACCGCATTCCTCTACAAGGACCCCTATCGGGACGAGAAATGGAATATCTTTGCCTAGGGTGATCGCCAGGGCCGTAAAAG
The DNA here is from genome assembly GCF_019059575.1 of Amphibalanus amphitrite. Taxonomy (NCBI): domain Eukaryota; kingdom Metazoa; phylum Arthropoda; class Thecostraca; order Balanomorpha; family Balanidae; genus Amphibalanus; species Amphibalanus amphitrite. Next base: position 92,877 of record NW_024882054.1, read on the forward strand.
CTCCTGATTTGTGCTATTCTCGGTTCAAGCTACAAAACTGCTATTCCATTTCAAAACCCCATGTTAAAAGTGATATATTTCCTTTAACATTTGTGTTGAGTTGAGATAGTCTAATGATTCTATGCAGCTTGTCACGAGGAGTCTAATGATGGTCTTTTTTTGCGCTACGTGGTGTAGAATTGCTCAAATTGAGTTCGAAAATTTTACGTCATCAATTTTGAACAGTTTGTTTTCCGCTATAACCCTCGCCCGCACATGCCATTTTCCCATCCTAGAACGCACATGGGGGGGGGGGGGTTGCCACCCCGCGCCATTTCGTTCCTGTTGGAGATAGAGCTTCGCAGTAAAGACCATTTTTTTGGGAAGAGACGAATCCAATGATACCCAGCTTTACCTTCTCAAGTCAGTCATTGACCTTCCAGGTCAGGTCAAACTAAAATATGTTGCTGTTTTGGGTCACCGTTGGATATCAAGTGCGCAGTGCGCTGCTTATCATATACCGATGACGATGCCGTTTTCTGGTGCCAAGCCAGCTAGAACCTCTTTGTCACACTACCCGACCAGGTTTTTGCTGCTGAGGTCATTTCAGGTCAAGTTAGGTCAAGGTCAATGATATGTGCTTGTATGTCTGTGTGTGTCTGTGTGTATACTGATGTGTGCACCGATTGTTTATGTGTCCATATTACATGAAATCATGATTTGAGAAGCAAAAATGCAGTCAAAAAACTTCGCGAAAAGTAAATTTAGCTTGCCAAAAACGCAATTATTATAGATGACCTAGGTTGACCTTGACCTTGACCTTGACATCTGTACATCGTCGAACAACATGTTCCATGATAGGTGGGAGGTGAGACTGGCAAAAAAGGCCGAAATCAAGGCGTCAAAAGCTCACAAGGCCCATAGCCAACGCAAGATGTTGAGAATTGGTCATTTGGGTCATGACATGACCTGAAAAACAAGGTCATATCTCCGAAACCAAAAACCACGGAAACTTGAAATTTTCAGTGGACATCAAGAAAGGACAGAGGAGCAGCTATACGAAAAATCAGGCTTCTACCTTTAAAAATGTTGAGTGCAGAGCAGAAAGACTATCTGGGGGTGGCAACCCTCCCCCATGTCCGGGCGAGGGTTAACTTGGCCAAAAAGGAGGTGTCGATCTAAAATTTTGTATGTAGATAGAAGAGGGTAGGGACTTTTATATATATTCCGTTTTTCGAAATCGAAAAACTTACAGGATTTTTTTGCTATTTTATAAAAAATAGTTTTTGATTTTGGGGTCAAACTCACAAAAATTTGAAAATCCGAGATAGCATATTTGTAGTGCCGTCTTTTTTTTCTACACGACCATACGAACTTTGACAATGCTTGTTTAACTGTAGCTTTTGTGAGCGTTTCAATATTTCATGTTTTTTGCTCATTTTTGCTCGAAGATCACCTCTGTTTGACCTCAATAACTCCTGACCTAATGTGACATATGACTTGAAATTTTGTACGAAGGTTAAGTTGATGTCTCAAAAGGTACAAAAAATTGGCGGCGCTGCACGTCGCCGTTTTTTCGCTATTCAAGAAAAACCACAGGGGGAGGGGTACCAAAATGGCTCTACCATCAGGGCGCAGGTTAACCCTCGCCCGCACATTGGGGGGGGGGGTGTCGGTTACCACCCCCAGGTAGTTTTTCTGCTCTGCACTCATTATTTTTAAAGCTAGAAGCCTGATTTTTCGTATAGCTGCTTCTCTATCCTTCTTAGCGTCCACTGAAAATTTCAAGTTTCTGTGGTTTTTGGTTTTGGAGATATGACCTTGTTCTTCAGGTCATGTCATGACCCAAATAACAAATACCTAATATCTTACGTTGGCTATGGGTCTTGTGAGCTTTTGACGACTTGATTTCGGCCTTTTTTGCCAGGTTTACCTTCCACCTATCATAGAACATGTTGTTCAACGATGTACAGATGTCAGGGTCAGGGTCAAGTCATGGTCAACCTAGGTCGTCTAAAAGCATTGCGTTTTAGGAAGCTGAATTTACTTTTCGAAGTTTCTTTGATTGTATTATTGGTAAAAGCTTCTCAGTTCATGATCTCATGTAATAGGGACACATAAACAGTCGGTGTACCTACACATCAGTATACACACAGACACACATTTCCGTGGCGCTCTAGCTCTATTGGTTTCCGAGTTAGTCCTCAGGTGTTTCAAAAATTGTTGAAATAGACAAAATTTGACATTTGACTCTGGTGACGTGACTTTTGACCTGACCTTAAAAATTATCAAAGCATTTCCGCCATCATTTTTGACGCTCTTTCGATTGCCGCATTACCGCGTGTCACTACGTGGCCCAGGAGCCGAGTCAGACGGGAGGCGTGAAAACGCCCCCCCCCCCAGCACGACACGGAAAATTCAGGCCACCAGCACGGCGCTGGCTAACATTATGAATATGATTTATTTGCCGTGTATTACCTCTTTGCACCCCACTAATATTGGTACACGATACTTTTTCAGACACATTTGACATTTCCATATGTTTATAACATTGTATGTTCCTCTGTCTCATTACACTAGGTATGGGGCATAACACCATTAAAACATCTTTCGTCCTATGCACAACATTAACCTGCGAGTTGCTGGAGGGCTTAAACGCCCCCACTTTTTTCGCCGGGCCATAGCATAAAAACGGCGCGCCGCAGGCGTGCCAAATTTTGGGTACCTGTAGGGAATTGATTGAAGTGTATTGTGACAAAGTTAAAAAAAATCGGTCCCAAAGTTTTGAGATATCGAAGTTTTAGTGACGTCATGATTTCTGAGTTTTCGACCAAAAACGGCATATGTTCAAAAAATCATATAAAATCTTAGAATAGACATACAGACATGCCGTAAACGCCATTAGACTGCCAATAACATGAACAATCAAATGGCTATCTTCGATTATTTATTATCGTTCCGCATTTTCCAAAATCGTGAACTGAATCTTGGCAATTTCTCGTGACTACTTCACGACCATGATACATGCATTTCTTAACCCTCGCCGGCACAGGGGGGGGGATGCAACCCCCCCATAAGGTTTTTCGCGAATAACTCGCGTAAAAAGCGGCCGATCGCGACGAAACTTTCAGTACCCTCGCATTGATCAATTTTACACCTACCCTGAAAATTTAATGTCCCTGACCCAAATGACCTTTGACCTGTGACCTCTTTTCCGAGACCATGTTTGGACGGAATCGCGATTCGTCGTATGTCGGCTCGCATTAGCCGTGCGTTTGCAAGCTTTTCGTGGTTTCATACGTTCAAACATGTGATTTGATGTTGCTCCCATACATTAGGGTGGGTGTCAAGGTCACCTGAAGGTCAGGTCAGGTCATTGACCTTTGGTGACCTCGGGTGACCTCGGTTCACTTTTTCGAGTTTTACATGTTTCTAGGCTAGTTTTTGTAGCTGAATTCGAATTTAGCAACCATTTGAACATTTACGAAGTAGTTTTGGTGCCTTCGTTACATGTTACGAAGCTGTCAGAGGCGGTTGACACGTATTACGAATACCCGTCACAACCCCTACCGGTTGACCTGACCTGACCTGACCCGACCTGGTCTAAATGCTTAAAGACATCATCTCTGATCAAAACTAACACGATATTTGTGATCAGCACCCCGGAAAACCACGTAGCAGCCACACTTTACGACTTTCTGACATGTCCCGATTTTCCCGGTTTTCGGGTCATTGACCCGACCTGGAAGGTCACCCGATGACCTAGGACCTTAAAATTGGGTATCATCGGCTTCCTCTAGTGACGGGCAGCACGCTCGTTTTTTCTGCGAAGCTCTAGCTCGATCAGGGGCCAAACGCGAGGGGGGTCGTACCAACCCCCCCTTGTGCCGTCGAAGGACGCAAAATGGCCTGTGCCGGCGAGGGTTAAATTGAACTTTTTGAGCCAAACACATACACATAATCAATTTGCTGATGTTTATTATTGCCTCGTGCTTCATTTGCACTTATATTGCATCTTTCATGATTCATTTTATGCATCAGGTATTTTAGCTCACCTTTATCTTTCTCCATTTTATAGAATAGTTGGGAACTGCGTGAGCTGTGACGCGACAGGTACGATGTTTACAATGTTTCTTATACTGTTTAATTGTTTTCATCTTAACTTCGCCTGTCAGTGGGGCTTGTCCCTGTTGGTGATTTTGGTAAATAAACAAAACAAACAAATAAACAAGATCTTCAGATGACCTAGACACCTACCCTAGTGCATGGGGTCAACATCATATCGCATGTTTGAACGTTTGAAACCAGCAAGAGACTGCAACCGGGCGGCTTAAAGGTAGTGTGCCAGCTTTCCTGGACCGTATGGAGTTAATGGCCCAGATAAGGAGAACCGGATTTTAGAACTTATCCATACCTTCAAAACTCATGGAAACGTCTTAAATTCTTCAAATTTTGAGTACCCCAGTGCGAAATTCGCCCCGACGGGTTGTCGGTCGTACCCCAACCACATTTCACATCACTATGAACAATAAATGCACACACTGAAATCGCTATTACCGATATGCTCATCCAATCAAGTTTCGATAAACCCGTTCATCATCATCTCCTGCGGTTTCGAACACGCCTGTTAGGTGGTGCGGTAGACCGCGCCCAAAGCCAGGGCCCCGCGCCGGTAACGTGAGGTAGCCGAGTCGGGGCAGCGTGCGCTGACCCAAGCCGGGGCCGCGCGTCCTCCCGGTGTCATGTGATAGCCCGGGGCTGCCCGCAGGGATGCGGTAGACCGCGCCCAAAGCTGCGGCCCCGGCTTGGGTCAGCGCACGCTGCCCCGACTCGGCTACCTCACGTTACCGGGGCCCTGGCTTTGGGCGCGGCTTCTGCTCATACTTTTTGGTGCGGTGGTGGTGCGTCGGGCCGCGCGCTCTGACTTCGGCCAAGAAAAATGCGTCAGCTGATCATTGTCATTTCTGCCACTTGCGTGTGGTGAAATGGGGTCATAACTTAAGAGACGGCTTTTTCATATCAATTATTTTACATAAAATCATATTTCAAACCATAAATAATGTTCGACAGCCAAATAAAAGAAACAATACCAATACAGGCTTACAGTTTAAGGCTCGACATTGTGTTGTCTACGATTAGACAGCTGATAACTCATTCTCGTACGTCGTAACTCTATAATGACCTTTGCTTATTGTCACATGTGCGCCGCATTCGCGATTGTTGCCGACGCCTGTTTGCAGGTGAGCCCACTACAGTTGTTATACATATCGAAAAACCGATAAACTTTTAGGCGAAAAAGGCACTATTCCAGGCCCATTTTTTATTTTTTTGCGATATTAGGTAAAAACAGAAGCTTCTTATCCTAGGAAAAATAAAATGGGAAATCTTTCAAAGGTGGCACACTACCCTTAAGCGAGCCGACCTATGCCGAATCGCGATTCTGGCGCCAAACATGGTCTCGGAAAACATATCACAGGTCAGAGATCATTTGGGAATTTTCAACAGGAAATTTCATGAAATTTTCAGGGTAGGTGTAAAATTGATCAACTTGAGGGTTAAGTCGCGATAAACTGAAAGTTAAGTCGCGATCGGCCGCTTTTTACGCGAGCTATTTGCGAAAAACCTTAGGGGTGACTGCATCAACAAAGTTGCATCCCCCTGTGCTGAGGAGAGTGAAGTCTGTACAAACTCCGGTTCATCCCAGGTAAGTCTCTGACTATCCCACAGTGCCGGGCGAGGTCGATATCACTCCCCCCCCCACACACACACACACGGAGCATGACCGGAATAATAACACAGGACTACTACGCAGAGCCCAGCTGGCAAAAAGGTGTAGCGTGGCCGGGGCCCGGCCGGCGCGAGCGAGCTCAGCCTCATGTTATTCGTGGTCGGCCAGGGAGGCCGGGCGGTACGTTCGCGCTGGTTGTGGTCGGTGCCGTGTGACGCCCAGTGCGGCCGTCCTCTGCCCAGCCTGGCGGTCTGAACTCGGCGCCGCCACCATGCGCCTGCTGCGCTGCTGTCGAGGACCGCTGCGTCAGCTGGCTACCGGCTGCCGGCCGCTGAGTGCTGCTGCTGCGCGCGCCGCCAGCACCGGGTACGTACGTACCGGCCGACCCCGGCCGCGCTCAAAGGTGTAACCCGCCGACCGGCGGGTGTGTGCGTCGCCATTGGCTGAATCGCCGCCACTCCCCCGTCTGAGCTCGTTCTGGTTGACGCTTTGTGGAGGAGGATGGCCTCTGACGGTGCGGGTCTATCCGGATCTATCCGGATCTAGCCGGCTGTGGCCGCCCAGTAGCGGATCTAGCCGGCTGTAACCACCCAGTAGCCGGTTATAACCAGTTTTAGCCACATGCGACTCGTGTTTTCACTCGGTGACCTGCAGCACGATGCTGGGTACGCAGCAATGTTTGTAGACGCTCGCTATGCCTGGAAAGGACTTCGAAGAGGCGGGTCGGAATGTCTATTTGTTTTACACCATCCAAGCCGGTTGAAACCGGACATGGGCATTGGGCAGTTCGATCTGCGTCTGGAGTTGCAAAGAAATGGACGACTGGCATGGTGCCTGTTCATTGTTCAACCCTCGGGGTCGCCTCTTTTCTTTACACAATACGGCAGGTAATGGAGCCAGGGTGACACGCATTGCGATCGCCCGCGCCCCACTGGGGGAGGGGGGGCTATTCATAGCCCCCTCCCGTTTTCTGCAATAACTTCTAAACCGCTTGACGTATCGCCGCCAAACTTTCAGTACGTTCGGCTCCATCAATTTGACACCTTGTGTCAAAATTTGAACTTCGAATCTATCATGGGTCGGCCGGAAATGACGTCAGAGTGACGTCATGTTCGGCCGATTTCGACGCAGAACATGGAAGCACGGGAATCGCTCCCAAGAGCTCAGTTTTTGAGCTAGATCAAATTTCTTTGCATGAGAGGACTAAAAATGGACTGCGCTATCAAACTGCTATCTCGAATTTTGAAAATTTTGAAAATTTTGAAAATTATTCATAGTAAAATTTAAAATTTGTATTTTTTTTCTCAAAAAACTTTTGACTTTTCGAAAAAAAAACGGAATATTTATGATAGAGCGAATGGTTATGACTTACTCTAGCAAGTTTTAGCCAGATATCTTCAAAAATGGCCAAGTTATACGCATTATAGCAAAATTTCGCAATTTTTTATTTTTCAAATCAATTTTTCTGTACGAATTTGACATCGTACACCAATACAAATAGCACCATCGTATTCCTGAGCTCAAACTGCATCCTTTAGACATGTTTTTGTTGAAAAATTTCAGCGTTGAAATTTGACCTTTTTTACCTGAAAGTGACCTGACCCCAGCTATATTCAGATGAAAATGGTCTCAAATGACACAGGCGACACCGAATTCGAAATCTATGGCCTAAATGGATCATAAAACATGTGTCACGTGACCGACTTATAACATAAGATTTTCGTGACCTATGATGACCTGACCCTGACCTGAAAATCAAAGTACAAGTTTGGTACCCTCAGGGTATCTAAAGCATCTGTTGACGAGTGTGTAAACCAAAAATCAGCCAGATTTGACTTGTAAGACGGCAGCCAGAGCCCAAAATGTGAACAAGACAAATATCGATAATTTTTATTTTGACCTGACCTGTGACGTCATCGGTAATGAAATTAGGTTTCGCCCGACAGTTTTTCCGGGGCTATCAGATGCCGTTTGAATTTTGACGATCGGCCCAGTAGTTTCGGAGTTAGGAGGGGGGCTATGAATAGCCCCCCCCCCCCAGTGGGGCGTGTTATACACAGACCCCAGTGGGGCGCGGGTTAAACTCGCTGATCAGTGGTTGCTGAAGAATCTCTCAGCGGCGCCCAGGGCTATTGACACATCCTGCCCTCCGTATGCAGGCCCAGGGCTATGAAACCGTAGGGGGGTGTTCAAAGTTCAAACGGCAGCCCCCCCAGCCCCCTCCCCCAGCAGGGCGCGGGTCTCAGAGAGCTCAGGTCGCCCTCCAAGAGCCGATGTTGATCTCTTAGGGCCCTCCGCCGGCTGGTGGCTGATGCCCTGCCCTTAGCTTTAGGAGGTCCCAACTCGGGATATTAGGGCCCTTGCTCAAGCTTCTGATGACTCAATGTCGTCATCAGAACCCAGAGGGCTATCTCCGACCTGTTAGGGCTCAAGCGGACCTCTGGAGGCCCGATACCGGTAACAGAGGGAACCACACTGGCCTCAAGGCCCCACGGCCCAGGACTCGCGAGAGCCCTGGAGTCAGCCTTTGATGGGCCCACGCCGCTCTCATGGAACCCAGGGAACATCTAGAAGCCTATGCCGGCCTTTGATGGCAGCTCGTGCCGGCCTCTAGCGGCCCACTCCACAATTTTTTTTCCAAAAAAAGAACTGACTTTTTTGGGAAAAGTTATAAAATCCAAAATTTTGAGTGTATCGAAAAAACCGGAATATGTGTCAGAGAAGTGGTCTATGTGCACATACATACCAATTTTTAGAAGAATCGGTTCAAAAATGTGGGAGTTATTAAGAATTGTATGACGTCACGACTCACAAAATTTTTGAAAAATGATTTTTTTTAAAAGTTCTGGACCTCGTACGGAAACAAAAATAGCACCATTCGATTCGCCGTGAAAAACTACATCAGATAGACACCTTTTTAGGCCTTAACAAATAACTTCAAAATTTGACCTCACTTGACCTGACCTTGACCTGACCTCGACCTGAAATTCATCCAGAGGTGGTCCATATCACTTATTGAGTGTGCCTATTGAATTCTATGAGTAAAATGACCCATAAAACATGTTTCGCACATGGCCTTTTCTATATTTTGTTTTTGGTGACTTGACCTGACCTGACCTGACCTTGACCTTGACCTCTGAATGATATTGTATGCAACAAATATTGTCTTGGTAGCCTAAGAACACGTTTTGGGCAATCAGTCTCAGTCCATGACTCCATTCTTCGGCAACTACGGTGCAAGGCCGATACTGTAGAAACTTGCAATTTGTACCCTTGACCTGACCTTGACCTTGACCTCAAACTTTAAATTAAGTACATGTTTTTAGTTGTTCGTGATGAGATCTTTCGATTGGCGTTTGAATTTTCCAAATCCGACCATTAGTTCGGGAGATAACAGGGGGGGGGGGGTAAAATTTACCCCCCCCCCCAGCCCCGCGCGCTCGGCTGGAGACCCCAGCCCCGCGCGGGTTAATTTGAACCGTCATTGCTCACGCTCTATGGGTGCCACTGCATTACTGGCTTGATTTTCGGAGCGATTGTTCATTTTTCTATTAAAATATAGTCATTTTCTGCCCCAACCCAGCCAGCAATCCCACTCCGTTCCCGATCGGGATTTTCGGACTCAGCCCGCACCATCCCGATCGGGACCGGAGTGGGACGGGATTGGGAAATGAGACACTTTGTACGGGCTGGAACGGTCCGGATATCCCAACCTACCCCGCACGGCCGATTGGGAGATCCCGCACGTATCCGGACCGCCTTATGGCGTTTTAACAAGCGCTGAACTCCGATCCCGATCGGGATTCCCCAAATCTCCCCGTACAACCGGTTCGGAAATCCCGCACGCATCCGGACCACCTTATGGCATTTTAACAAGCGATGAACTCGATCGGGATGTCCCAACTCGGCCCGCACGGCCGGTTTGGGAATACCGCAGGCATCTGACATATTAACCGCAGTCTTATAACCGCAGATTGCTGTTATGCAGATGCGACCACTTTGCTTGCGCCACCGCAACCCCCTCGCCTCTTCATTATTCTCCAACTCAACCTTTATAATGCCTGCACGACAAAATGAATTACATTGGACACTGAAATATATTCACAAATTTACTGGTTGCACACAGGTCAAATTTTCACAAATTCACAGCCTGGCCAGCACATTCGTGGCGTCGGCCATCATCTTAGCGCCGCTGCAAGGCGCTGGCACAGCGGACTCACTTCCGGTGTTCACGGTCATTATAGCAGGCCTGCGCCTTGTTCGTGTCGGCTCCTCTGCAGACAGTCTGTCCGTCTGCCGTCACGAGCTTCAGAGAGCCACCGCGAAACTAGACGGCTGGCATCTGGTCGGGCGGTTCACCACTGTGCCAAGAGAGCATCTGAAAATGACCAAGAGGTTATTAATCAAAGTCTGGGACACACTAAAAATCACTAAGAAATAACCCACATCTGACATTTCACATGGTATGCCTGGTAATTCAGGTTTCAAACCTACAATGCAACCATTAACGACACTTGACAATGAGACCAAAACATCTTCTGTCCATGATAACTGATCAAACATGCGACAGCACGAGTGTAATTCACATGCCGTACAACCACAACGAACATAACAATTTCTATTACCTATAGCTTTCCCGCTCCCTACATCACGGATGAAGTGTGCACTATACTCACCCTGTTCTCAAAGACGGACTGATTTCCCTGCAACGACAACAGTTGAACCGACCGCTTGCTAGAGCCAGTTCAAAAGCAATATCCTGAGGCAGCAGCTCAAAGGAGGGATCGACACTTGACCAACGCGGCAGCTAGACTGGCCGCTGCGCTCAGAGGACGCGTCTGCCTGCACGCGGCCCATCTGATTGCTTTTCCAGGTTTTCTGGGCCACCGGATATGGTGCCCGAAGCGCCTTCTCAGATCGGTTGGGATAACAACGTAAATCACGAGCCTGTCTAAACATGGGATTCGATTGGGCTATCCGTACCGCGTCCCAACCGATTAAGCATGCGGTCCGGAAATCCTGAGTCACCCCTACCGCCGGCCATCGAGGTCCGGTATCGATTGGGACAACCCAAGCCTACCCAACCCGGTAGGGACAAGTCGGGACATCCGGAGCCTATCCCGACCGTCCCCAACCGCATCCCGGACGAATTGCTGGCTGGGTAATTTATTTGTAGTGAGCATTTTGGCAAACCATTGCAAAAAAACGCTAATAGGGAACTCTTCCCGATTAGCGACCGGGGAGGGTCGCAAATAAGTCTATGAGTTTTTCCATATTAAAAAATGGCAAAAAATGCGACGCCTGAAAAGACGAAATATGATCTCAAAAAGGTAACCTATACTCTAAGCACTAAATCACTCGAACAGGAACGTTTATCCAACACGTTTACGTAAGTAACAACTGATCACGTGATGCACCGAAGGCGTAAAGAAGGCGAAAGCCCCAGTTTTGCGGGCTATCTCGTATGATATTCGAGGTCCGCGCTGTAGGGTAGGGTGGGGTAATTTGAACATATTTTTGCATCTTCTCCGTCGTACCAAATTCCAGCTCAACCCTGGATGAAGAATAACTGTTTCAGTTGCGCAAATGTCACTTCCTTTCACCATGCAAACAGCTCATTTTTGGACGAGCCGAGCGTACCTTGGATAGCGTAGCCTCACTTCTCCACCAAGTCACGGTGTGTTCAAATTGCCCCACCGTGGGGTAATTTGAACATACTGCCTTTACGTGCCATAAAAACGATAATCTCGCCAGCACCGATGTTGTTTGATGCATATGTTGCAGGCACTTTAGAAAATCAGTCATTTTGTAAAATGCCTAGGCATTTTACAAAAAGACGGCTGTTTGAAAAATGACTGAACGCAACCAGGCTTTTTTCAAAATGGCTAGCCATTTTACAAAATGACTAGGCATTTTGCAAAATGCCTGACCAGCATGGAACGTAGATCCCACTACAGATACTATGGCCAACAGTTTTTGGACGTCTTCCTATACCCTATAGGTACGTGTTCAGCCTGTAGCTGATCGATTTGAAGCTCTGTGATGACGACAATGCTGAGAAACGACCAGGTTGAGTTGCAGACTCGGCTGTAGCATAAGGCATTGTTTAGTTAACGCTGTAAAAATTCCCAAGTACCTACATCAACGCCGTTCATGTTCTGCCTGAAACTAGACCTAACAAAACCAGCCGGAGACCGGCCCTAGTCAGTAGGCAGGCCCGGTTGATGTACAATTACATGTAAACGAATGAGTGTAGTCTTTGTTTGATTGTGTCTTTGACAGCTTTGAGTACCTACTCGTGAGTGAAAACGTGACTGGAATGTCTGTTACCCGCGCATGGAGGGGCCTCCCTCGACCCGCGGCCCGGCGTTCTACCGATTCCAGAAGACATATAACCGGACTGTGCGCCGAGCGCCGGCCGTCGTCCCGATCTACCGACATGGGTCTCGGTGGAGCTGTGGCCTGGCCGGTGACGTCGGCCCGCCGCCGCTCCGCCCCCACTGGTCGATCGGGGCCGGTCTCAGGCCGTGGAGGGAGGGGGCGCGGCTGGGCCGGGATGACAGGACCGGCCTCCCGGGGCCCGGAGCTGGACGCGCCGCTGCGCTGTGTCCGAGGCTGGCCCCCGGCACGACAGAGGGAGGAGAGCCGGCCGCCGCGCCGCCTGCAGTGGCGCCGCGGCGACGGGGCGGTGGTGTGGCCGGCGCCCGGTTGGTCGGCAGCTCTACGACCGAGCCCTCACCTGGATTCCGGTGCTGCGCGCGCCAAGGCGGAGAGAGAGGACCGAGGAGGGAGAGAGTCGGATCCCGGTACACATCGGGATGCGGCCGCCGGGACGGTGGCCTCTTGCCCCCCGGCCGGCGGACCGGCCGCCTGGCGGTAACATGGTGAACTACCTGGTCCGCCCGAGCCGGCTGACTGAGCGGCGGACGCGCCGCCTGGCGGACGGCGGACGGGCGGGGGGCGCGGCGAGCGGTGCGCGCCGGCCGGCGGCCACTCTGCACGTCGCCCATCTCAACGTGCGGTCACTGATGCTGTCGTTGGACGATGTGATGGAATTGCTACAACGGTATGAGATCGACATCATGTGCCTGACTGAGACTTGGCTCCAGGATGATCTAGACAGCAGATTTCTCGTCTTCCCTGGTTACCGCGTGCTCCGGAGAGACCGGCCGGCTCGGGACGGCCGGAGAGTGCGAGGGGGAGGAATATGTGTCGCATATAAATCAGAGCTGCGTGTAGAGCAGTTGGAAGTGCCTTCCAATGGCTCACCATTGGAGAGCGTGTGGATTAGTGTGTGCCGGGGACAGGCCAAAGTGATCGGGGTCTGCTATAGGCCACCCGGCGTCCCTATGAACCCGACCACGGACGATCTACATGGTCAATTAGTGCACGCACTGGGACTGGGAAAGCCGGTACACGTTCTCGGTGACCTGAATTTCGATACGTCTCAGCCGACAAAACCGGGGGTGGCGAGTTATCTTCAGCTGCTAGAGGATCTGAGTCTGAAGCAGATCGTCCAACAAATAACAAGACCCAACACAGCGATGACAGACACCCCGTCTGCACCTGGAACGACTATCGACCACGTCATAGTCCCGACCTCAGACACGACCACCACCGTCTCCGTCACTCCCAGTCACTGCAGCGATCATCACATGGTGGCCGCTCGTCTGTCGGCGGCGCGGGAGAAGCGGCGGGTGAGGCAGGTCACCATCAGATCGACCCGCTCGCTGGTGCCGGACGCTCTCCGGCTAGATCTCCTGCTGGCAGACTGGAGCGGGATGCGGGAGGCGGTCGGAGTGGAGGAGAAGTGGTCGGCCTGGAGGGACGTGTGGTCACCAGTTATAGACCGGCACATGCCGCTGATCACGATCCGACCCAGGCATCCACCGTGCCCCTGGCTCACCGACAACGATGACGTGCGTGCACTGATGCGCGCGCGGGATCTGGCCAGACAAGAGTGCGAGAGTGACCCGAGCCCCGAGACGCGTGACGCCTACCGTGTGAGCCGAGAGCAAGCGAGGAGCGCCCAGGCACGGGCGCGGTCCGACTTCTTCGCCACGTCTTTCCGCAACTCACGGAGACACACGTGGAAAGACGTTCAACGATACCTTATCTCGTCCCGGAAGACCGTCGACACTGAACGAGGCACCAGTGCGTGGTCAGACCGGCTTAACCAGCACTTTGCGACCGTGGGAGCCCGTGTGGCGGCGGCGATTGACAGTGAGCGGACGGACCGAGCCGCCCTCCCTCCGCGGCCGCGCTGTGTGGTGAGCGGAGCGTTCCGCGTCCGTCCCGCGACGCTGCCGGAGCTGTCGGCCGCCGTCCAACGGATGTCCGGTTCTCGGGCTTCCGGCGGCGACGGCATCACGATAGGCATGATTCGCATGACTCTCCCAGTGATTGGCCCAGAACTGCTGCATGTTGTGAACGCTTCCCTATCGACTGGAGTGCTACCTACGCCGTGGAAGGCGGCAGATGTTATACCACTGCATAAGTCAGGCTCTAAACTCGAACCGAACAACTATAGGCCAGTATCGATTCTTCCAACAGTTGCAAAAATTGTAGAACGTATTGTCTGTGAGCAACTTATGACTTATCTGATAGATCACAATATCCTATGTAATGAACAGCACGGATTTAGACCAGGACACTCTACTGAGACAGCTATGCTTCATGTAATCGGCCACGTAGTTGAAAATTTGGATTCCGGCCTTATTTCATGTATTACGACGGCGGACACGTCTAAAGCTTTTGATTCCGTTAAGCATTCCAGACTGTTAGACAAATTAGGATGGTATGGCGTATGTACCCACTGGTTTGAAAACTGGCTAACCGAGCGTTCTCAGCGCGTTAGGGGAGGAACGACAGCTGCGCCTGTCACGCACGGCGTGATCCAAGGTTCATTGCTAGGGCCGATCTTGTTCCTTCTATTCACCAACGACATGCCAGCTTACTTTGATGACTGTAAAATCGTAATGTATGCTGATGACACACAATTTGTCCACTCGGGTAATCCATCAGACTTACCCGACCTTCGGCAGCGCGTAGAAGCAAGTCTAAAGGTGGCGAGTGTTTGGTTTGCGGACAATAGCTTGCGCATAAACCCATCTAAAACCGACGTTATGGTCGTCAGGTGTAGGCAGCGACGTGATGTTGACTTTTGTATTAACTTTGACGACACTATTATTAATCCATCACCATCAGTCAAGGTTTTGGGCGTGTCCGTTGATTGTAATCTAACATGGGTTTCGCATGTGTCGCTGGTGGTGCGTCGTTCTTACGCAATTATCAGCGGTCTGGGCAAGATGTCTCGCCGTTTGCCATCTGAAGTGAAGAGATTTTTAATCGAAGCACTGGTGTTCCCTCACATTTTATATTGTTTGACTGTATATGGTGCTTGTGGTTTAACTCAACGCCACCGCCTGCAAAAAGTTCTTAATCACTGTGCTCGCATCATCTTTTGTGCTAAAAGGTACGATCATGTTTCACCGCTAGCAGCTCCACTGGCCGACCATTGAGGACCTCATAACTGAACGCGATATGGCCATGTTATTTAGAACCATACATCATCCGTTAGCTCCCGACGCGTTGCGTGACCGGGTGGTGTACCGGAGAGACGTGGCGGAGAGAGATACGCGCGGTACGCTCTCCGGTCTGCTGCAGCCGCCCCGGGTGCGACGGGAGTTCGCCCGGAAGTTTTATACTTACCGGGCGACGGCCGCGTGGAATCGGTCCCCCTCTGATGTTCGGGAGGCGAGGACCGCTCGGGGATGCCGGGGCGCCGTTAGGACTTGGTTGCGGGCTTCCAGCGAACATTAGGACGGTTTGTTAGACCGGCTGGCTGTGATGGTAAATTGGTAATATGTCGAGTGCTGATTCTATCCAAGTGTTCATATGTATTGTATCTTGTATGACTCTTAGCCGTAAAAGCCATTTATGGAGGCTATTCGAAATACATCATCATCATCATCATCATCACCTACTTGCATGGTCCCAGTTAAAAATATCAAGCTCCACATCGGGAGAATCATCAGGTCGCTTGGCGTAGGACGAGAGCGTTGGTTTCAGAAGACACTAACGCCTAAGTGTGTGGGATCGAATCCTCGCGACCTCTAATGGTTTTACAGATACAGGCCGGCATAGGGCCAGTCGTTTGTTGACGCTCCAGATCGATCATTTTAAATCCAGCAGCGTCGCTGACGTGGGGGTTGGAAATGTCGCGGGCCTGCACTTCTCAAAATAGAGAGAGGTAGCCTATTGTGAAACTTGGTAGGTAGGTAGGTAGGTAGGTAGGTAGGTACCACATAACTTGAAATTACTTGACGTAATGACATGATGTGGAAAGTGAAAATGATACCTAGGTATTGATGGAAATTTATGGACTTAGGTACGCTACAAGAAGATTGAATTGGTCAACCACTTCAAATTCAATCTACTTGTGGAGTAAGTCTATAGATTTTCATCAATAGTTACCACTTACCATTGAAGTTACTTGCTATCATGTTGATTTTATACATAAGAACCTCATTCATTTTATTTGTATGACATGTTTGAATGCAATTTTCTCAATAAGTGAAGAAAAATGTTGGTAGTGCTCAACAACACATTGGTAGTGCTCAGCTGAACATTGGTAGTGCTCGGGCACTCCCAGGCCTATACAAAACGACGCCCCTGGAGGTAGGTATGGACTTCCCACTGCTGGACTCCTCTGGTCATACCTAATGCTGGACTCCTCGGTCCACCTACACACGCTACCAAAACGTATATAATTAGGTACTCGTATCTACAACACGCTGCTCAGTCATTTTGTAAAATGGCTAGGTATTTTGTAAAATGCCTAGGCATTTTGCAAAATGACTGGAGAGTCAGTCATTTTGTAAAATGCCTAGGCTTTTTGCAAAAAGCCTGGAAAATCAGGCATTTTGCAAAATGCCTAGGCATTTTACAAAATGACTGATTTTCTAAAGTGCATGCAACACATACACAAATTGGTAGAACAATTCTAAACATACCTTCATTTGAAAAATCCACAAAACAACAAGCATAACACTTGCAGAGTATCAATATCTGCATGCTGCACACCGGTCAGTTGACAGAAGTCGCCTCTCTTCAGTTAACAAAACGTCTATCATTTCCGTTCAATAAAAACTCTCCCAACCTTACTTCATCTGTTATAGTGGTGCCAATCGGAACCTGGACATTAGGTTTTCTGATTTTGTCCAATGTCCAATTCGGAATAATGCCGGACATTGGACGGAAATTAGGCACAAATTTTCTAAAACTGGCATCACATAGCTGCTACTGCTTTGTGTCGAACATATTGGCAAAACAAAAAACTAGGAACGTTTTTTTCGGAGTTATACCTGTCCTTATTAAAATCATCACATTATGTTCAAATTACCCCACGCTAAAAGTTATTTTGCCATATTTTAACACAGGTTTCAAAAGCCAATTTCTTGGGTTGAAGGCACTTTATAGTTCACTGTACAACAAAAGCCGTTGCGTATTAGGTGCTAGCAATGTAATATTTTGCGCTGCAATGAAGTTGCAATGACGTGTTGTTGGGCGTTTTTACTTGCGAAATTGATTTTTTACATTGTGCGTCAACATCTTAATTCCCTGAAACTTTAAACCCCGTTCATATAATAGCCCTTTTAGCTACGATAATTTCCCTTATTGGTATTACTGTCGTGCCACTTATGGATTTTCCATAATTTTGTGCTATTCATACTATGTTCAAATTGCCCCACATGTTCAAATTACCCCACCCTACCCTATTCGGCACCCCTGCAGTCGGTGACGACATTTGGCATCCCCTGCCACACATTGCAAGCTACAGCAAAACCTCATTTTCATTTCTCTCTTTTACCCTTTCTTTCCCTTCTGGAGCTATTTGCGACCATGTCGGGCGCGAATAGGAAATATGAGTTGCGACACATTTTTAACCCGCGCCCAGCTGGGGGTCCTGGATTTCCACGCCCTGCTGGGGGGGGGGGGGGTTTGAACACCCCCCTTGTAACTCGGCTCCTGGGCCACGTAGCGATACGCGGAAGGCGACGTTCGAAAGAGCGTCAAAAATAATGACGAAAGCACTTCGGTCAATTTTTTGGTCAGGTCAAAGGTCAGGTCACCAGAGGTCATTGAAGGCAAAATTTCGCCGATTTCCAGGTCGAATGTCGAAAATTTCCAAGAAGCCAACGCATAACTCGGGAACCAATAGAGATACAGCGCCGCAGAAAAGCGCATTCGATAGCCCTATTAACGCCCTTTCTGAGTAACCCTCTCAGATTTGACCTAACGTCAACGGTTTTGCCTGCAGGGGGCAAAAACTGCAAAAATAGCCGATTTTTTTTCGGAAACAGTTTTTCTGCAATAACTTTTGACCCAAGCCCTGTACGAGCTTACTTTTACCGGCATCGTGTTCCTCTCGTCAAGACGCATCGAATGAACTATAACTTGACCTTGAAAGGTCAACTTGAAAATTTGACCTCAGGTCAAGGTCATGACCTGACCGGAAAGGGTCATGTTGCATATCAGTCGATCCGTATCGTCGAGCTGAACACGTCTAAGGCGTTTTCATCGCTCTAGCGTGCCTCTATCAAAAGTTATTTGCGAAAAACTGTTAGATACCATTCGTGACCTAAGATGACCTCAGGGCATAAACAAGGGTCACGGACACCATTTTCATGTTCAGTGTGTCTAACCCACTTGTAATTCGGTGTTTGGGAGTGTTTATAATGTCTTTCGTCCAAAAGAGGCGCATTTCAATTTTCTCCCATTGACTTATAATGGGGAGGTCGCAAAATTGACCTGACCTTAGGTCATCGATATCAAAATTCTGAGATATACATTTTGTACATGCTATTGCTCTTAGCAATCGCTGAAAGTTTCAAAGCGATCGGTCACTCGGTGTAGCTATGACAGACATTGAAACTTTTTATGAGGTGAGGTCACTTCAAGTGACCTGGTGACCTGACCTTGAATGACCTTGGTCTGAAATTTTCACAACATGTGTAGAATTAATGTATGATAAGGTGTACCAAAAACGACGGCGCTCCGCGCCGCCGTTTTTGAGATATTCGCGAAAAACCACAAGGGGGGTGTTCAAACACCCCCCCAGCAGGGCGCGGGTTAACCGCCATGCAGTGCACAGTAAAGCGATTCATTATGGGAAAACGACAATCAATTGAAAAAGGATTGTCAATTCAGAATAAAAAAGGTGCATCATCCTAATTAGAGTTGCAAAGTTTTCCCAATGGGCTGCTACCGGCACCGCCCCGCCCCACAAACATTTTCTGGGATACCGGCATGGTACCACGCCCCAAGCAAAAAAACCGCCAAATTACCGGCATACTAAAAAACCTGCATTCTTGATTTTGGCTTACCCCTACATGAGATGCCACATTTTGGCAATTTCAGTAACCGCCCCACCCAACAGCCACCCATTGTCCAACTTATTACAATTCAATAGCCTCTTAGTGTCCAAAGTTTGAATCATATGCTGATAATTTTTTGTGCAAAATCAAAAATACCGGCATGCTACCGGCAAGACATTCCAGATACCACGAAAAAACCTGCGGTAGTGAAAAATTACCGGCATGCCGGTAGTGCGGTAGGGAAATTTTGCAACTCTAATCCTAATGTGCATCGCTTTTCATCAGAGCATTTCATCGCTTTCAAAATGCATTTCATTGAAAATCATCGGAGGGGGAATGTTCGTCAAACACATTTTCTGCTATTTTAGGTCACTGATACCAGGTCAGGTCACAGAGGTCAGGCCACTAAGGGTCACAATATGAAAATATCATGTGATGCACGTTTTATGGTCAATTTTATATGCCAAATACGATTATGTGGGTCAGGGAGCCTTTGGGGTCATGTTAGATTATGTTCTGGTGAAGGTCAGGTCAAGGTCAGGTCAAGGTTAGGTCAATTTAGGTCAAATTTTAAAGTTAATATTTTTGCGTAAAATGGGTATCGATGCGATGCAACTTGTCACGGGGAGTTAGTTCAATGGTGGTCTTTGTTTTCGCTACGTGGTCTAAAATTGCCAAAAATTGAGTTCAAAAATTTGACGTCACCAATTTTGAACAGCTTTTTTTGCTATAACTTGGCCAAAAAAGAGGTATCGATCTAAAATTTGGTATGCAGATAAAAGATGGTAGGGACTATCACATATATTCCGGTTTATTCGAAATTCGGTAAATTTTGGGATTTTTTGCGTTTTTCTAATAATCTTATTTTGAATTTTTGGGGTCAAAATCGAAAAGTTTTGAAAATCCGAGATCGCAGTTTTGTGACGCTGCCTTTTGTCTATCAAACCATATTAAGAACTTTAAAATTGCTTGATAACTGTAGCTTTTGTGAGCGTTTCAAGATTTCATGTTTTTTTTTGCTCATTTTTGCTCGAACATGACTTCAGATTGACCTCAATAACTCCCGACCTAAGGTGACCTAAGACTTGAAATTTTGTGTGAAGGTGTCAAGTTGATGCCCGGGAAGGTACTTAAAATTTGGCGGCGCTGCGCGCTGCCGTTTTCTTGCTATTCAGGAAAAGCCACAGAGGGGCCAACTTGGCCCCCAGCGGGGCGAGGGTTAAAGTTAATTTCGCGAGCTGTCCATAATCATTCAAGAGGGGAAATTCGGCTGCACATCGTTCGGGTCAAAGTTATACCAAACATTCTCAAACATTATTTTGCAGGCAAAATTCGAACAATTATTTAGACAATATTATCGGTTGCCCTTCACATCCTAGGTCATCTAATGTCGGGAAAGATCATGAGCGATTGTTTATACTACAATTTTAAATACATATGCTGGTTTCGTGTTCAAAGCATATTCTAAGCTCTAGATCCAATGTATAAAAAGGCATATGAAAACGCATCTGATATGCTCATATCATCATTACTGATGAGCAGCACGACTCTTTCCGGGAAAAGTGCGCCTCGGATGCGAAAAAAAAAACGACGAGAAATTGTAGTAACACATCTTACCAAAATTTATTGAAGGATTCAAATTAAGGTGGGTGCAAAATGATCTGACCCAAGATCTGACATAAAAACGACCAAAAGCCTTCCTTCATTATCCGAAAACCACTGACAGCTGATAGCTCAATGACACTAGAGCCGTGCCGATCTATTACGAGAGGACCATGTCATGGCGTGAGAAAGGTGTTCTCAAAATAAATGACACTGTACCTATGAATGAATAAATAATCCGCGCCCCGTTGGGCTATTGGCGGACCCTTCCACCTGATGGGGTGGTGCGGCCGTTTCGCCCTCCACCTAAGATCTCGGAAAGTTACCGACTGATTTTGAAAATTCAAAGAGCGTTCGATAGCCCCAGGCCCCACCAGGGAACTAGCTTGAAATCAGTTTCCGTTGACCTACGTGCAACCCATGACGTCACAAGTCGGGTCAAAGGTCGCATCTTTTCACCGATTTAGTCTAAGGAATGCTTAACAGTCAGTTAACACATCAAATAAAAGGCATGTTATCGAAAAACATCGATGGAACGTTGGTTACCTAATACATATGTTGCCTAAAGAGGTCGCTGATGCCAGGTCAGGCCACAGACAGAGGTCAGGTCACTAAGGGTCACAATATGAACCCAACTATGCTAGGGTCGTGTGATACATGTTTTATGGCCAATTTTACATTTAAAATTCAATGGTGTGGGCTAGACGGCCATTGGGGCCATTTTAGATTACGTTCTAGTGGAGGTCAGGTCAAGGTCAGGTCAAACAAGGGTAAATTTCAAAGTTGATATTTTGCATAACAGGGGTATGATCTATTCGATGCAGCTCATCACGGGAAATCCAATGATGGTGTTCGTGTGATTCGTGGTCGTTCACTCTGATCCGGCACGGCAGACCAAAGTGTTCGTGTAATCGTCCAGCTCACTAAGAATTGCGTAGCTGATCGTATCGTTTCATGAACCGGAGGACCAAAAGAGTTCTTTGATGAGTGTCTATTTCTGGGTTACTCGTCACACAATGCACCTAAATCGAATCGTACGACGCCGGCGCCGTTGCGCCGCGAACTGCCGAGCCGACCGGCGCACAGTGGGCCGATATGCCATTCTAGCGCGACAGGGCCTGAATCTTCGAACGGAACCCTCGGTTTTTCGCGAGTAATTCGCGTAAAAAGCGCGAAACTTTCAGTACCCTCGCGATAATTAATTTCACAGCTAATCTGAAAATTGCAAGACCCTGACCTTAATGATCTTTGACCTGTGACCTTCTTTCGAGACCATGTTTGGCCGGAATCGCGATTCAGCGTATGTCGGCTCGCATTAGCCGCGAGTTTGCAGTCTTTTCGGGGGTTAAAGCGTTCAAACATGAGATATTATGTTGCTCCCATGCATTAGGGTGGGTGTCAAGGTCACCAGAAGGTCAGGTAAGGTCATTGACCTTTGATGACCTTGGTTCACTTTTTCGAGTTTTACATGTTTCTAGGCTAGTTTTTGGAGCTGAATTCGAATCTAGCAGCCATTTGAACATTAACTATGTAGCTTTGGTGCCTTCGTAACTTTTGGTGCCTCCCATGTTTAAAGCGTTCAAACATGGGATATTATGCTGCTCCCATGCATTAGGGTGGGTGTCAAGGTCACCAGAAGGTCAGGTAAGGTCATTGACCTTTGATGACCTTGGTTCACTTTTTCGAGTTTTACATGTTTCTAGGCTAGTTTTTGGAGCTGAATTCGAATCTAGCAGCCATTTGAACATTAACTATGTAGCTTTGGTGCCTTCGTAACATGTTACGAAGCTGTCAGAGGGGGTTGCCACCTACTACAAATACCCGGCAAAACCCTTACTGGTTGACCTGACCTGACCTGACCCGACATGGCCTAAATATATGAAGACATCATCTATGATCATAACGCGCACGCACGCACGCACGCACCCCCCCCCCCCCCAACACATACACACTACACAACATTGTACCCGATTGTTGCTGCCCGGGGCCAGAACACCTGGTGACTATGTCCGGAAGGCTACTCGGCGGGCTGCTGGCGGAGCCGTCGTGACCTGTTGCCAGGTGGACTTATTTTGCACCTTATTTTTGTGTTAACATTTCTTTTTGTGCGTTTCTTTCTGTTAATGCTTTGTAGGAAAGCCGCTCTGATTTGAGCATTTTGCTTTTGCACCGATCCGCGATTATTTTCTCCGACGTTTCTTGTCCTTGGATATCAAAATATGGTACAAACAAGAGATGTCAATCGGTTACCAACTTTTTGGTATACCGATACCAAACCGATACCAACTTGGTATTTGGTATTTGAATCGTAATGTTTTTGGTATTTTGTTGGTATCATAAACCCTCACTAATGTATAAGATACTAAGAAATCAACTTGTCTCGCATTTCTTCGTCCGAGCATTTCTTCGTCTCCGCATTTCTTCGTCCGCGCATTTCTTTGTCTCGCATTTTTTCGTTTCGCATTTCTTCGTCTCGCATTTCTTCGTCTCGCATTTCTTCGTCTCGCATTTCTTCGTCTCGCATTTCTTCGCCTCGCATGTCTTCGTCTTGCATGTCTTCGTCTTGCATGTCTTCGTCTCGCATTTCTTCGTCTCGCATTTCTTCGTCTCCGTATTTTTTCGTCTCGCATTTCTTCGTCCGCACATTTCTTCGTTTCCGCATTTCTTCGTCTCGCATTTTTTTTCGCAAATCTTCGTCCGCAAATTGACAGTGCAGCCTGCTGATTGGGCTATTGCCTATTTCATCTTCGTAGCGAACCAGCCATGGCTAGCTCACACATGACGTCACTCGGGGCATTGATTCAAATTTCAAACCACTGAACCTACACCAGGGCTACGGAGTCAGAGTCGGAGTCCGTTGGAGTCCGACAAATAGGGTAGTCGGAGTCGGTTGGAAACGACAGTTCTGGCCGTATAGTCGGAGTCGGAGTCGATATTGGAAGCCGGAGCTGGATTCGGAGTCTGATTCACCGAAAATCTCTTGACTCTGCAGTGTTGGTTCCTATAGGAACCAACACTGCAGAGTCAAGAGATGGTGGTATACACCAGTGACGTCAAAACAATTTCTGTAATAATTTAGTGTTTTTTGATACTATCATGTGGAGTTTTTGATCCCTATGGGTGTCATTTCACTCAGTTGAGCGTTTTCGTAATCCGTGACTCGCTTATTAGGTGTGATTTGACCCTCAGTGGTGCCATAATATTCCGGTGTCATTTGAACCCAATGGGGCTCAAATGACACCGGAATATTATGACACAACCGAGGGTCAAATTACACTCAATAAGTCATTTGAACGGAATATTATGACACCACTGAGGATCAAATTACACCTAATAAGGGAGTCACGGATTGCGAAAACGCTCAACTGTGTGAAATGACACCTATAGGATATAAAAACTCCTCACGATAGCGTCAAAAACGCTTAGATGTGTTATTTTACACTGACACCGTGCAGGATCTTTTGACACGACACCTAAAATGGGAGTCAAAATTTTGGGAGTCAAATGACCCTTGGGTATGTGATTCTGACCGAGATCAATTTACACTAAAAAACGGTGTATGGACACTGTTTTTCAGAATCGGATTACACCATGGGTGTCAGTTGATTCCCAAATAGGGGATCGTGATTCCCGGGGGGAGTAATTATTTTTCTCCGTGCAGTGAGCCCTAGAATTTTCCTTTCAGCATCCCAGCACCTTTAGGATTCAGAAGATATTAGCCTACTCAGGCAGAAAGTATTTGGAAGAAATCAGGCTGATTTGGCTTATCAGTCTGGTCAACAATTTTCAATAATTGTGCATGCCGAACCCGCTGTAGGTAACCGTACACATGTTGCCAGTTGTCACCTATCAAGGTTTAGAGGAAATACCTATAATAATTGAACATTAAAGAAGTAAATGAAATATTCTTTTCTGGGCGTTACTTGATCAATATTTCAATCAGATCTCACCTGCGCAAATTCGATCATATCTCCCAATATCTTCACATCTTGCTTTGCGTGCTGGACGGCTACCTTGCTCTTTAACTGGGTACTACACGCCGCTATACGGACAGTTGTCATTAAAACACTTGAAATTAGGCCTGGAATATCCCACTTCCCACCCCCCCCCCCCCCGAGGCAAAATAAAAGATACAATGGCGAAATGATACATAAACACCGAAGAAACACTTATCAAACGCATCTAAACTACCCACTCGAAACGACAACTAGAATCGTCTCTAATGCGCCAGAAACAACGCATCAACCAAACACACAAACATTAATGATGTTTTTGTATATATTTGTTAATATTTCTTAATGTTACTTACAAAAGAAGATTGATTGATGCTGTGAAACTCTTTTTTTATTCAATTATGTATAATTACAACAAAAAATACACTAGAAACTAGCTAAAATATTGTATGACGTCAGCAAAAAGAATTAAAGACGTTGCAGGACACTGCTTCATAAAAGAAGGCTTTTAGAGCTGTCATGGGCAGAATGAGTTGATTCCTTTGGTATTTCTATTGATCATTGAACAATGCCCTTCTGAGACAATGTTTTATTTCGTAAATATGTCTTTGCATTATTTCACAAATAATGAAACTCCTTTTTGCAATATTTATAAGAAAGATAGCGCATAAGAAGGCGTAGCAGATACCTTTAGCTACACGACTCAGAGTATGAAGAATTAGTGATGGCTACAATGGAAACTGCTACAAAGAGCTGCCAGATTAGTCATAATATGGAACACAAGGCTGACGTTTTGAAATTGTGTTGGTTTTACAGATGTTTTGTTCTTATTCGCCGACGAGATCACTGAGCGATTGTACCTCTATTTCAAAAATGTGCTAATTTTGATGTTTTAATTGTATTTTTCTTTATGATCTACGGAAGAGAGAAATGCTGATTTTGCTACAATTGATGGAAACAATAAAGCGATATCTGCTACCTACTGGGGTATGAAAGTATGAGAGATTTCCCAGCCCTTAGGGCACCTTACTTTTCATTCTCGCTTTATCATATTGTTCTTGATCAAACGATTAGGCAACAAAAACGGCTGAAACGCACAATCCCATACAGCAGTCGCCTAGCAAACGACATTTTAACCCGCGCCGTGCTGGTGGCCTGAACTTTCCGCCGAGTGCTGGGGGGGGGGGGCGTTTTCACGCCCCCCCGTCTAACTCGGCTCCTGGGCCACGTAGCGACACGCGGTAAGCGGCAATCGAAAGAGCGTCAAAAATAAGGACGAAAACACTTCGGTCATTTTTTGGGTCAGGTCAAAGGTCAGGTCACCAGAGGTCACCAAAGGTAAAATGTTGACTATTTCAACATTTTGGAAACTGCCAACGGCTATCTCGGGAACCGATAGAGCTACAGCGCCGCGGAAAAGCGCATTCGATAGCCCTTTTACAGACCTTTCTGAGTAATGTTCTCAGATTTGACCTCAGGTCAACGGTTTAGCCTCCAGAGGGCAAAAACTCCAAAAATAGCCGTTTTTACGAAACACGTTTTTTCGTCAATAACTTTTGACTCATAAGCGCCATGACATTACTTTTGCCAGCATCGTGTTCCTCTCGTCGAGACGCGTCGAATGAACTATTTGTTGACCTTGAAAGGTCATTTTGAAAATTTGACCTCAGGTCAAGGTCATGACCTGACCGAAAAGGGTCATGTTGCATATCAGTCGATCCGTATCGTCGAGCTGAACACATCTGACGTGTTTTCACCGCTCTAGCACGTCTCTATCAAAAGTTATAGCCAAAAAACTGCTGGCGACCGTTCATGACCTGAGATGACCTCAGGGGCACACAGAGGGGTCACAGGTGCATTTTTCCTATTCAGTGTGTCATGTTTACCTATGAACCGATGTTTGAGAGCGTTTTGAACGATATTCGTCCAAAAGAGGCGCATTTCAATTTTCTCCCATTGACTTATAATGGAGAGGTCGCAAAATTGACCTGACCTTAGGTCACAGATATCAAAAATCCGAGATATACATTTTATACATACTGTTACTCATATCAATCGCTGAAAGTTTCAAAGTGATCGTTCAGTCGGTGTAGCTATAGCGAGCCTTTGAACTTTTTCTGAGGTAAGGTCACTTGACGTGACCTGGTGACCTGACCTTGAACGGCCTAGGTCTGAAATTTTCACAACATGTGCGGAAATGATGTAGGAACACGTGTACCAAAAACGGCGGCGCTGCGCGCCGCCGTTTTTGAGATATTCGCGAAAAACCTGAGGGGGGGGCGTAAAAACGCCCCCCCCCAGCACGGCGCGGGTTAAGTGCTATTTGAGTCCGGTGTCACTGGGAAGTCGGTCCTTCGTTGCAGGAGCGCCGTGCCGGAGACGGTAGACACGTGCATTATCGGCGGTGGCATCGCTGGGTGCAGCATCGCCTACCATCTGGCCAAACAGGTATGTACGGCAGCCCCCGCGGCAATGACCTCTTACTACTTCAAACCACGAGATGCTTGTCATGGCTTGAAATTAGGGAAGACGGGGAACACCGCCCCTTGGGGAACACCGTTCACCCCGATATCAGAAATATGAAAAGGTCTAGGGCGACAGCTGTCTTTTGGCAGCGTGACGTCAACAGAAGTGCAGGTATGGGCAGTGCACCGCATTGTTTTAGGTAATTTGCGAGAAATTCAGAATTTTACGTTTGTTGATTACGTTTTATACTTTTTCTAGCATAAGTAGCAGAAGAAAACTTATTTGACAGACAATGATCCTGAAGTGGCATTTTTTGCCATAATTAGGACTCATCCAAACTTTTCGTGCTTCTGCTCGAAGCAATTTTTGTCGTGCTGCCATATTGAAAGATTTTGTAGAAAAATGCGGACCTTTGGGTAACACCGCCCACTTGGGCAATTTGGTATTTAATAGCACATTGTGATACCTGACCCAGGAGTGACGCATTTCATATAAAGAGAGAACGTTGTTGCTGTGCTTTCTTTCTATGTAGAGGATAGTGATTAGTGAGTAATTTCGAGAAAATAAAATTTTGGGGCTTAAAGTTGTAGGGCTCCGGAGTCGGAGTCATGAAGTCGGTCGGAGTTGACAGTTCTGACCTGAGTCATCGAGTCGGAGTCAGAGTCGATTTTAAAAGCTGGAGTCCGAGTCAGTCACCGAAATTCGATCCCCTCCGCAGACCTTTCAGGGTGTCGTAGTCGGAGTTGTAGTCGGTCGGAGTCGACAGTTCTGACCGGAGTCAGAATCATGGCTTGACTCCGGTCAGAACTGGAGTCAAGCCATGACTCCAGTTCCTCAGCCCCCGGCCGGGGCGGATGTAGAAAACCAATAAGTCCGGCGAGAGTTAAGCGGGTCGGGTTCCACTGTGCACAAACAGCTAAGGGCTGTGCAGTGTGCATTTAGTATGGTCATGAGAGAATCCTGTTTGATTTGGGCTCATAATACAATGCATGATCACTTGTTGTTCATAAGTTTTATTGATTTGCTTCTTCCCAGAAACAAACAATAAATGCTCTCCTCCATATTCCCCTTCACTCAACAACTTTTGATCACTTTTCCCTAAAGGCCTAAGGTAATGCATTGGTAAAAACACAAATGGATGGCTCATCTCAATAGTCAATACTTCTGTCTCCATCAGCCTTTGATCATGGTGGCAATGCAATGTGATGATGACAGCATTCCATTTAACACCACTGAAACACAACTTAGCTCAAAACACTCATATAAATTTATTTATCTCCATTTGTGCAAAATTACTTAGCTTATCACATTCTTTGACCATTGCTTCAGAAAGACATATCAGGCCATAAGATTGTGTGAAACAAGAAAAGATTATCAGGCAATAGAGTTGATATATGTGTAGATGAAGTCCAGATTGTAGACTTTAGTTTGGATAGGTTGTATGAGTTAGGTTGCAGGTTTTAGGCTGGTGGGTTCGTAGGTAGTATATTGGTAGGTTGAAAGCTTTAATTTAGAAGGTAAGGTTAGGTCAAGTTAAATGTTCAAAATCTTCACTGGACTTCATCTTCACATTTACCACAGAGTTGACACTTGAGTTGACAAGCTGTGCCAGCCAAACCAAGGCTATAGAACTCCAGGTAAGGACACCAGCCGTTTGACCTTGAACGCCGCCGGCCGGCCGATAACGTCATTGGAGGCAAGCCGGCTCGGTGGACGCATCGAGCGAGCGTAGAACGGAGGAGCATTGGGACGTTGCGGGAGCCGGGGAGAGATTTTAAAGCGTTTGCATACCACCATTGCTATGTTGATTGATCTAGACTGCATTCTTATAAAGCTCGACGCATTTTAGGCCTGGATGGTGCGCACATTCGTAGAACGGTCCGACGTCTGTGGTCGAAGCTGTCTACTCTATATGTACCAAAAGACGCCAAGACCGGTGCAATAACGGCGACCCGATCCCGTCTCTGGCGATTCTAGGACTCGTTATTCGTTAGGACCCAAGCCGAGTCTGACCCGTCTATTTATAGGGAAACAGGGTGGGTGAATTGACAATCGAATACCGATGGTTAGAATTGATCCCGTCGTCGAGCGATGGTTGATTGACAGACAACACATGTTGTAGTGGGCGGATAAGCATCAGGGATAGTGCCTGAACGTAGGCAAGCATAATTGGTCTGCCATATTGTTTAGGAATATAAAATCGTAATGGAGGTCCTTGAAGACATTATCTCTACATTACGAGGATTCACCACCAGTGAAATTACTACTGTTAAACCCTCGGTCCCGGGCAACTCCGGGGAGCTTCAGTATCCGGCGGCCACCTCGTCGACTCGCAGACCCTGTGGGCTTCCGTGATGCTTCAGTGCTTCACCCAGAGGCACGTATAGAGCAGTAGGATGTGGGGTGAGGTGTACGCGGCCCCCGCCGAAGTAAGTTGGTAGCACTGCTGCTCCACGGCGTACATTTCCTACCAGCCCATAGGGTTTACATGTTAAATGGCCTGTTTTAGGCGAGCGATATCTTGGTCAACCTTTGAAAGAATCAATGGTTCTTAGTCTCAAATGATAGATCGATGAATTTTCTTTCGACAATTTCTCTACCATTTTTCACGAAACCCAGCCGATCTTCTACGGCGTACAGGGTAAAGATTTCTCTGCACGCCAGCACCCGGGATCCGCCTCTCCGACCGTCGGCGCGCGGTCCTCGGTAGCGCAGTCGGTAGCGTATCGGGCTACGGATCCGAGGGTCGTGAGTTCGAATCCTGGCAGCGCCGCGTGATTTTGCCTAGAATTGGATGATGTAGATTCTTGAATGTTTGCATTATCAATTATTAATAGCTAATTGAATGTATCTGCCCACTAATCGGCCCCTAAAACCTGTAATTTAAGAAATTTAAGAAATGGATGTCACGTGCGCGTCATGACTGCCAACCATAAGCGCTACCATATTCTAGTTTCAACTAACTTTTTGCTAGTCCCGACCACATATAGTAGGTTTTCTAGTAGTTATACTAGAAATTCCTACCAAAGTTCGTCCTACCCTTCACTCAATATACCCTGGGTGTACGCCTCTTCATTGTAGGTACGACACATACAGCGCCCAGTCCCGCCGAAGCTCGATAATCGACCGTGGCTACTAGGGTGGATCCGCCGTGGCAGGAAGCGGTCTTGAACACATCGGGGGGCATATACCCTAAGAAAGGTTTCTGTGAATTTAAAAAAAAAACATCGGATTTCGATTCCTTGCGCACTACTGTGCAGTTCGGTCAATAAACTTTTCCTCATAAAAATTATGAAGTTTTAGTTTTATTCTCGAAAAACGATTTCGGACGCTGCCCCGGATGTGGGCCTGTGGGGGATAACATTTGTCCCAAATGCCTTCCCTTGGATCCGCCAGCGGGTTGCCCCACCCTGAGCTTAACTAAAAATGTCTTAAAATCCCACGAGAGAGCCGAATCCGATAACTCATCTCTGTCTGCCCGTCTAAATTACTACGCACCGTACGGCGCCCGGCCCCGTCGGAGCACTGAACCGACCGTGATATTTTTGGTTTTCCCCCATCCCAAGCTCCATTAGAAACGTTCTCTCTCCCCATCCAATTGCTCATGATGTCATTTCAAATTCAATACCTGCCTCATCTCTGTCTGCCCGCCCATTCATTGCACAGCTTACGGCGCCCGGCCCCGCCAGAAGGATCCTAGCGCGCTGAGTGGTTGCCTCCAGCCGCGTCATCGCGAGGCCCCGCGAGGCCCGCAAATGAATACATTGCGTGAATAGCCATGTCGCCCCCCTGAGCCAAACTAGCAACTAAGTATTCCGCACTAGCACGCACATAGGCTGGAAATGTGCACAATCACATGAAAAAAGGGTGCAAGCTTGGGAACTCTGCACTTATATGGAAACTAGTCAGCAATATTCAATGATGTCTCATTTGTCTTCTGAAAATTTCTTAGATAGCATTGCATCAACAGTGCCAGCTCATATCACAGCACAGCCGTTCGGCATGGCATTTACCACATCAAGGCACGCATTGTGCACTGATCCACACAAAATTCACACCACAATTAATCTGCACTGCATGCATCTTGCTGAACTGCTATTCTTAGCAATATAATGTTGCAGCCGCAGGCATTGTAAGCATCAGAAGAGCCTGATGTTCTGGAGATCAACGGAGCAGTTTGAACATGCTTGCAAATCTGATGTTATTCATAGGTCTAAGCCTGACTTCGAGGAAATTTGAAGAATAATTTGAAACCAGTTGCAATACTATTATTCCAGCCGTTTCAGTTTCACTTTTCAGCGAGGTTGTGCAGGGCCACAACAAGGCCTTCTTCACTTCAATTCAAATGATAATTTCCATTGCAAATCAGAGGCAGAACTGAATACCACAATTATTGAAGAAAATTCTAAAAGTGTAAATCACTGCGACGAAAAAGTACTGACGGCAGGAGACGCGATTTCAATAATAGAAATCAGGGTATATTGAGTGAAGGGTAGGACGAGCTTTGGTAGGAATTTCTAGTATAACTACTAGAAAACCTACTGTATGTGGTCGGGACTAGCAAAAAGTTAGTTCAAACTAGAATATGGTAGCGCTTATGGTTGGCAGTCGTGACGCGCACGTGACATTCATTTCTTAAATTTCTTAAATAACAGGATTTAGGGGCCGATTAGTGGGCAGATACATTCAACTAGCTATTAATAATTGATTATACAAACAATCAAGAATCTACATCATTCAATTCTAGCCAAAATCACGCGGCGCTCCCAGGATTCGAACTCACGACCCTCGGATCCGTAGCCCGATACGCTACCGACTGCGCTACCGAGGACCGCGCGCCGACGATCGGAGAGGCGGATCCTGGGTGCTGGCGTGCAGAGAAATCTTTACCCTGTACGCACTACGCCGTAGAAGATCGGCTGGGTTTCGTGAAAAATGGTAGAGGAATTGTCGAAAGAAAATTCATCGATCTATCATTTGAGACTAAGAACCATTGATTCCTTCAAAGGTTGACCGAGATATCGCTCGCCGAAAACAGGCCATTTAACATGTAAACCCTATGGGCTGGTAGGAAATGTACGCCGTGGTGCAGCAGTGCTACCAACCAACTTCGGTGGGGGCCGATAGAAATAACATATCACCCAAAGCTACCTATACTGTATTTTGTTTACCTCGGCCGCCGAAAACACGTGTTTTTTCCGACCGACTGCATTCGCCGACTCGCGGCCCTAGATGACGTATTCAACAAATAATTGGCCAATTGAGATTATAAAAATGATTTTTGGAACAATATAAGAAAAAACAGGTAACACAATGTAATTTTGTTATTCAATAATGTCAAAAATTCGTCTTAACGACCTGAGATGGGGACTTTTTACTCTATGACGTCATGTGTGCCAACAGTTTTCAAGAGGAAGTATAACAGTGGAATAAACCTACCTCTATTTGTAACTTGTTCGCCATTTCTGTCGACATTTGACTGCTACCATATCCCAAACTCTGACTGTACCCGCTGTTCTATATACTCTGATCCGCAGTACCATGCAGTAAGGGCGCTGCCGATCGATGCCCTGAATAATTGCCTATGAATTGAATGAATAGATGACAATTAATTAGGTAGGTACCTTCTATTATTCTTTCCCCGCCACTTGGAGGACTTACTTTCAGTAGAAAAAGACGCATTGTTTGTTTGTTTTGTTTATTTATTGACAGATATTTTTTTCAGCAGTTAGGGATACAGACACAAAACATAATGATAGCACCTCACTGGTGCAAAATATTGCTAGATAGATGTTGAAATGTGTTGCCATTGAAGAATCTACTGATTTTCCTGGCGGCTCTCGTTTTCAAGTAACTACTGGTCTTATAAGATCTCTTGATTGTTCACCGTCTGGCGTCTTCCAAGGTTTTCTGAAAGCTTATCAAACGTTACCATGGCTGCCAGGGGTGTACACTGAAAAAAATAATGACACCTAAAAGGGGTGTTTTTTGAAGCGTACCAAAAACGCGCAGTTTTCTGGAGTCCGATTACAACCGGAATCAGACACTTTCTAGGGTATTATGACACTGGTTGAGGGTGTATTTTTATACCGTACGGCGTCAAATGATTCGCGGAATCATACGCCTTATGGAATAAAAATACACCCCAAATCAGAGTCATAATACTCTAGGAAGTGTCTGAAGTGTCTGATTCCGGGTGTAATCTGACTCCTGGAAACTGCGCGTTTTTGGTACGCTTCATGAATCGGAGGCGCGGAGCGCCGAGAAAATTTGCAAAAGCATTTGTCAAAACACTGCTCCAAATCACAAATTTTACAACTTTTTTAGTATGGTAGTACAAGCCGGAGTTCCTTCACACTCCACAGTACACATATGAATTCCGATTCAATTTGACACGGGTGGTTGCCGGCTGGTGTGATTACAGTCACGATCTCGTATTGACCTGTACGTACACAAATTTGCAAAAAAAAAAAATCAAAACACAGAGGGGCCTCCTCTCTAGAGAGGACCACCTCTCTACTGTGGGCCTCCTCTTTTCACAGGGCCTCTCAACAACAGGAGACCTCCTCTCTACAGAGGACTTCCTTTCTACGGAGGGTCTATCTCTTTCAGAGGGCACCCTTTCTTCAGAGGACCTCCTCTCTAGTCTCTACAGGGGACCTCCTCTCTACAGAGGACCTCATCTCTGCAAAGGGCCTCCGGCCTCCTCTCTACTGAGAAAGTCCTCTCTACAGACGGCATCCTCTCTTCAGAGGGCCTCCTCTCTTCAGAGGGCCTTCTGCTTTCAGACGGTCTCCTTTCTACAGAGGGCCTCCTCTCTACACAGGGCCTTCTATCTACAGATGGTCTCTTCTCTACAGAGGGCCTCCTTTCTACAGAGGGCCTCCTCTATAAAGGGGCCTCCTCTCTACAGAGGGGCCTCCTCTTACAGAGGCCTCCTCTCTACTGAGGAGTTAGAGGGGCCCTAGCGGTCAGACACAGACACAAGCAGTTATTCACAGGAGGCCCCAGGAAGTAAGAAGGACCCTAGCTGTCAGGCTGGTCAGAGGCCCTGAATATCCTGACGTGATTTGTGGGATTCCCTTGAATTTCTTTCGCCTCCGACATGATTTTGGCCCCGTGGCCTTCGGCCCATGGGGGGCCTCCTGAAAACCCCGAGGGGGGGGGGGGCACCCCGTCCATCTTGGGTACGTCCCTGAACAATTGTCCTCATCGTTCGTCCTACCGTCCGAGTTCCACCCACATGGCCTTGCACCCACCCCTAAAGAAACGAAACGAAGCTGTCAAGTGTCGCGCCTTTGTTTTGTTGTTTTTTCTGCTTTCTGCGCCGCTTTAGCGTGCGTTCGGCATCCGGAAAATATCGTTTGGATATTCTCGGCCGGAAAATTATTGGTGGGTGCCTATCTTCAACATGTCTCGTTATCGCGATCCCGAACGTAATCCCCGATAATTATCGCTGATCCCGGATAATTTTCCCTGATTATCCGGATGCCGAACGCACGCATAGTAACATCCAAAGGTTTTGTGCTGTATCGTCAGCTGATTATGCCTGCGATGCACGGACGTATAATTAAACGTATAATTATACGTCCGTGCTGCGATGGCGTCAAATTCTATAAAAAAGATTTGGCCTTCTGCTGAAGGCGCGACATAAGAGATACCTATCTTAGAAAAAAAGATGAAAAAAAAACAGTCAAAAGTTAGTGAATGTGCAAATTTCTTTCACCAAATCCATTTAAGATAATGCCAGTTTATTTTTATTCATTATGACGTTATCATTTTAAAGATTTGACATAATCATAAACATTTATTTACCAGTTTATTTCACCGGCCTTGATTTCATCTCTATTTTACTCAAATTTTACTAGTCTTGTTACAAAAACGGTGTGACAACGTTCGGGAGGTGAGATAACCGACAACCGTTCTTGTAAAATACCGCAACCGAAGTTGCTTGGTGACGCCTGCTGTACTGGCGTCCTAACATGTTGATCAATTGATTATTTCAGGCTTGCTAAAACCACAGGTGATTTTTATGTGTACCTTCCTGGTTTTGTTTTGCTAGTATGTTCTTTCTAATGACTCGGAAGTCATTTCATAAATTAAATTTACTCCCTCCATTGCAACGCACATTTTCAAAGCCCCAGTTAGTTTTAAGGCCAAAATTTGGTATTTAGTCGTAAAGCAGAGAGGCGCTTTACCCAGACTCCAGAGATGCTTTCTAATCGGACCAAAGCAAACCAAACCTAACCAAACCTGACCTAAACTCACCTACAACCTGACAACCAAAAACCTGCAACCCACAACCTTAAATCTACCACCTAAAACCTATAACCTACACCCTACAGCCCAACCTACAGCGCATCTCCTTGGCTGCAAAAAGAAGTGTGACACCTGCTTTACTACTACCCAAAATTGTAACTTTGCCAAGTTGAGCTTTCTTTAATTTGTCCATATTTTATAATGTTGGGGGCTGCCTGGCAAGTTGGGGGGGGGGCTGACCAGCAGGTTGGGGGGCTGAAGCCCCCCCAACTGTATAGGATCCTACGCCCCTGATGGCTGCTCTTGATTGCATGGCACTTGCTGGTTCTGGGTTCTTAATTGGTGGTTCTTGCGTCTGATCCTGTTGCTTCATGTTCCATTACGTCACATTAAATTTCTAATGGAACAGACACTTCTACCTTTTATTTCACAATCAGTCGACTTGCATTAACCCCTGTGGCCTGCTCGCCCTTTTATTTCCACGATAGAATCTACCAATTATTGAAAAAGCCTCGGATAAACAAGCAAGAAAAGTATGTCAAGTTAAATAATTGAGACGGTCCTAGAAAACCAGAAAAAAAACCTGTCCATCTCACTTCCCTCACTTCATAACAAAAACCAAAGCTACAAAAACCAGGCAGCAAAACATGCGAAAGAGTCCTTAGCAAGCCCTAGCAATACATTTGTCTGAAGTGCGCAATATGTGTAACATCTGGAAAATTTTGTAGCTACTTGATAATTCAACTAGAATTGGACTATATGAGCTAGACTTTTAAATAAAAAATAAGTGTTTGCTTATTGAATTTATAGCAACTGGCTGCTTAACTTCGAAATAATGATTTATTACAGAAAAAGCTTGTTTGCGACATAAAACGCATATCATCATGCTCCTCATTATACCTATGATAAAGCCATATCCGAGGTCGAAAATAGCCGAGCACCTCCTGATTTCCAACCATCGACCTTATAAGCAAAGCATGTAAGCGAAATCCTTAACCCGCGCCCTGCTGGGGGGGGGGTGTTTGAACACCCCCCCTTGTGGTTTTTCGCAAATATCTCAAAAACGGCGGCGCGGAGCGCCGCCGTTTTTGGTACACCTTATCGTACATCAATTCTACACATGTTGTGAAAATTTCAGACCAAGGTCATTCAAGGTCAGGTCACCAGGTCACTTGAAGTGACCTCACCTCATAAAAAGTTTCAATGTCTGTCATAGCTACACCGAGTGACCGAACGCTTTGAAACTTTCAGCGATTGCTAAGAGCAATAGCATGTACAAAATGTATATCTCAGAATTTTGATATCGATGACCTAAGGTCAGGTCAATTTTGCGACCTCCCCATTATAAGTCAATGGGAGAAAATTGAAATGCGCCTCTTTTGGACAAAAGACATTATAAACACTCCCAAACACCGAATTACAAGTGGTTTAGACACACTGAACATGAAAATGGTGTCCGTGACCCTTGTTTATGCCCTGAGGTCATCTTAGGTCACGAATGGTATCTAACAGTTTTTCGCAAATAACTTTTGATAGAGGCATACTAGAGCGATGAAAACGCCTTAGATGTGTTCAGCTTGACGATACGGATCGACTGATATGCAACATGACCCTTTCCGGTCAGGTCATGACCTTGACCTGAGGTCAAATTTTCAAGTTGACCTTTCAAGGTCAACTTATAGTTCATTCGATGCGTCTTGACGAGAGGAACACAATGCTGGTAAAAGGAAGCTCGTTCAAGGCTTGGGTCAAAAGTTATTGCAGAAAAACTGTTTCCGAAAAAATCGGCTATTTTTGCAATTTTTGCCCTCTACAGGCAAAACCGTTGAAGTTAGGTCAAATCTGAGAGAATTATTCAGAAAGGGCTTTAATAGGGCTATCGAATGCGCTTTTCCGCGGCGCTGTAGCTCTATTGGTTCTCGAGTTATGCGTTGGCTTCTTGGAAATTTTCGACATTCGACCTGGAAATCGGCGAAATTTTGCCTTCAATGACTTCTGGTGACCTGACCTTTGACCTGACCAAAAAATTGACCGAAGTGATTTCCTCATTATTTTTGACGCTCTTTCGAACGCCGCCTTCCGCGTATCGCTACGTGGCCCAGGAGCCGAGTTACAAGGGGGGGGGTGTTCAAACACCCCCCCCCCCCAGCAGGGCGTGGAAATCCAGGACCCCCAGCCGGGCGCGGGTTAAGAGCGGCTTTCCTTTACGTATCCGTACATGGGGTTACGGACAAAAGTACGTATCGCTAAAGTACGTAGGACAAACGTACGTAAGCAAAAGTACGTAGGATTAAAGTACGTATCGCAGAAGTACGTACAGTATAAAGTACGTACGGACAAAAGTACGTCAGGGACAAAAGTACGTATCGCGGAAGTACGTACAGTATAAAGTACGTATGGACAAAAGTACGTCACGGACAAAAGTACGTATCGCAGAAGTACGTACTGTATAAAGTACGTACTGTATAAAGTACGTATGGACAAAAGTACGTCAGGGACAAAAGTACGTATCGCAGAAGTACGTAGGGTATAAAGTACGTATGGACAAAAGTACGTCACGGACAAAAGTACGTATAGCTAATGTACGTAGGGTAAAAAGTACGTATGGACAAAAGTACGTCACGGACAAAAGTACGTATCGCAGAAGTACGTACGTAGGGTATAAAGTACGTATGGAGAAAAGTACGTCACGTACAAAAGCCTACGCATAGCCAATGTACGTAGGGTATAAAGTAGGGTGGCCTTGGGCAAGACGCCCCAAATAATTTGTTTTGCTACATAGGTACCTTCTTTTGTCTCACATCACCTGGAAGCCCAAATTTGTGCTCAATGTGTTCTTTGGACATTTATTTTAAATTCCACCCCTCAAATTCATTCACTTATGATCGGACTCCCAGCTAGGAAGTGATTTGTGAAGCAACTGCAAATGAGGCATTTTGCCCCAACCCCAGGGCAAAACGCCCCACGGCCTGAGGCAAGAAGCCCCATACACTAGATTAAAGATTGAACATGGTAGTTGGCTAAATCTTACATGAGAGGTCCGTTAGACCGCTGGAGGCACGGCATTGAAGGTAACACCTTCCATCCTATCAAGTGTTCAGCTATGACACTATTGTATGACCAGGTTTTTCACCTACCTCATAAGGCCAAATAATAAATTATTGCAATGCAAATCAGTTAACAATATACTTCTTTTGCCATACAGTTGCTGAGAAAAATACATATGAATGCATAGAAACTTGTTGTTCGCCAGCTACCGAACATTAGGAAGTGGATAGTCCGAACAACACATGAGGTATTGAAACGCCCCACGGGGCTTTTTGCCCCCGCGACCTACTGGGGCGTTTTACCCCATCACGTAGTTCGGTCAGCGAACAACGCCTTGCACTCCAGCAAGACATAATTTATTACGAACCAACCCGGCATCATAAGCGTTAGACAACAGTTGTTCAAAATACATAGAAGTTGTTAACCTGATGTGGACCACAAAAGAACGCGATTATGTATAATCAGACAACCAAACATAAAAATCACTCAACATTGATGACTTTAGTTCTCCTTATGTATGTGTGTTAGGTGACTTCAATGCCGATATTGGAAAAGGGACTGAATTTGGCAACGAGCTTCAGTCATTCTGTAACTCATCTCAACTATTTGTCGTTGATGTCATGAATCTTCCTCCTAGTTCGATGACGCATGTAAATGATGGACATGGCACGGAGTCTTGGATTGACCACGTCGTCTGCACCAAAGGTTTCACTGAGGTCATTAATGCTGTGGAGATAGATTATTCCATTTTAAGTTCCGATCACTTTCCCGTGTCTATCAATGTAGATGTGCAGGGCTGTGAAATCAAATGTGATACTCATGCGACATGTATAGATGATAGGTGGGTTGTGGACTGGGGTTTATTAGGTTCAGGTGACTTGCAGGCTTTTGAATCGGCCGTCAGTGATAACTTGCGCAGCATTGTTATACCGGACGACTTGCTTACTTGCGAGGGCTGCGCATCGCTTGACCATACTAATGTTATTGAAACTTATTACGACCAAATAGTTACTTGCATTAGGAACGCATCGGAGAAAACCATAGGTAGGAAGGTGGGAGGTAAATCACGGAAGGTTGTTCCCGGCTGGAATGAATTGGTTGAAGACAAGCACATTCTTCTCAATGATTTATACGCGTTATGGTCATTCGTGGGTAAGCCTAAATGTGGATATATTTTTGATCAGCTTCGACTGGCTCGGTCACGTTTTAAATATGCCTTACGTTTTTGCCTGCGTAATGAGAAAGAGCTTCGTGCCAAATCTTTAGCAGACAAGCTCGTGCGGGCTCCTTGTAGCATGGCTGTGTTTTGGAAGGAAGTAAGGAGACTGAACTGTAGTCCTCCTCTAGCTCCCTCGATTAATGGTGTTACGGGCGAGTCGAATATTGCCGATATGTGGAAAGAACATTTCTCTGGGATATTGAACAGTGTTGACAATCCTAGTTGTAAGGTGTCTGTATTGCATAAGCTTTCATTAGATGACTGTGAATTGCTTCCTTTTTCAGTATGTGAAGTGACTAAAGCCATTAAGGAGTTGTCCTCAGGCCGTTCAGGCGGCAATGATCATCTTTGTGCTGAACATTTCAAATATGCTGGTAATTTATGTGCTGTGCATTTGTCCCTGTGTCTCACGCTGATGGTTAGACATGAGTTTTTTGCCACCTTCATTAACTAAGGTTGTTTTGGTACCCATTGTGAAGGATAAAAATGGAAAACTAACTGAGAAAAATAACTACAGACCGATTGCAATTGCCAGTGTATGTTCTAAGATTTTGGAGAGAATTATTCTCAACCGCTCTTCTGTACAACTTAGTACTGGTCACCACCAATTTGGATTCAAGGAGCGTCACTCAACTGATATGGCGATATATGCTCTGAAGGAGATCACAGATTATTATTTGCGCAATGATAGTCCGGTGTTCATTTGCTATTTGGATGCTAGTAAAGCATTTGACCGTGTTAATCATTGGAAATTGTTGGATAAGTTGCTGTGTAGAGGTATGAACTCCCGACTGGTAAAACTTATAGCGTTCTGGTATAAGTCTCAACGTTTTCATGTACGATGGGGAAGTTCTGTATCGGCGGGTTTCAATGTGTCAAATGGTGTCAGACAAGGTGGTATTTTGTCTCCATTTTTGTTCAATGTATATACTGATGACCTCTCCGATATGCTTGATCGATGTGGTTATGGGTGTCATTATCTTGGTAGCGTAAATCATCTGTATTATGCAGACGATATGGTCTTACTTTCTCCGACTCCCTTTGGCCTGCAGCAAATGCTGCACATATGTGAGAGGTATGCGAAAGACCATGATATTTTGTTTAACTCCACTAAGACAGTCTGTATGGCCATGCTTCCAAAGAGATTCGGTGGTATGCATATACCTACGATATTGCTCTGTGGACATATGCTGAGTTTTGTTAGTACGTATAAATATCTTGGGTATCAAGTGTCTAATGATTTCTCCAGAGCAGATGATCTAGAAATCCGCCAGCAATATCGAGCATTGTGCTGTAGAGCCAACTCGCTCATCCGCAAATTTGCGATGTGCACGCACAGTGTGAAGAAGTGTCTTTACAATGCTTACTGCTCAAATGTCAGCTATGTACACTTGTGGCATTCTTATCACTTGTCTGATCTGAGAAAGTTCAAGGTCTGTTTTAACAACGCCGCTAGGATGTTTTTCGGCTACGAACGGTTCTGTAGTGCTTCTGATATGTTTGCTCAAGAGCATATAGATGGTTATGATGCACTGTATCGCAAAGCTGTATATAACTTTATGTCACGCTTATCCATGTCTGAAAATCGTATAATATCTGCATTGTACAACAATGACCTAAAATGCTCTTCATCTATTAGGAGGGTGTGGTCTCGAGCGTTATATGGATGGTAGACGCTACCATGGACCGGGGTGACTGTTGAACACCCCTTTTTGTTATGGACTTCGTGTCTGTTAATAAAGTGATCTCTCTCTCTCTCTCTCTCTCTCTCTCTCTCTCTCTCTCTCTCTCTCTCTCTCTCTCTCTCTCTCTCTCTCTCTCTCTCTCTCTCTCTCTCTCTCTCTCTCTCTCTCTCTCTCTCTCTCTCTCTCCTAGGCATTCCATGGAATGCCGGCAAAAACTGAAATCTTCGTAGAAATAGGCGCGTTACAGTGAATGCCTGAAAGATTTAGGCATTTCATGAAATGCCAGGCGGAGGCCAGGCACTCCCTGAAATATGGTCAAAATTAACTGAGTACACTCGTTGCCTAGGCTTTACATGGATTGCCCAAAAGACGACCGGCACTCTCTGTAACAAAACTTTTCGTACGCGGACGGTTGTGTGCATATACACGCCGGCGGGCGGGAGGGGGAGGGACGTTATCGTATTGGTGTAAAATGGGCTAACACTACGAGATATTTCACGGATCGTCTCGTCTGCAGCGCAGCGTACCTACTT
The DNA here is from genome assembly GCF_019059575.1 of Amphibalanus amphitrite. Classification (NCBI taxonomy): domain Eukaryota; kingdom Metazoa; phylum Arthropoda; class Thecostraca; order Balanomorpha; family Balanidae; genus Amphibalanus; species Amphibalanus amphitrite. The sequence goes on from NW_024882054.1 coordinate 134,728, forward strand.
TATTGTTAGCTAGTACACAAATATTACACTGTGCAGTTATCGGCTTTCTCTGAAGTGTGGGGTCTGCTGTGTTGGTCCATAGGCAGTAAAAAAATATCGTCTGGAAACTCTCCTATAGAGACCGCATTTTCAAACAAAAGGTTCCAGAACTGTTTTATTATTTGTTGACACATGGGAGCGCTGCGTGGAACCGATTCGTACACATCATTCCAGCCTTACGGCACTTGCACCTTTTGGTGTTGCACTGTTTGGCGCTGGCCCGGCATGCACACTGCTTCATCCCTTGCCCTCCAAAAAGTGACTGCCCTCGGAACGCCTCTCTCAGGCCAAGAGTGCGATCTGTTCCGACCACCCCAACCTCGTTTGCATCGGTTTCCCGCAAAGCTGAGCGCGGAAACCAGCCCTTTCTGACCCCGGCGCGCGTACTCAGCTGATACACATCATTCCTTGCATCAGTGATCACTGCGTGGATGTTAGCAGGATCGAGCGGCCCACGGTCCACTTTGGGCGGGAAGCGCGGGAAACCACATAGCTGCGGTAATCGTCTCAGAAAGTACCGGCCGTCAGTCGGGCATTTCATGTAATGCCTAGGCAACAAATGTACTCAATTGGTTTTGACCACATTTCAGGGAGTGCCTGGCCTCCGCCTGGCACTTCATGAAAAGCCTAAAATTTTCAGGCATTCGCTGTAACGCCCGTATTTCTACGAAGATTTCAGTTTTTGCCGGCATTCCATGTAATGCCTAGACATTTCATGAAATGCCAGATTTCACCCGATGCCTAGGACATATATATATATTGTTTGTCTTATGTACATATGTAGATGACTATTGTCGCGACCCCCATCGATGGATGACTGTCGTCTAGTGCTGAGTGTTCTTCCCCCTGCCCGCATGATTGTTACCCATTATACTCGGATCTAAGCCGTAATCGCCACGCCATATGTGGAAGGCTTTTGGTGTCAATACATACATACATACATACATACATACATACATACATACAGCTCATCGTTCATGGCACAAAAAGAACTTTGCAAAGCATCCCACCTGTTACGATTAAGTTTGGTTCATCGTTCATCACTGAAAGTCAAACTGTGAAAAATCTTGGACTTACCATGGATCGCTGCCTGAGTTTTGATGATCACATCACTCACCTTGTCGCGAAATCAACTGGCATCCTCATCTCTTTAGCTCACTCTAGACACGTGCTGCCTTCTTGGACTGTGGCGTATGTGGTGAATGCTCTTGTGGTCAGTTCAATACGTTATTGTGTGTCTGTGTATGGCTCATGCAATGATTCCCAGTTGCACCGTGTGCAGAAACTCTTGAATTTCTGCGCACGTGTCATTGGTGGTCGGCGCAAGTATGATCGGGTATCCGATGTACTTCGGCAGCTGGGGTGGCTCTCAGCGAGGCAGCTCGTCAGCTATCATAGGCTGTGTCTGATCAAGACTGCGCTTGATACCCAGTTGCCAGCGGATATTGCAGCGATGCTTTCATATGTGTCGACACCCCACCACACTCGGCAGTCTGGCCAGTTACAGTGCCCACGTGCAAAGACATGCTCTGGTGCTAGGCGTCTATCTCATGCCAGTGCGTTATTTAACAGACTGCCCAATGAGCTGCAGTCTCTGTCGCGACCTGCCTTCAAACGACAGCTGAGACTTCTGCTGCTTCGGGAGGTAGGATAGGCTCGTGGAGTGCCATGTCTTATCGCGTGTTTCTCCTCTTCATTTTATGTCATCACTGTTTTATATCTTATGACTTGTATGTGTGACTCGGGCGCTGGAAGAGCCACTTCTCAGTCGATGCAACCACGAATAAACTATGAACTATGAACTATATCCAAAATTTATATTTTTACATTTTTTTTTTCAAAAAGTTTTTGGCTTTTCGAAAAAAAACGGAATATATGTGATAGAACGCATTATTATGACTAACTCTAGCAAGTTTTAGCTATATATCTTCAAAAATGGCCAAGTTTTACGCATTATTGCAAAAAATTCACAATTATTAATTTTTCAAATCATTTTTGTCAGCACGTATTTGACATCGTACGCCAATATAAATAGCACCATCGTGTTCCTACATCCAATAGACACCTTTTTTGTTGAAAAATTTTAACTTCAAAATTTGACCTTTTTTGACCTGAAAGTGACCTAACATGAGCTAAATTCGACTCAAAATGACCTCGAATGACACAGACGACATCAAATTCGAAATCTGTGACCTAAATGGACCATAAAACATGTGTCATGTGACCGACCCATGATATAATATTTTCGTTACCTGTGATGACCTGACCTTGACCTGAAAATCAAAGTACAAGTTTAGTACCCTCAGGGTAACTAGAGCATCTGTTCCCAAGTGTGTGATCCAAAAATAAGCCTGATCTGACTTGTAAGACGGCGGCCAGAGCCCAAAACGTGAACAAGCCAAAATGCTAATAGTTTTTACTTTGACCTGACCTGTGACGTCATCGGTGACCTCGAGGTCAATGAAATTAGGCTTCGCTCGACAGTTTTTCCGGGGGGCTATCAGACGCCGTTTGAATTTCGACGATCGGCCCAGTAGTTTCGGAGTTAGGAGGGGGGGCTATGAATAGCCCCCCCCCCCAGTAGGGCGTGTTATACGCAGACCCCAGTGGGGCGCGGGTTAAATATATAATAATAAGGAAATGTCAATTGAATTATGAATAATTATCAAATATTGAACCGCGAACCTATATTTTGGTAGGTTTAGTAGAAAATAGTCCGTGCAACCTTGTATTTAGGGCCTTGGGTGGTGTCATCGATTTCAAGAGGTGGAGGGGTGCCGACATCGTGGACAGGCAGCATCCGGGGATGCCCAAGAGAGTGCACATGTTTATAAAGTTTGATGGCCAAGAGTTGCGAACGAAAATTATAATTAAAATCTAAATCTTTTTGTATTTCAGACGTTTCGACAACACTGTGTCATCGTCAGTAATTGATATAAAATATTTCCTGAAGTCACAAATCACATTTTATCAATGTTATTTTTAAAATGTGATCTGTGACTTCAGGAAATATTTTATATCAATTACTGACGATGACACAGTGTTGTCGAAACGTCTGAAATACAAAAAGATTTAGATTTTAATTATAATTTTCGTTCGCAACTCTTGGCCATCAGACTTTATAAACATGTCTTACAATACTGAACAAGAGTGCACATGGCGCATCCGCATGCGCGAGACGAAGTGGGGAAAATGATCGTTGGCGATAGGCGACATACGCGATATGACAATGAGATATGAGCAAGTGAGATATGACAATGAGCTGCCGAGTTCTGATAACCACTGTTGCCAGATTCAGAGGTTTCCCTCAAATCTAGAGGTTTTCAAAGTCCGTTTCAGGGAAAATTTAACGAACAGAGGGCAGAGGGACTTCTAGAGGTTTCAAAGTTTTCGTTTTCTTTTAAAATTTACTTACTATGCTGAATTATAATTGATTTTTGTGTTATCGCGTTGGTAGGTTACGAACCAGAAAGTAGTATTCATTTTTTGTTACTTGCATGGTGTGTATCTGTTTGTATGAGCGCTTGATTATATAGAACTTGTGACATGTGACGTTGTAAGCATATTGAAATAAGCATTTTGTGATCTGGATGTCGACATCTACCTACATACAAACGGAGGAATGTTTTCCATCATTGTAGCGTGCGAATATGTTTTTGTATGTTGTGAAGTGTGTAAAGGAATTTCAAAAAACTCAGACCTGAGGCCTGTTTCACTAACAAATAAAACTTGTAATTACAAAGAAAAAGCTTGAGTTTACAAGAAATAATTACCAACATTTGAGATTTGGATTTCACGAAACCTTTGAACATGAATTTTGAGTTTAAAATTTGCAAACTTTTTTACAAGAAAAAGTTTGCTAGAAAACACGGGAATCGCAAACTTTCTGTTTCACGAAGACCAGAAACGTGAAAGAAAACATCGAAATTACAAACCTGAAATTCCAGTGGTCCTGACGTTCGGAATTTTGATACTTTTCGTGCAATAATGCAAAACAGTCATATATTTAGAACAACTATGCTTTGTTGAGTCGTTTCATGCTCTTTTTTTACTTAGCACACACCTTAAGAAGCAAAATAATCGGTATTAAAATATCGTCATGTTTTGTCATTCGCGCGCCATAATTGCATTCAACAGTCTTCTGCTGTGAAATGCTTTGCGTGTTATTTTCTTTCAATAATAGGACAATGTGAACTATCATTTATATCTTTTTCCAACAGCATCATTATTTATAATTTAATTAGACAGTTTTTGACATGAATACTAGACAAAATTTGATAAAAAGAAGCAATATCTTTAGCATGCTATAGTTCTTGATTAAAAACAATTTTACTGTTTACAAGTTCGTTTGCAAACATTTTCTTATCGGAGGTGCGACTGGCGATGAAGCTTAGTGAAATCGGTTTTTACGTAGTTGGTAAAAATACTTATGAATTGTAAACTACAAACACTTGTAAATACAAGTTTTTAGTGAAACAGGCCTCTGATGATGACAGTGTTGTCGAAAGCTTGTCTCTTTTGTTTCTCTTTGGCAAACTAAAGAACCAATACAATTTTTGGCATGTTATTGATCATTTTCACATCAATTTATCGCGTTAGGTAGTTATTCACTAAGTAGTCAAATACGTACTTAGAAACAAATTTTAACGATACGGCAGAACATATGTTTTTTGGCTGTATTTTAGTGACGGTATTCCTAGCAGAAGCTGGAACGTTTGGTTGCTAAGCAACCAAAACAAACTTGCTGGCTTGTACATTGCGGCGGGCAACCGGCGAGGTGTGCGAGTGCATGTTTAGCGATTTGAGTGATATTGTGCATCCTTGATCCGATGAATCAGACTTTTGAATTTTGAGTGAAATTTTAAAATGGGGAAGGCGAAACAGCATACCCAAAGATACAAAAAAGAGTGGGAGAAAGAAGCAACTTTCCGAGGCTGGCTGCAGCCGGTCGATGGGGATGATTTTCATGGAAGGTGCAAATACTGCAAGACTGTGATTGCTTCAAGGAAAAAGGACTCAGAAGATCATTCGAAAACAGAAAAACACAAACGAAACAGTGTTGGTAGTAAATCGTCAAAAATCACGGAAGCATTCCCAAAGATACTTGGGCAGTCATGACGCGGCAGTGAAGAAGGCCGAAATTAGAACGGCGCTGTATGTCGCCGAACACGGCACTAACGCGTCCGTCGATCATCTCGGTGAGGTGATATCTGCTCTGGACCCAAAATCAAGCATTCTGAAAGATCTGAAAATTCATCGCACAAAGTGTTCAGGGATCATTAATCACATTCTGGGGCCGATAGTGCACGAAAAGCTTTTAGCTGACATGAAGAACTCTTATTTCAGTCTGATTATCGACGAGAGCACCGACGTGTCAGACAAACAGTGTCTCGGTGTCATGGTGAAATATTTCAGCAAGACACAGAAAAAGGTCGTGACTACACTCTATCGTCTTATTGAGCTAGAGTCTACGACGGCGGATGCGATCACGGAGGCGATCCTCCAGGCGTTGGAGCAAGACAAGCTGCCGGTCGGTCGTCTCGTGGGGATCAGGGTTGACGGAGCCAGCGCCATGGTCGGGAGACATCACTCTGTAAGTACACTTCTCGCGGAGAAGGTGCCTCACCTGATTGTTGTACGCTGTCTGTGCCACTCGCTGCACCTGGCGGCGAGCGCGGCTTGCGCTTTGTTCCCTCGGCACCTGGATTACATGGTGCGTGAGTCGCACAATTGGTTTAGTTAAAGTCCCAAGCGACAGAGAGAGTTTACGGCTCTCTATGAAGCTATGAATGATGGCAAAACAAACCAGAAAATACCGAAAGTAGCCGAGACCAGATGGCTCAGTCGTGGGGCCGCTGTCGAAAAGGTATCAGAGCAGTATGATGAGCTCAAGTTGACTTTCATGTTGGCGAAAGATCGTGACCGGTGTTACCAGGCTGATCAACTGTACCAAATGTACCTTGATAAACGAAACCATTTGTACTTGACTTTCCTGTCATCTCAGCTGAAGGCTTTGAACCGCATCAACCGCATCTTTCAAAGTGCAAATCTGGATCCATGTGCGGCTCACAGAGACTTGGAGCAGTATCTTCGCAGTTTGTTAGACATGGTGGTGATGCCAGCATTTTTGAAAGGTGTGACATCAGACGATCTGATCACGTTTGATGCTTCGTGACATGCTATCCCGGCTAGGGCCATGTTTTTCGGGCATGAGTTTAGCTTGAAGGAGTGTGATGTCCCGGATGAGGCCAGACTTGGCATTCGTGAGAAGTGCCGCGAGTTTATGTTAAAGCTGGTGGCCGAGGTGCAGAAACGACTCCCGAACAATGTGAGTCTGCTGTCTGATCTTGCCAAAATGTCACCCGAATCGGCGCTCAAAGTGTGTGGGCGGCCCTCTGTGGTATCAATCGCCGCTTCGTTCCAGGCTATCTCAGGATCACCTGACGACGTAGAGAGGGAGTGGAATTCTCTGCATCGGGAGAACTGGGAGAGCTGTAAAGACGGGCGCATAGATAGGGAGAGATTCTGGGCAGAGGTAGGTGAGCTGAAAATGGCAGATGGGGAACTGCGATACCCCAATATTTTTGTAGTAAACTCCTTATGTCCACATTGCCGTTGTATTGCCAGCTGCCTCCGTCGCGCGCCGGCCCAGACTGGCCGGGGGTCGTACGTGACCCACCTTTTATTCAACAGGCTACGAAACGTCTAGAACACGCCCAAAACGAGTGCGAACTTGCACAGCAGCGACGAGGTGACGGAAGGCGCCAGCTTGGCGGCCTACGTGCCTTAAATGACATATCTTAACCCTCGCATGTGTAGGGGGGGGGGTCGGATGGACCCCCCCCCCATGGTTTTTCGAGAATAACTCGCGTAAAAAGCGGCCGATCGCGACGAAACTTTCAGTACCCTCGCATTGATCAATTTTACACCTACCCTGAAAATTTCATGACCCTGACCCAAATGACCTTTGACCTGTGACCTCTTTTCCGAGACCATGTTTGGCCGGAATCGCGATTTCGCGTATGTCGGCTCGCACTAGCCGCGTGTTTGCAAGCTTTTCGTGGTTTCAAACGTTCAAACATGTGATTTGAGGTTACTCCCGTGTGTGTCAAGGTCACCTGAAGGTCAGGTCAGGTCATTGACCTTTGGTGACCTCGGGTGACCTCGGTTCACTTTTTCGAGTTTTACATGTTTCTAGGTTAGTTTTTGGAGCTGAATTCGAATTTAGCAACCATTTGAACATTTACGAAGTAGTTTTGGTGACTTCGTAACATGTTACGAAGCTGTCAGAGGCGGTTGACACGTACTACGAATACCCGTCACGACGCCTACTGGTTGACCTGACCTGACCTGACCCGACCTGGTCTAAATGCTTCAAGACATCATCTGTGATCAAAACTAACACGATATTCGTGATCAGCACCCCGAAAAACCCCTTAGCAGCCACACTTTACGACTTTCTAACAGGTCCCGATTTTCCCGACTTTGGGTCATTGACCTGACCTGGAAGGTCAACCAATGACCTACTATGCATTTCAGATCCCCTGGAACAGTCCTTTTTGGCTCTTTCTCGTTACCTATACGCTTAATTTCAACAAAAATTTGACACAATGAGTTTCAAGGGCCTACCTAATTTTTACTCATATGGTCTTTTAACAAATTGTCAAAATGAAAGGCACTTGTCATTGACTTGTAATGGTAAAAATCGATCGGAAAACTCTGCGCCGTGGTAGAGGCTAGCATAGCGTAGCAGCGTCAGCTGTTGCGCCGCGGCTAAGCTCCGCCCACTGTGCCGCGACACCGAGACCGGTCATTCGCCTCTCGGGGTCAGGGCGGTGCGGAGCTCTGGCGGACTGGAACAAGGCGCACGCTAACGCAGGTGTCCTTGCGTGAATGTGGATCGTATCTCGCGCGGAGAGAACGAGGATGAAGAATGCAATGCAATGCAGATCGGTGCATGTATAAAGCGATAAGCACTCCTTCCAACTAGAGAGTAAGCTCCAGAATGTTATTGCCTACAAAATAAAAAGAATCTTACAGTTTCAATAATGTATAACCGATAACGAGCTTCTCCGCTGCCCTGTTTTCCTACAGGCTATGGTATATCTAAGGAGCAACGAAACAGAATCTACTGGATTGTCTTTTGAGATACGTATGTGCTATGGAATGTGACATTCAACGGCCTTTTTTAATTGAGTATATCCACATATGTACTTGCATTTCGTTTTTTTAAAGAATAAAATTGTGTTATTTTTTTGGTGTGAAAATATTCAATTTTCCATAATAGTTCCACAATGCTTTGAGGATATCGTTGATAGATCTTATGGCTGGAAAAAAAACATTAAAACAGAGAAAGATGTCTTTCGTCTACCGTTTTTGTCTCGGGTCTCCTGTCTCTGCTCTAGCGTTTATGCACATTGTTTGCTGTCCACCAGCCACCGTCTACCGTTAGTCTCATTGTCACTTTGTCTCATCTTCCTTTTTCTTTCTTCCTCCGTCCGTATTTGTCGTAGAACACCTTAATAAATGCAACTTCATGACGTGCAAACAAGTGCTCCACTCCGCTGCGCTGCGCGCGCGGCCCGCACGCCGGCCGGCCAGACTGCGACTGCCGCCGACATGACCCGAGGCTGGACCGCAAGTGGGCGGAGCCAAGCCGCAGTGACGACCAATCAGAGGGGAGACAGCGCCCAGTCTGTGCCAGCCTCTAAGCAGGGCTCTGACGACCTTAACATTATCAGTCAATGACAAGTGCCTTAATTTTTTAATTTTTGTTAATAGACCATATTGTTAAAAATTAGGTAGGGCTCTCAAACTACCAATGCCAAAATTTGGTTAAGATCAAATGCATATACAACGAGAAATAGCCGAAAAGGACTGTTCCACAGGGTCTGAAATGCATAATAGGACCTTAAAATTGGGTATCATCGGCTTCCTCTCCTCACGGGCAACACGCTCGTTTTTTCCGCGAAGCTCTAGCTCGATCAGGGGCCAAACGGCAAGGGGGGGTCCAACCGACCCCCCCCTACACATTAGAAGCTGGCAAACGCCGCACACATGCGAGGGTTAAATTTACAATTGCGCTGCGCGTGCCGCCGGCCGTTTCCTCCCGGCCCCGCCCCGCACAATGCCATATAACTCATCCCAAGCCTGGACGGGGCGGCGGCGGCGCCGCAGTGGCACGACTGCGGCCACAATATTCTAATACACTCCCCCCTGATCTACAAATCATCGTACTGGGTCAGAACGGCAGGGCGTCTCTCCCGCATGCCGCGGCGTAGAACTTCAGCGTACGTCACAGGGGGCACATTTTCCCCGTGGCTTTCGTGAGCACACTCTCGCAAGATAATTGGGCCAGAGTCGTCATTGTCATTGTTCGGCGGCTCAGTCTGGTCACTCTCCGGACTGGGAACGAAAGCCAGTCTCAGATCTCTCACGTGACGGGGGACATTGTCTACTTCCACACACTGCGCCGACACTTGTCGGGTGACTGTTCCTATGGAACTTGGCACATCACACCGGCGACTAGGGTCTCTGATCCATACCTTATCGCCTACACTGAACATAGCACACTCACTCTCTTCGCACTTTTCCTCACTCTCCACGTCCGGCACTCTCAGTTTGTAGTTGAACAGTACGTTGGCAGGACTAGAGTTCAGGTCATCACTGCGCGGCATCACATTATAGCGGTAGACTGCTTCCGCCACTGAGCAGCCTTTGCGCGCTACGATTGTTTTGACCGACCTATGGTTTCTCTCAGAGACACCATTGCCGAACGGCGCATGGGCAGCTCGGTACCGGACGCTGACACCCCACCGGCTGACGAACTCGTGGAATGCGGCACTGCGGAATGAGGTGAAGTTGTCCGTCAGCAGCTCCCTCGGAGCGCCGCGCTCCAGGAATACCGACTCCAGAGCCGTGATGATGCTGTCGGTGTCCTGTCGCTTTATCCGCCGCCAGATCGCGTACCGAGACGGACCGCAGTCAATCAGAGTCAGGTACAGCTGATCGTTTACGTGACAGACGTCCATGCTGACCCTGTCCCAGCATTTAGTCACGCTCAGCGAACCATGTGTCCACCGCTGGGGCGCTGGATCGATGGACTGGCACCTTTCGCACTGGCTAACGACACTGCGCACCTGGTGCCTGCTCACAGCCGGGTCGTGCTCCCTACACAGGCGCAGCGTTCTCCCGATGCCTGGGTGTCCGCTTGTTTCATGGATCCTGACCACATCCGGCGCCGAGAAGGCAGCGCCGCAGACCTCAGGATCGCTTTGTTGGTTCAGCCACTTCTTCGGCACTCTCGTCAGTGCGTCAGCCCTGTTGTCCACTGACGGAACGCACTTCACGGTCAGCTGGAATCCGTACTCATCTCTCAGACTCTTCACGGTCTCCAGGCGCCTTCTAATCAGCATTTCACTCGCCGCCTTCGTCTTTATCCGAGCTCTGCCGGAGAGCGCATCTGTTAGCCAGTGATAGACCGTTTTCGAGTCCGTCACGACAGTCACTTTCTTCAGGTTCCATGCCAGGGACAGATTGATGCCACGCACAACAGAGTCCAGTTCTGCAAGGTTCACGTGTGTCTCGGGATTTTTCCGAAGCCAGCAGGCGTCCTCAACGATGCTGCCTTCCATCTCCAGCACGGCTCCTATGGCGAGGGAGCTGGCATCCACCCACACGACTCCCTCATCGCCGGTGACATCCCAGCGACCTCGTGCGGGATCGGCCGTTTTCACGCGCTGCAGCGTTTCCATGACCATTTTCTGGAGTTCTGGATCGGTGATCTCGTCATCCCAGCCGTCTGTCGCTGCAGTGGCGCGTCTTTTCAGGTAGGATGCGGAGACACGCAGCCAGCCACACACCGGGACCTGACTTGTCAGACGTCCGCACAGCGAGAAGACCTCTCTCCTCGTCAGCTTTGGCGGCGGCTGTAGATCCTGGTTGTCCCGCTTCCAGAACAGTCCTTGCCGCTCCCCCCAGACTCGAATGCCCAGGACACGAGCACCTTCTGACACCTTCTCCGGGGATTTGCAGGTCAGACCGAGCGCCTCCAGATGACCCTTCACCTCTAATGCAGTAGCGATGTCTTCATTTACGAGTATGTCGTCCACGTAAGGTGATGTAGCGGTGTGCACCCTCGGGTCACGTTTCAGGGCCATTTCCAGCACCTTTCTCATCACCATCGGTGCGAGACTGAGCCCAAAGCCAAGTCTGCTCAGACACCACCGTCTGCCCTGGAACACTACAGTCTGATACGGCCACAGCGATGCGTGCACGTGGATCTGCAGGTAAGCGTCTCGCAGATCTAGGAGAGACACATTTCGTCCACACCGACGCCACTCACGGATTTTTTCACTGCAAACATCCGCGTCAGCTGTATGCGGGTCCAGGTGCGTATTTAACTCCCTGAAATCCATGACGGGACGCACTTTGTTCTTCTTCGGTTGGATGACCGCCATGAGCGGGATCGTGCCTTTGACCCTCCCGTGCACGCTCTCATCATAAGGGATGAGCCATTGATTCGCCACCCACTTGGAGAGTTCTCGCTCGTATTCGTGTCGGGCTTCTGTTGGAATCGCGTACTCCTCTGCTGTATTGTGCAGCTGCTCGGGTTCCTTTCATCCACACCATTTCCGCTCCACGGACCACTTCTTTTCTGTCTCATCAAAGCTCACCACAAAGTCCTTCTCGTCGGCTCGATTAGCCGGTGCGGCTGCCGCCGCCGCACCCAACACCGGATCCCCCTTACTGCTGTCAGCTCGATTCACTGCTGCAGCTGCCGCCGCTGCACCTGACGCTGGGGCCGCCTCACTGCTCGCCTGATCATGACTCACCCGTGCAGTCGCTGCCACTGCACGCGACACCCCAGTCCTCTCACCATCACAGCTGACCCGGTCACCGGGTGAGGCCACTGACGCCGCTATATGAGACACCGCTGCCTCAACTCCGAATCTGACTCGGTCATCCGAACTCACTGTAGCGCCACCCAGTGCTCTGATACCATTCATCCCGAGGATGAACTCAAACCCCAGTGGCTTACGTGCTACGACGAGCACATCTACGGACACTGATTCACCGGATCGCAGCTGCACGCGTGCCACGCCTGACCCCTCACACCAATAACGCCCTCCACTCACTGTCATCACGCTCACCGGGCGTCGGTTCCACCTCCGACAAACTGACAAGTGAGCTACACACTGGCTGCATCCTGTATCAACCAGCGCTTTGCAGCTCGCTCCGTCCACTGACAGCTGCGCGACTGGCAGCGCCCCGTTCACTGGTCGACAGGAGAGGAGGCTGGCGCTGATCTCTCCCCTCCCGCGTCGTTTTCCGGACACACAGAGGCGATGTGCCCCTGCCGGTTGCAGTTGTAGCACCTCACGAGGCTCCGTCCACCACGGGGGCCTCCACGGCCCCGCTGTCCACGGCCTGCCGTGCAGTCGCGGGCGATATGGTTCGGTTGCCCGCACGAGTAGCATTTCATTGTGGCCGGGAGTGCTCCAGTCCTTGTGCCAGCGGCGGCGGCCGCGGTGTTTGTTTCCTCGTCGGCTAGCACGGCCCGAGCGCGACCGATTAGCTGGCTAAACGGCATGTCCTCCATCCGTGATCCAGCCCGGAGCGCACGGCGTGCTGAATCTGGCAGTTTGGCCACGAAGGCACAGGCCAGGCTGTCGTCCGGCATACCTCCGAACAAGCCAGCCAGCCGGCGCAGCTCAGAGACGAACACGTCCACCGTCTCACCTGGACGCAGCCTTCTACGTTCAAATTGGTCGTAGGCTTCAAACCGATCCGAAGCAAACGCCGATGTCAGGGCCCTTTTGATGTCCTCGTACTTTTTCTTCTCATCTTCTCCGAGCTGTTGATATACCGCAAACGCACCACCAGTGAGTCTCAGCGGGACGACGACGTGCAGTCCCTTGATGCCGCGCAGCTGACACACAAGTTCGACCTTGTCCAGCCACTCGCACACGGGCTGCGACACACCGTCAAACTCCGGGATTAGGCGGAGATCAGCCGCAGCGTCCGAACCATCACAGGTCTCCTTCTCGTTCCCCATCACGGCAGTCTTCCAAGGCCGAAATAGCTTGTAGTAAACTCCTTATGTCCACATTGCCGTTGTATTGCCAGCTGCCTCCGTCGCGCGCCGGCCCAGACTGGCCGGGGGTCGTACGTGACCCACCTTTTATTCAACAGGCTACGAAACGTCTAGAACACGCCCAAAACGAGTGCGAACTTGCACAGCAGCGACGAGGTGACGGAAGGCGCCAACTTGGCGGCCTACGTGCCTTAAATGACATATCTTAAATTTACAATTGCGCTGCGCGTGCCGCCGGCCGTTTCCTCCCGGCCCCGCCCCGCACAATGCCATATAACTCATCCCAAGCCTGGACGGGGCGGCGGCGGCGCCGCAGTGACACGACTGCGGCCACAAGATTCTAATACAATTTTTCTGCTGGGAACCGCCCTGATGAGTGCGCCAGTGTCCAACGCGTGTGTTGAACGATTGTTTTCGTTGATGAATGTCGTGAAAACGAAACAGCACAACAGGATGCAGACGCGTAAGACAGAGTCCATCCTTCGTATCAGATGTTTTTTGCACGCCATGGGAAAAACCTGCGTAGATTACGAGATTCCGGATCAGGCTGTGCGTCTGTTCAAAAGTGATGTCATATATGATGGCGAGTGGCCTGAGGGACTGTGATCACATGCTCGAGGTATCAATACATGGCTGTGTCCTTTACAACACGTATTTGTTCAGCGGACTGTACGGGCTTCCCTATTCCGGTTCCTCACCGAATTACATCCGAAAAACATTTTCCTGACAATTGGCATAGTAAAATGGCTAGTTAGTTTGGATAATACTACAGGGACGCGGAGTTGAGTCGGAAACAGGTCCGAGAGGAGTCGGTAGATATGACTGAAAAAGTAGAATCTACACATTTTCACCGACTCCGACCCGACTCCAGCTCGCAGCCGGAATCGGTTAAAACAAGACGTTTTTATCAACCGTTTGAGAAAAATCCAATGTCTTCCGGTCGCACTCGAGTTGAAACCATCTTAATACTTTTTGTCATGCTGGAAAAAGAACGGTTTTGCGTAGGTACTTATATCATATATAGTACAACTATTTGATGTAATAGAACCAATCTCGTCTATTTTCAGGTCGGATTCAGAGTCTTAATCGACAATACAACCGTCGGTACGATACATTTTCGACCGAAGCAATCATAAGTAGCTAGTCAGAGGCTTAGTCAGAGGTTTTTGCCGTGTCCAATTGACAAAAATTCTGACATCAGAGGTTTCTACAGGTTTTCGAGCGCTGTTTTGAAGAATTTTCAGCTCGGCCATCTGGCAACAGTGCTGATAACCTGGCGATGGCGCGCGATTTTGGTCGTTGCCCGGCTCCTTTTTTATGGTGCGCCACAGGTTTGGAAAAACGGTTATAGCTCAGAGCAGAATGTAGCTAAAGACATCTGGTCTTCACCAGTGGCAAGAAAAACATTCGCGCATGTGTTGGCACTAAGAAGTTGCATGCACGTGCAAAAATCTATCATTGCTAAGGGCACTTCAATTAATTAATAGTCAACCCTAGAGTCCATTTTTTTTCTTCAAAAGGCTCATGGCCCGAAGTATTATTTTGGAGTTGGCACGTGCGAGACGCTAGAAAACAACGCAAGCTCAGGGCCCTGTTCATGAACCCCGGCGGTCGCTGCGGCCGCTGCGGTCGCTGCGGCCAGCCGGGTTGTTACGTCACAAAAAGGGGCGGGGCTCATGTAGTATGACGAATGTATGACGTCATCTTGCTGCGGCCGCTGCGATCTCTGCGGCCGCAATCCAGCGACCGCCGAGCCTCAAGAAAACTAATTGCACTGAACTTGGCGCACTGAAGTCAAATAGGCGCAAGCCGTGTTGTCATGGAGACGATTTTGTAAACAAATTATCTACCGGTGTGCTTCAGTTGTAAATAATTGTCGGAAACTATTTCGACAGCAGACGCTATTCATGGAACGCTGCTGCGGTCGAGTGAGTGATGACGTTTCGAAAATGGGCGGAGCTTAGAGCCTGCGGCCGGCCGCAGCGGCCGCAGGCTTCATGAACAGGGCCCTAGTAATCTTGCGCAAGCTGAGATGAATTTCTTGGCCAGGGTATATTGAATTAGGGGGTAGGACCAAGTTTAGTAGGCATGATCTCAGCAATTATCTTGTTTTATATGGCGGTTTTCATTATCACAATATTATTTTTGATATCATGAAGTTTGTATATCTCGGTTTTACGAAAAAATAGTAGGGCAACAAAGATAAATTTCGCGAAAAAACAATTTTAGTTGGAAACATTCATTCTGGTATGCAAAATTCAGTATGAAGCCCAGTATGGTGACCGTCTAGTGTGCTTCCAAGGCTGAGTACCTGATATCAACAGAAGTTGTTTACTATTTTGCCTTACGTTGCTAGGTGGTTGCTAGGGCGCTAAGGATACTCTCTTGCGCGATCATTTGCACTTATTTTTCCTCATTATATCGACATGTTGCTGTTTCTGAGACCTAACTCATGCTAAGAAAAAAACAGTTTTCTTAAAATGTGTATTTAATTGTCGTAGTATTAACACAGCTCTGCAATTCTGCTTAAATATCTGCAAAATCCTGACTTCCCGGAAAATTGTTGGTGGTGATGGGGATCGAGCCTGTTGATGAAAAGTAAGTCAATATTCAAAGGCTTCAAAACGTTATTTCTTGTTGTTCTGTGAAATAGCAATGCAAGACCGATGATAGTGTCAGTGTTGAGCTTTCCGATGAAGCATTGCAATTAGTAGTAAGGTTATTATCAACTAAGATATCTTCCACAAAATATTAGAATGCTGCCATTGTCTTGCTGTAGAACAGGGTTACTTTCAGTCTCTTGGGAACACGATTTGCCGGTCTCAGATCGAAAAACACTTCAAAAAGCGGTAATAGACAATGAAATTTCCTACCTGATAGCATCTCGGGTTTTTATATATCCTGTCTAGAATTTTCATAAATCAGACGTAAAAATGGCAAATTTCGTCAGATTCCGAATTTTTGCCATTGGGTCTAATGTAAAGCATGGCTACTTTCAGTCTCTTGGGAACACGATTTCCGTACCTCAGATTGAAAAACACTTCAAAAGTCGCAGATAGTAGATGATTTAATCTACAAGATAGCATCTCGCTTTTTTCTGTACCTGGTCATGTATCTTCATAAAACCCTCTCAAATATAGTCAATTTAGCATTAAAGTCTATGGATTTAGAAGAATTTTCATATCCGACTAGATTTGGGCTACCATGTCTGTTGACCGGGGGCCGTTTCTTGGCCATTTTTGAAAGATAAGTACAGTGCAACGGAGCAAGTTGTTCAATTTAGCTTATAACAGTAGCGGCGGAACACCTTCAATTAACCCTATTCCTGGCGGGGGGGGGGGGGGGCCTCAGGAGCCCCCCTGAGGTTTTTTGGTTATTTCTCCCAAACGCTTTGAGCTAGGAAGCTCAAATTTTCTGACTTTTACTTAAAGGCTTTTACGCAACATTTCTGAAAATTTTGAGTTGATCTGACTTCAGGTCAGGTCACCAGAGGCGGTTTGGTGACCCTACCTCAGAAAAGTTTGCAATCACGCCAGAGCTAGAGTTTTTGACCGATCAATTTCTTCTCTTCAGGCTTTAGTTAGGGTACCAGTATGTGCAATTTGTATATCTCAGAATTTTCATATCTGTGACCTGAGGTCAGGCCAGACTCGTGACCTTTACATTGCAAGCCTATGGGAAAATATTGAAACGCCTCCTGCTTCGTGTAAACGAGTCAAAACCACCCAATTCTTTCAGTATTATGGAAGATTATCTCATCGGTGATGATCCTGGTGCCGCTAATTGACAGGGGCACCGGCAAAGGTCATCTGAGGTCATGTGACGTCATAAATCGTTTTTCTGTCAATAAATCACGACATGATGGTGCTAAAGACTTGTAAGTGGTACCAAACTGCTCGCCTGGTCAAGGCGCGTCGTTTGGTATGCAGCTTGACCATACCCCACAACCTCATTGATGAATGACCTGACCTTGACCTCAGGTCAAATTTCAAATTGACCTGTGAAGGTCATCACATACTTATTTCGCATCGCCTCGGCGAGAGCAACAAAAAATGTATTGGTTTTATGTCTCTATGTTTCTTAGTTTAAAAGTTATATAGGTAACTAATTCCAAAACATTTTATCGTTGATGACCTCTGGTGACCTCAATATTGACCTAACCTGAAAATGTTTTATGTAAAAGTTGTAGATCTTTAAACGACCTATCAAACGCCGTTCGCCGTTTGTCGCTGCGATGTGTAGTTTTTGAGATCTGAAGGGGGGCCGAATCGGCCCCCCCCCCCGCCAGTTTCTTGTCCCGGCGGAGCCCGCCAGGAATAGTGTTAAGGGGGGCGGGGCACTGCCGACTTTTGGTCCCATTCATTCCATGCAACGCCCATAGGGCTAATATTAAAATGCCAAAATCAAAGCGGTGCCCCGGTGCCCTCCCCGTTCCGCCGCCTATGGCTTATAAATCGTGTCACATTGCAGAATGTTAGTAAATTCATAGATTTGAGCCATTCTGTTGATTTTGCTTGCAAATTTAACGTCACTCATAGAGTAACATTGATTCCACAGCCAGCTCATCACTTGAGAAACTAGCAAGCGGCAAATCTTTAAACATTCAAGACAGAATCTGTCGGGGGCCGGAATTCTGAACGGCAAGCTCATGGAAAACATGTAATTGTTAGCTGCTGAAGCTGGTGACGTTCCATATTGTTGTCTTAGCTCTTACATTGTGTTGTCGCATGCTACGTACAAACTTCAGTCGTCTTTTAAGTCTTTCCAGATTTAGTAGGCGCATACCCGACTTCTTCCCAATGCAGAAATCGATCGATCAGCATTGTAATAGAACGGCAGCAGGGGTGGAGATCTGTCAAAATGTCAGGGGGGGGGGGGTCCAGGCCGGGCAGATGGAGGCGGGCTGGATGCAGTACCATTGACTTACATAGCAGTAATTCGTTTTTAGGGGGGTCCTGACGCCCCCGACCCCCGAGATCTCCACCTCTGATCGGCAGATATGCTGGCTCATGTTTCTTTTTGTACTCAACAGAAATCAAGGCCGTATAAGAGTTCTAGGACGACAGAAATAAACGTAAAACAAAATGCCAATCGGTGTGTTACTTTTGTAGGTCTGTAAACAGGTCATCAACGTGATCATCTTAATAATTTGTTTATAGTCCATTTTTTTTCAAAGGCACACGGCCCGAAAATCGACTTTAGAATTGTCACGTGCAAAGTGATGGTTTTTACAGAAATCAACGAACACCGGCTTGGTACGTTTCGAAATCACTGGCCGGCTCAGTCGGCTGGTCTCTGACTTGCGATAGTTTGGAAAAAAGTATACACATTCTGCTGTGACCGCGCCCAGCCGGTCGGCGAGCCCGTCCGCCAGCCGCCCGCTGCGCCGGCCGGAGCGCCGCGGACTACGGTCGCGCCACGGTCACGCGGCTCATGGTGCCCGCTCATTGGTGCGGGCACGTGGCGTGACCGAGCCGTGCCCGGTGATTGGTCAGAATCAGAATCAGAATCAGAATCAGTTTATTCGAAAAAGGTCCGCGTAAAACGGGGCTTTTCACTTTCTCACGTCAATCAGTAAATCAATGGGGAATGTTACTGGCAGGGCTGCGGAGTCGGAGTCGGAGTCGGAGTCGGAGTCGGAGTCGGTCGGAGTCGACAGTTGTGACCGGAGTCGGAGTCGGAGTTGGAGTCGATTTTAGAAACCCGAGTCGGAGTCGGAGTCGGAGTCACCGAAAATCTGTCGACTCCGCAGCCCTGCTAGGTCTGCGGAGTCGGAGTCGGGAGATGGAGTCGGTCGGAGTCGACAATTCTGCCCGGAGTTGGAGTCGGAGTCGGAGCTGGTTTTTGAAAGCCGGAGTCGGAGTCGGAGTCGGAGTCGCCGAAAATCCATCGACTCCGCAGCCCTGGTTACTGGGACATCAGACATAATTAAAATCGCACATCAATCACGCAAACACTCACATAATACCTAATACAACACATGACTAAGTAAAAAGGGGGGACTCAGTTTGATGCCTGTGAGAATGCCACAATTCAAGATTGGCGACGAACGACTGACACTCGCAGAGCATCATCCATCATCAGCTCCCAGCGCCGTCTTAACTTTAACGCGGAAACTACGATCTGCAGGATCCAGTCGGTTCCTATTCAGCAGCGAAACGCCTCGGTAACACAGTCGTCGCCGACCCGTCTCGGTGCGTATGCGCGGCAACGTCCTGTTTACGGCTCGACGTGTGTTGTGATCGTGGATCTCGTCTGCCTGCGAACCGATGGTGAGGTACAGGCCTGTGGGCTCTTCGTTCCGGATAATACGTTGCAAGGCACATGTAGTGTGAAAATCGATGAGCTGCTCAGCTGTAAGCCACCCTAGAAGTTTGATTGCATCTGACACGTGGTCACTTCGCCGCCTGCCGGTGATAACACGGGCATCAAAATTTACAATTTTTTGAATCCTGTGCACTTGAGTAATTCCACACGAGCCGTAGACAGATAAACAATATCGCACGATAGACAACACAAGTGACTCAACTATGACTTTGAGTGCCTGGCCGGGTATAACATGACGAGCATGACTTAGTGCTATAAGGATACCTGAGCATTTTCTAGACATACAAGTCGATGTGAGCTTGAAAATTCAGCGATCTGTCCATAGTGAGCCCCAGATTCTTGACTACTCGCGATTCTGTTACGGTCGTCCCGTTAAAGCTAAGCGAAACAGGTGGAAGGCCACGGAGCATCTGAGGAGTGCCAAGGACAATCATCTGGGTCTTTGGGCATTAACCTTCATACCATTGCAGCTAAACCAGCGGAAAAGTGCCGCGAGTGCGTTTTCCATCCGCTCAATAAGATTGGGCAAGTCAGGGGGTGTCGAAGTCTAGTAGGAAAATCTGGCAAATTCCCTGCGTGACGTCACGTCGGGGATGACCGACGGCACCTTGCACTGAAAGATACGGCAGAACGGCTATTTTTGAAAAATGATTAAAAACACTTTTGTGCTGTTATGACGCATAAAACGCTTATCAGCATGTTCCTCATCATGTGATAAAGGCATATCCGTGGTCGAAAATAGCTGAGCCCCTCCCAATTTCCAACCACCGACCTCATAAGCAAAGGATGTAAGCGTAATCCTTAAGGGCGACTTTCCTATACATATCCGTACATATGCGTCCTTATGGAAATCGGTAGTGTGGCGATTGGCGACGCGCGCGACATCTGTGTGGCGACCAAGTGGCGACTGTGGCGACACCTGGTGGCTGCTTTTCTGCTGTATGTAGGCATTGGGGTTTTGCCAGATGTGGTTCCTACTGCTACACCACTATGTTGACCCAATACTAGAAAAGTTATTTTGCTAGTAAAAGGCAAGCAAATTGAAAGTTGATTTATAAAATTGCTTATAAATGATTACGAGATAATAATAAAGAAATTTTGATTGAATAATTATTTAAATAATCAACCGTGAAACTATATTCTGGTAGGTTTAGTAGAAATAAGTCCGTGCAACCTTGTATTTAGGGCCTTGGGACAAGTCTCGCTTCTTGCCACTGACTAGCACCTGCGTGTCGTCAGCATACTGGATTATCCTGACTTCTTCACTGACACACAGGCTCAGGTCGTTGGCATACAGTAGGTGAAGTAAACAAGAGAGCGCACCACCCTGAAAAAACACCGATGGGCACATCTCTAGTTTTCGACAGCTGGCTGGCGACTGCCGGCACATGTCCAGCACCGCTGGGATCCGCAGCCTGCTCCGTCGCCGGCATCCGTACCTGCTGCGTGTGCCATTCAAGATAACTGCGGAACCATGCGGTGTCTATTCCATATAGTGAGAGTTTTTCAAGTAATTTAGTATGCGGCACTACATCGAAACACTTTGACAGATCAACAAGTACAAGGAGTGAAATTTTGCCTTCGTCCATGGATTGTAGTGGTGTCAATTACGGAAAATCGGAATACCGATACCAAACCAAATACCAACAAAAACCGTAGGGAAATACCGAAACCAAACCAACTTGGGAAAATGAAGGAAATACCAACTTTATACGGATTTCTTAGCCTCTGATACATAAGTGATGGTTCATGATACCAACAAAATACCAAACACATTACGATTGAAATACCAAATACCAAGTTGGTATCGGTTTGGTATCGGTATACCAAAAAGTCGGTATCCGATTGACATCTCTAATGGATTGCAGCACTAGATCGGTAACCGCGTGCAAGGCTGTCTCAGTTGAGTACCGTTTCCTGTAACCGTGCTGAGAATCAGCCAACAATTTGTGCTGGTCAAAGTACTCAGCGAGCTGATGCTGAACTATACATTCGGTTAGCTTCAAAATGGCAGGTAAAATTGAGATCGGTCTGGTGTCTGCTGGACATTTGGTTACTTTACCCTTGGGAATGGGTGTGACCAATGCATGTTTCCAAGAATCAGGAACGGTAGCTGTGACCAAACTAGAATTCACTACTTCGAGTAAAGGCATGCAAATTCCAAAGAAGTATTTCTGCAGAAGGTCAATGCTAATGCCATCGACACCCAGTGATCTGGAGTTCCTCATGTTTGCTAAAGTGATGCACAGTGTGTCGGAATCAATCGGTCTTACTTTAAACGAACAAGTCATGACGCGGGGGAGCAGCGTTGGAATTGGACCAGGAGAAGGCGGCACACTAGCAGCAGTCAATCGACCAATCGACGCATAATAGTCATTCAAAGCATCTGCTGTGACGTTGGGAATCGTGCACTGCTGCTGCTTGCGGCCTAACACCGGTTTTAACACTCGCCACAGACCACTGCGCCCGCGCTTTCGGATCTCACTGCTGTACAGGGACACACAGTCGCGGCGGATCGCGGCCCAGCACAGCCGGTTTACGCGCAGGTAGGGGAGAGTGGGGCACATTCGTGCATGGGGCACATTCGTTTTCAGCAGTTTATGGGAACACGAGTGACTGCACGAGCTCAAGGTAAATTATGGAAATATGTCTATCATTGCCGCCCTTCGTTCACCGTAGAAGACAACACTGTACCTGCTGTCATGCTTGATAAAAACGCAAATTTGTAATATTCGTGAGCTTTCCAAACTTTTCTCATATCATCCATTTTCGTGATCCTGACTCGGAAATGTGGTTCAGCTTTTCAAAATTGGGGGTGAAGAAGCCCACTCTATTCACGGAACTGCTGCAAACTTGTTTGTTGAAAAAGTGTCATTTTTTCAAAAAGAAATTTTGAAATATATTACTAATAACGTTGTGGGGCAGGTTCGTGTACGCACTGCCTGGGGGCACATTCGTGCATATTTTTTTTTAGTTTTTGCGATTTATGACTTTATCTGTAGTAGGTTTCTCTAATGACGCTCGCCTGACTCAGTCTCGACTGCTTGCGACGTCGTGACGAGCAATTCACGCGAACTTGGCGAGGTCACGGAGGCCGGCAGTTGGCACATTCCTGTTGGCCAGCCCATTCTTTCTATATTTGTTGTGCAATGCATTCTTGTCGAAAGGAATCAAGTGAAATGACCCCCTGCCAATTTCCTTTGGTAAATTTCTGGTAATGTCCGGTAATTTCTCGAATTTTGCCGGGTGAACGGAAGTGCCCCATCTCTTGAACGAATGTGCCCCATAGGTGGGGCAGTTTCGTGCAAATGTTCAGAGTTAATAAAAGTCATTTTTTCTAATGGAAGCAATAATTTTATAGGATAACTTTTAAAGAGGAAAACTATCTGCAATAGTTCCTTTCCATACTACAATCAACAATTTTGCCATTGCACTAACCAAAGAACAGATATATGGGTTTATCCATTTTTTGCACGAATGTGCCCCACTCTCCCCTACTCGTCACGCTCTCCGCTGTAAAGCGCGGCACGGCGGCTCATAAGCAGGCGCCGCGTCTCAGCTGTCACAGGTGGGGTTTTGAGCTCACGCACACGTGCACGTCTGAGCGGTGCTACCAGGTTCAAATGAAACAGGAACGTATGCCTAAATGCATGCCACTTCTGACCGGTTTCACAGGAATATAAGACGTCTGACCAATCAGCAGAAGACAACTGCAAATTAAAAGCTGTTTGATCAATCCTACTTGTTGGACGGAGATACAGATACTTCTGTCGTGTACCTGTGGTCTCTACAGGAGGGTATGCGAGAATGATGCGGGTAAAATCATGTGGTCCGCCATAATGACATCGCGTTACACCCGTTCTCCTCACTAGATCAGGACGATTGGTCGCTATGACGTCTAACAGGCTGCCAGACGGACGGTACGTAGCTCTAGTGTTATTTGTCACCGCAATGCCGTACGTTTCAAACAGTCGCTGAATACTATAATTGTCTCTGACAGGTGTTTTTAAGAGACAACGATTGAAATCACCAGGGGGCGTCGAAGTCTAGTTCCTACCAACCTGGCACTCCCATGCCTACGTCACCACGAGGACGCCCGAGGGCATTTACATGTTGAAGATAGGGAAATTGTCATAGTTTAGAGCCGCCTGAAGGGCAACCTTGAGATAGATGGTAATGTAAATGTGTGCTAATATGATCATCAACATGTTATTTATCCAAATCCAGGGCCAATTAATCGATAACCTGTCACGTTTTCCAGTGGTGATGCGCTAACGTTCGTGGTTCTTGCAGCCAATAAGGGTGTTTCATAGTGCGATTCAGCCGCATTATCGACTTTAATGCCATAAACCGCCACGGAACATACGATTTGCAGCTCCCTGGCGTGAAAGCTGCCAGTAGGGCTCCGGAGTCGGAGTCATGAAGTCGGTCGGAGTTGACAGTTATGACCTGAGTCGTCGAGTCGGAGTCGGAGTAGATTTTAACAGCCTGGAGTCTGAGTCAGTCACCGAAATTCGATCCCCTCCGCATACCTTTCAGGGTTCCGTAGTCGGAGTTGTCGGTCGGAGTCGACAGTTCTGACCAGAGTCAGTGTCAGAGTCGATTTTGGAAGCCAGAGTCGGAGTCGGATTCACCAAAAAACCATTGCCTCCGCAGACCTGCTAGGGCTGTGGAATCGGAGTCAGTCGATCAGAGCCGACATTTGAAATCAAAGTCAGAGTTGATTTTTGAAAGTCTGAGTCAGAGTCGGAGTCATCAAGAAACCCATCGACGATCCGCAGTACCATGCAGTAAGGGCGCTGCCGATCGATGCCCCTGAATTGCCTATGAATTGAATGAATAGATGACAATTAATTAGGTAGGTACCTTCTATCATTCATCCCCTGCCACTTGGAGGACTTACTTTCAGTAGAAAAAGACTCATTATTTTGTTGGTTTATTTATTGACAAATATTTTTTGAGCAGTTAGGGATACAGACACAAAACACAATGATAGCACCTCGCTGGTGCAAATAATTGCTAGATATAGATGTTGAGTTGTGTTGCCATTGAAGAATCTACTGATTTTCCTGGCGGCTGTCGTTTTCAAGTAACTACTGGTCTTGTAAGATCTCTTGATTGCTCACTGTCTGGCGTCTTCCAAGGTTTTCTGAAAGCTAATCAAATGTTACCATGACTGCTTTTTGATTGCATGGCGCTTGCTGGTTCTGCGTAATTGGTGGTTCTTGCGACTGATCCTGTTGCTTCATATTCCATCACATCACATTAAATTTCTAATGGAGCAGACACTTCTACCTTTTATTTCACTATCAGTCGACTTGCTTTTACCCTTGTGGCCTGCTCGTCCTTTTATTTCCAAGCTGGAATCTATCAATTATTGAAAAAAGCCTCGGATAAAAAAGCAAGAAAAGTATGTCAAGTTAAATAATTGAGACGGTCCTAGAAAACCAGAAAAAAAATCAAAAAGCCTGTCAATCTCACTTCCCTCACTTCATAACAAAAACCAGGCAGCAAAACATGCGAAAGAGTCCTTAGCAACGCCCTAGCAACGCATTTGTCTGAAGTGCGCAATATGTGTCACATCTGGAAAATTTAGTAGCTACTTGATTATTCAACTAGTTGGACTATATCTGCTAGGCTTTTATATAAAAAATAAGTGTTTGCTTATCTAAAAAGTTAATTGTTTTCGAAAACGGGCTTCGCTGAGGAAAACTAAATATTATAACCAAATATTTCGGCTTTATTGATCAGCCTTGTTCACTGGTTCTCAGCCTTGTTCTCAGCCTTGTTCACTGAGATGAAAAAAGGCACCGTCTATCAGATCAGATGTGAGTGCGGTGAGTCCTACATAGGAGAAAGTGGACGTCCAAAATCAACCAGAATGAAGGAGCACATGGCTGATTTAAAACATGGCCGCACAGACACGTCAGCAACAGCTCAGCATGCCTACTCATGCAACAAATCATTAAATCCAAGAGACGCGAAAACATTGGCAGTTGAAAGAAACTGGAAGCGTAGGACAATCCGTGAAGCACTGGAGATTAAGGTGCACAATTCGTCATTGAACAGGGGGGTCGGAAAGGTCACCATCAGCCCTATTTGGGACATTGCGTTGAGATAGGAACATGTGTGCGTTTGCCTGTTACAGTGTGCCTTGAAATGTTTTTCACCACGATTCATTTGTTCGGTGTTTCGTAAGCTAGAAGATCGTCATCACTGACGGCACGATATGAATATTAGAATTTTTAGGTCATGTTTTTGAGAAAAATGTATTTCAAACCAGTGAACAAGGCTGATCAATAAAGCCGAAATATTTGGTTATAATATTTAGTTTTCCTCAGCGAAGCCCGTTTTCGAAAACAATTAACTTTTTAGATATTTATTAACCTGAGGAAAAGAATAATGACGCTTCGGCAACATCAAGTGTTTGCTTATCGAATTTATAGCAACTGGTTGCTTAACTTCGAAATAATGATTTATTACAGAAAAAGCTTGTTTGCGACATATTTGTAAAGAAACAACGGAAATAGCTTTGACTCGTGCGCTATTCTAGTACATTTTGGGTAGAAAACTTCGTCCAACCTTATGTTTTAGGGCCTTGGAAATCACCGCATAACACGGTTGCGTCACAGTGTATATAAATACAGTGGCGGCAAATGCGCTTGGTCACGTGACCAAATCTGCACGTGCGGTTGTGGCGAGGGCACTTCCCGAAACTCTGGTGCCAACGGCCTCGCGGCGCCCATAGAGAATACATGGTACCTTTTCTTTTCAGACCTATCGTGTCTAAACCAAGCCATTTAGTGCAAGGATACGACTGGTTTGAGATTCAGTAGTCTTTTGGCTACAAGTTGGCATAAGAAACGTATTTTTATCGGCAAAATTCGCAAAGTACCAGGTAGTTTTCCGATACCCTGCACGCCTCCTTACCCCCGGCGGCCGACCGGAGGAGTCAGTAGCGCTCCACTCACGACTTTTGGCGATAGCTCAAAACACCTTACAGCTAGAGGGCTGCTATTTGGCACACCTTATCTTTGCTTCCATACGCATCTTTGGAAACCAATTGCATTTCCGTCTCAGGTCAGGTCACTGACTTATGACGTCACACGTGAACCTCTGCAATAGTCCCAAAATACCGAAACTCCGCAATGCCCTCGGTGGCAGAGGAGCTGTCACAGCGAGATGATACTTACAGGACCTAGTATCCTCTAGGAGTCTCAAAACTTGTATATCTCGGATTTCTCCTAGAGGTCACATGAGGTCAGGCCGATCGCGCGACGTCACCATTACAAGTCAATGGGGAAAATATGGAAACTAATTTTGACGCCGAGAATGATCTAAACCTAGCTCAAGCACATGGAATCGCAATTTCATGCAATTCTTGCAATGTCCAATGCTTCACTTTTGCATCTTTAACCTAGCGTGACGTCATTCATGACGTCACAAATGTCACAAGTTTTTTCGTCAATAACATCGATAAAATTGAGCTGGCAAGTCGGAAAAGTCGCCAATAGACTCGGGAAGACCTACCGAATCGAATGATATACGATATAACCAAGTTCTCCGACCAAGTTCGTGACCTGAGTGTCTCTTACCCCGTTTACATGAGTCATTCAGCCTAAACGGAAATATCCGATTAGCCAGGGAACGGAAAAATGCGTTTCGGTGGCCCCGTTTACATGAGCCTTATCGGAAAAATCCGTTCCGGAACGGATAATTCCCTTTACGCCGGCAGCCCGAAAAATACGGATATTTTGCGCATTTTTACATGTCTGGCGCAGCTCCTATCAAGCATTATTTGTGCTTGTTTTAGGCTTAATTTACTTGATTCTTTTAAGTTTTGTATGTAGAATTAGAAATAATCATGGCACAAGCCATTATTTTACTTGTGTGCTGTAAAAGAAGCGTGATTAACTGTCAGAAAGCAAGAAAACAATTGAGGTCTTGGACAACATTGAAGCGCACATCTATATTGAAAGTCTTTTTGGTTTCAGAAAAAGGCTAAGACAGCTCATAATAGTCATAGATCATCATGATTGACCTCCAGTAAGTTGACAAAATGAAAATGCATGAAAGGATGTGCAGGATGGTGCCACACTTCAGAAAACATTGGTATGAAAGTGGGTGGTGCGGGATTGTGCATACATTTTGGTTAACACATTTGAAGCACTTGAATATTCCAGCACTTTATTTTCATGTTTTGCTTTTAGCTGCTCAGTTCTTCAAAGACAGGGGTCAGATCAGTACTAGGTGAATTGTGTAGTAGATGTGACCTGTGCTGTGCATTGCATTGCTTGACTGTCGAGTGCAACACAGGATCCATCAGTTCCATGTGTTTTATTCATATCAGAAGTTACATCTACTCACCACCAAACTTTGAGACACTATCAGTGCAATTTTCAAAATGCATAGAATAATCCACTCTCAATCACACCAGGTAAGATGTGAAGATGAAGTCCGAGTGGTACCTATGTGGTTTGGTAGGTTGGTTGACCTTGTAGATTGGTAGGAAGTAGTTTGGTATGATAGGTTGTAGGCATGTAGGTGTGTTTGAAGGATGGTAGGTTGAAAGTTAGGTTGGTAGGTAAGGTTAGGTATGATTCTACAAATTCCACAAAACTTGCCAGGTACCTACCTGCTTCCACCACCCGAGATTAACCAAACTTTCAGAGGCCTTCCCACCACTGAAGAATCTACTTCTTTGGAACAATTATCTAAGAACATTTAAATATTGGTGGGGGGGGGGGGGCAGATGGCAGTGTCACTGAGTAAATTTGGCTGTGTGTCTTGTGTATATTTTGGCATGCAGCCAAGTTCCTGTCTCAACCAGCCTGCGTGCCCTGCCGTCTGGTGGCTGTTCGCTGAAGCATAAGTTATCTGAATCACTGCTAGGAAGTTTGCAGTACCTAGGTAGAGAACATTTTTGGGAGCATGTACTAAAGCAAAATAAATCAAGCATCATGTCCAGTGTACTAAGCACTAAATGGCACTACCATGCTGTTCCAAGTGGCTATAGGGAGCGACTGGCTGGGAAGGCTATGTTGGTTGCCCTGGAATTGAACCCTGATTGTTGAATCTAAGAAATAAGGAAATTACCCCTCAACTAGAATGCTTCCGTTTTGAAGCATAGGACGTTCCTCTCAACACTTATGTAGGTACTTCATGAATCTGCCACAATGGCGCGAAATCAGGGGCAAAAAGTGGATTTCATTGTCATTAGACCTACCATTCAACATAAACATGTATTTTGATGTGTAAACTAAAAAATTTCATCTATAAAACATGCATATTCATGTCATTTTCTGCTAGATGCGCAAAAAATCCGTTTAGGCCTGACGTCCTAAACGGATATTTCCCATTAATTCATCGGATATTTCCGTTCCGCGTAATCGTCATTTTTGCGCGCCCAAACCAGTTTACATGAGTCGAAACTTGCGCACTTTTCGCTAAACGGAAATATCCGTTCTAAACGTCATTTTCGCTGACTCATGTAAACGGGGTATCTGACCTGGCTTTGATCCGATGTGAACACCTTATGTTGACCCCACCCAAACAAAAGTGTACCATTTTGACGCACCGGAGCATGACAAACATGATGGTACTAAAATCGCGACTCTGCGCCGTTTTTTTTTTGACAAAGTTATTTTTCAAAACCCGAAATCGTATTTTGGCCCTCGGGGCACTTGACCTGACCCTCAGAGCCATCAGTTGACCTGAGACTTTTAAACCGTGCATCAATCGCTGCGTCCCCGGTCCCGTAACGGCACACATGCTTGTTTTTCCCGCAAGGCTAGCTCAGTTAAGGCGAGGGAGTCGTACCCGCCCACTCTCGCGGCTGGGGCGAAGGTATGTAAAAAAAAAACTAAGAAGTCTGGTGATGATCGATGCAAGATTCTTACAGATAATGGTAGATGAAGGTAGGGCATCAGTTATTAAAGATAAGTAAAAAACAAATTTGCAGCCCTCAGTAGCATTGATTTATGCATTAAAGGGACCCTCCCACTTTAACATTAGATTTGAGTTGAGGTAGCCAAAATGGGGTCCCTGGCTCACAATTACCGGTTTCGGCACTCACAGCATCGAGAAATGCCTTAAATCGGAAATATTGAATTTCAAAATTGCAGCATTTTGATTCAGAGGGGCTAATGCATAGGAATACCCCTCTGAATGTGTGACGTCAGCACAGATATCTAACGATTTTTAAATGTTTGACTAAAACGTTTTGTAGCACGCGGTGGAATATGCTGCTTTGCGCGCAACAAATGCCGCACTTTCAAATAAAGTCGCTAGGAACAGCGGAGATCCCAAAAAGTAAACAAAAGTAAAAGTCTAATATCTTGAAAACCGGTGAATATTTTTCGATGAAATTTGGTAGATATTTGTTTTTGCTCTTTCTGAACCGAGCGACATCACTTTCATGCCAATTCATTAACTTTTTTGAAGGTGGGAGGGTCCCTTTAAAGGAAAAGGGCCACCTTTAACATGGGGATTGAAACTGAGATAGCCATCTTGTAGCCCGTGTCCGAAAACCTGTCTGTCTACCTCCTTACGGCCGATTTCGGCCTCCATCCGTAGTTATCGGCAATTTTAAAAGAAAATACGCCAGGAATGCGTCCTTATCCCAGGAATGCGTTCTTATCCGACAATACAGCCACCGGCGGCGAGGCTTTGTTTTTTTACCAATCAGCTCCAACCAGCTCAGCTTTAACCAATCAGCTTATCTGACACAATCCGACGAGTCTGTCTTCTGAACGCTGATTGGCTTGAGTGTGACGTCATCGCTATGCCATCATACTGTAGGTGCCGTAGAGAGTATCAACATAGTACCAATATGTTAAATAGTTTTAAATACTTTTTCGCGAATTGTGCACTTCTGGCACCAGTTTTAAAAAGAAAATGAAAAATAATAATGTCAAAATGAAAAACAACGATATCTTCATATTTCACGAAGGTGGCCCTTTTCCTTTAAGAGTTATAGAACCATAGGCGGCGGAACGGGGAGGGCACCGGGGCACCGTGCCCCCTATAATTTTGGCATTTCAACATTAGCCCTATGGGCGTTGCATGGAAAGAATCGGACCGAAAGTCGGCAGTGCCCCCCCCCCCCCTTAATTGAAGGTGTTCCGCCGCTACTGTATAGAACAACTGTAAGCTGCAGGCTCAGCTTTTCAGTTTCTACCTATGCCTGCAAACACAATAAAATCAATGGAAGAGTAATAATAGATTAATTGCATTTTATTGATACTATTAAAGTATCAATGGTAACTATGTCACCGATGATTCAATATTATTTGCACGGTATCATTTACCACCACACGTCTAAATATTTAGTATCTGAAATAATGCAGTAAAATAAGCTGCGCCACGTCTGTCGACAAAATCTGGTGCCAACTCAAGGTCACACGGAAAATGTGGTCACGTGACCAATGTCCGGCAGCTGGGTTGCGTATATGTGAGGGCATGTCGTGCGCTTGTGTAGGACGATGGGCAGTTGTCATCGGGACCTGATCAAATACATACGACTGTGGTCACAGCGGCTCTGCACTGGAGGGACGACGACATCACATGGCGCAGCCGGCAGTAGAAGCCTTCGCCAGTCACCGCTGATACCCGCCTCTACACTGCATGGCCTACAACCTCCGCTCCAGCTGCAAAATGGACGGTAAGGAAGAGGAATCTACTGCACCACCGTGGCTGACCAAGGTTCTGGAGGGACTTCAACAGCAGCAGCTCCTTCAGCTGCAGCATCTTCAGGAACAGCAGCAACATCAGCGAGAGGAAACTCAAAGTGAGTTCAACCTACTTCGTTCGGAGCTTCAAGAGCTACGCCGTCTTCAGTAAACCACGACGCCAGCATCTGAGGCAGCTAGTGGAGGAGCAACAGACGTCCTACCACTGACGTCCACCGCTGCTGCCGAGGGGAGTCCTGCACTGCCAAGCAGATTGGACACGGCTCCCCCGGCGACAGCAGCGATCCCGCCGAGGCCACCAGCCATGTATGGCACTATAAGACCACCAGCAGTCACACCGCCGAGTAAGCTGTCTGCCTCCATCAGCCTTCGCGACTTCCGGGCATGGAGGTCATCCTGGAACGACTATGCCAGGCTATGCCAGCTCGCCGCATTCAGCCGTGAAGACCAGCTGGCCTTCTTGCGCTCCTGCTTCACGGAAGACATGCGGGGGACATCACAACATGCTGTCGGGATCACAGAAGATACAGACACGGTCCAGTCTGCTCTGGACAAGATCGAGAAGCATCTCCGGCAGCAACGGAACATCGCAATCGATCGAGTGAAGTTCGAAGAGAAGCAGCAGGAAGAAGATGAGTCGTTTGACGCCTTCCTGGTGTCAATCCGAGAGCTTGCCTCCGATGCTGAGCTATGCATCGAGTGCAAGGATCAGCGCCTCTCTACCCGCATCATGTCTGGTCTCCACAATCAAGAGACCCGACGCAAACTACTGGCCCTTCGCCCTTTCCCAGCGTTGGAGACAGTCATCGACATCTGCCGAGCTGAGGAAGCTGCTCAAGCAAACGACAAGATGCTTCAAGACGTCATGAGCAGGAGCTCCAGTGTCTTCAGCATCTCTCGTCAACGTGACCAGAGTCAGCGCAACCCCTCGCGTGACCGTGGAGAGTCAGCATGCGGGCGCTGCGCCAACACCAGCCACCTGAGAGGAACATGTCCTGCAGCTAACCAGACCTGCTTCTTCTGTGGCATCACCGGACATTTTGCCACAGTATGCCGCAAGAAGCGCTCAACCCAACAGCAGCAGCCCGACACGGACACATCGTCAAGATCACGCAGCAGACAACGCCACCGGACCGAGCAAGTAGATGTCACTCCGGTGTTCGTCAGCAGCATTCATCGGGATCTGAAGGCGCCGAAGATCTCCGTCAAGATTGAAGATCTCCGAGGCACACTCCTCGGCTGCACCGAGGCCACACCTGACTCGGGAGCTGAAATCACAGTAATGAGCGCATATACCGCGCGCACGCTCGGCATGGAAGATGTGGCCCTAGACAGGCCGCCCTGCATCAACGTCACTGCAGCCAACGGACAGTCTATGGAATGCATCGGCACCTTCAAGGCCATCATCCATTTCAACGGGAGGGCAGCTGATGACACCGTCCACGTCTTCAAGGAATCGCGAGGCCTTCTCCTCGCGTGGTACACGGCTAAGAAGCTTGGCATCCTCCCGGACCACTATCCAGAGCCGGCTCCTCGTCAGCTCCAACAAGTGAAGACCAGGTCGGCGATCGAGAAGCACGACGCTCAGCCAGTATCAATACTGAAGAACAAGAGCGTGCTCCTGCAGTCACAACAGCAGCTCCGAAGTGATCTCCTCACCGAGTTTGCTGACGTCTTCACATCGAAAGACAACAGCGTGCCGCTGAAGCCGATGACCGGCCCTCCAATGGCCATCCACATCACCGAAGACGCCAAGCCCTTCGCAGTACGCGCATCTCGCCCGGTGCTGCACGCATGGCGGGACAACGTCAAGAAGCAGCTGGATGACATGGTTCGCCAAGGAATCATCACGCCACTGGGCGACGAGCCGTCGGACTGGTGCCACCCTCTGGTTCTGGTCTCCAAAGCGGATGGTGGGGTCAGGATCTGCGTTGACCTCACCAAACTCAACAAACACGTGAAGAGACCTCTGCACCCACTCTCAACTCCAAGAGAAGCAGTCTCCAACATCAGTGTGAACGCAAAGATCTTCTCCAACCTAGATGCTAAATCAGGTTACTGGCAGCTACCTCTCCAAGAAAGCAGTCAGCACCTCACGACGTTTATCACACCGTGGGGACGCTTCCGGTTCCTGCGAGCTCCCATGGGTCTAGTCTCAACAGGAGACGAGTACGGCCGACGCGGAGACTTGGCGCTTCAAGGTCTCAACAATGTCGTCAAGGTGGTGGACGACATCCTGGTGCACGACGAGACGCTAGAAGACCACGCACAGCATCTCCGGGCCGTGCTCACTCGGTGTCGTCAACATGGTATCACCATCAACGAGAAGAAGTTCTGCTGTGCACAAGATGAAGTCGCCTACTGCGGCTTCAACCTGTCATCTGCCGGGAGACAGGTGGACCCGGGCAAGATCACGGCCATCACGGACTTCGCTACGCCAACAAACATCACCGAGCTCCGGTCGTTCATGGGCCTCGCCCAGCAGTTCAGCGACTTCTCGTCTGAGATATCATCTGCCGCTGACCCACTCAGAGGTCTGCTGAAGCCCAGCAACGCGTTCATGTGGACTGCAGACCACCAGGAGGCCTTCAACAAGGTCAAGACTGCACTGTCATCACCGCCAGTGTTGGCACACTACGACCCACAGCTTCCAACGGTTCTTCAGACTGATGCTGCTCGGCTGAAAGGACTCGGGTACGCCCTACTTCAGCAGCATGGTGAACACTGGCGCCTCGTCCAGTGCGGATCACGATTCCTCTCCGATGCAGAATCTCGATACGCCATGGTGGAGCTGGAACTGCTGGCTGTGGTGTGGGCCCTCAGCCCCTGTGGGCTGTGGTGTGTCTGCAGCACTTCAAAGTCATCACCGATCATCGACCTCTCATTCCGATCCTGAACGACTACACTCTGGACGCCGTCGAGAACCCGCGCCTTCAACGTCTGAAGGAGAAGACAGGCCTGTACAACTTCTCTGCCATCTGGCAGAAGGGAAAGGAGCACGTCATTCCAGATGCGCTGTCCCGTGCCCCCGTCGAAGAACCGACTTCAGAAGACAGCCAACTCACACAGGCCGTTGAGTGTCATGTCTGTCAGACAGCCAGCATCACCATCAGCGAGGTGTCTTCTCAGGAGAAGCCGTCACATCTCTCGGATCCACGGCTGGAGGATCTGAGAAAAGCAGCTCAAGAGGACACTGTCTACCAGCAGCTTCTATCTGCAGTCACCAACGGCTTCCCCTCATCCAAAGAACAGCTGCCGCATCACTTACTTCCATACTGGAGTGTGCGACATGAGCTTTCCTCTCAAGATGATCTGATCCTGAAAGGGCGTCGAATCCTGATTCCATTCTCATCCCGAAAGGACACCATGAGAGCCCTCCACGATGCTCACCAAGGAATTGAGCGAACAAAACGACGAGCTCGCCAAACAGTCTGGTGGCCCGGCCTGAACAGCGACATCATCAACGTGGTCGGCAACTGCACC
The DNA here is from genome assembly GCF_019059575.1 of Amphibalanus amphitrite. NCBI lineage: Eukaryota > Metazoa > Arthropoda > Thecostraca > Balanomorpha > Balanidae > Amphibalanus > Amphibalanus amphitrite. Next base: position 169,363 of record NW_024882054.1, read on the forward strand.
ACCTGTCAAGAGCATCGGTCCAGCCTACCTCAGGAACCGATGGCTGTCGACCCGCCACCAACGAGGATCTTCGAAGACGTCTCTTCAGACCTCTTCTCCTATGCAGGAATGTGCTACTTCGTCTACGTGGACAGATTATCCGGCTGGCCAGTCGTTCACCAGCTTCCACGAGGCGACACAACGAGCCACCAGATCATCAAGGCACTTCGAGACGCCTTCGTCAACCTCGGTGTACCAGTCAGGCTTCGTACAGATGGAGGGCCACAGTACAAGAGCCGAGAGATCGCCAGCTTCCTGAAACGCTGGGGAGTACACCACGTCGTCTCTACTCCGTACTACCCACAGTCAAACGGGCATGCGGAGTCGGCGGTGAAGGCTATGAAGCATCTCATCTCGAAGACGACGGTAAACGGCTCCCTGGATGACGACTTCCACCGAGGACTGCTGGAGTTCCGCAACACTCCACGAGCGGACGGACGTTCTCCAGCACAAGTAGTCTTCGGCCACCCCATCCGGTCATGCGTCCCTGCTCATCGCCGCAGCTTCGCCGCCGAATGGCAAGAGCAGGCCGAAGAGTGCGACTACAGGGCGTCGCTCAATCTCCAGCGTGCCAAGCAGACGTACGACAGCTCGGCACATCCACTGAAGCCGCTGAAGGCTGGAGACCACGTCTGGCTTCAAGACCCGATCAGCAGGCGATGGGACAACCTCGGCACCATCGTGGGCGTTGGTTACCATCGCGACTACCTTATCAAGACTCCAAATGGCAGAGTCTTCTGGAGGAACAGACGGTTTCTCCGCCCATCGCTGAAGACGCCCGACAACCCGGAGAAGAAGACGACTTCCTCGCCATCACCGAGCGCTGGGGTGCCGGCGCGGCAACGTGTCCGGTTCCAGCTACCGCCAACGTCAGATCTTTGACGGAGCCAACGTCCCAGAAGAGCACCGACCCGCCTGGGCTGGGAAGACTGCAGGACTGCTCAGCCAGCAGTCTCGAAGAGGGGGGAGATGCTGTGACCGCGCCCAGCCGGTCGGCGAGCCGGGCCGCGCCCGTCCGCCAGCCGCCCGCTGCGCCGGCCGGAGCGCCGCGGACTACGGTCGCGCCACGGTCACGCGGCTCATGGTGCCCGCTCATTGGTGCGGGCACGTGGCGTGACCGAGCCGTGCCCGGTGATTGGTCGGTTGCGTATATGTGAGGGCATGTCGTGCGCTTGTGTGGGACGATGGGCAGTTGTCATCGGGACCTGATCAAATACATACGACTGTGGTCACAGCGGCTCTGCACTGGAGGGACGACGACATCACAGACTCATAATGAGGAACTGTGAATCGAAAATGCTTCCACACGGTGTCTTATGTCTAGCCATAGGCACTAAACAAATGATTAAACTGATGACGTGGATGACCTGTTTGCAGACCTACAAAAGTAACACACGGATTTACATTTTGTTTTAGATTTATTTCTGTTGAGTACAAAAAGAAACATGAGCCAACATATCTGCCGATCTATTACAATGCTGATCGATCGATTTCTGCACTGGGAAGAAGTCGGGCATGCGCCAACTAAATCTGGAAAGACTTATAAAAAGACGATTGAAGTTTGCAGGTAGCATGCGAGAACACAATGTAAGACAACAATACGGAACGTCACCAGCTTCAGCAAATAATGACATGTTTTCCATGAGCTTGCAGCTCAGAATTCCGGCCCCCGACAGATTCTGTCTTGAATGTTAAAATAGTTGCCGGCTGCCGCTGCTATTTCTCAAGTGATGGGCTGGCTGTGGAATCAAGGTTAATACAGGAGTGACGTTAACCCGCGCCCTGCTGGGGGGGGGGGTGTTTGAACACCCCCCTCTTGTGGTTTTTCGCGAATATCTCAAAAACGGCGGCGCGGAGCGCCGCCGTTTTTGGTACACCTTATCATACATCAATTCTACACATGTTGTGAAAATTTCAGACCAAGGTCATTCAAGGTCAGGTCACCAGGTCACTTGAAGTGACCTCACCTCATAAAAAGTTTCAATGTCTGTCATAGCTACACAGAGTGACCGATCGCTTTGAAACTTTCAGCGATTGCTAAGAGCAATAGCATGTACAAAATTTATATCTCAGAATTTTGATATCGATGACCTAAGGTCAGGTCAATTTTGCGACCTCCCCATTATAAGTCAATGGGAGAAAATTGAAATGCGCCTCTTTTGGACGAAAGACGTTATAAACACTCCCAAACACCGAATTACAAGTGGTTTAGACGCACTGAACATGAAAATGGTGTCCGTGACCCTTGTTTATGCCCCGAGGTCATCTTAGGTCACGAATGGTATCTAACAGTTTTTCGCAAATAACTTTTGATAGAGGCATGCTAGAACGATGAAAACGCCTTAGATGTGTTCAGCTCGACGATACGGATCGACTGGTATGCAACATGACCCTTTCCGGTCAGGTCATGACCTTGACCAGAGGTCAAATTTTCAAGTTGACCTTTTAATGTCAAGTTATAGTACATTCGATGCGTTTTGACGAGAGGAACACGATGCCGGTAAAAGTAAGCTCGTACAAGGCTTGGGTCAAAAGTTATTGCAGAAAAACTGTTTCCGAAAAAATCGGCTATTTTTGCAGTTTTTGCCCCCTGCAGGCAAAACCGTTGACGTTAGGTCAAATCTGAGAAAATTACTCAGAAAGGGCGTTAATAGGGCTATCGAATGCGCTTTTCCGCGGCGCTGTAGCTCTATTGGTTCCCGACAGGGTTGGATAAAAGCCGGCTTAAATTGAATTTATGCCAGCCAGTGGTTTAAACCGGTTTAAACCGGCTTAAATTAATGAAAACCACCTTCAGTTAAAACATCTACTATAACTTATCTTGTGGGTCAGTGTACTCGTTGGTGACTGTGCAGAGTGCAGGAAGTCAATGCCGTGTCATTTGGTATTATGTCAACATTTTGGCATGTGATTATGTTGATAATCTGGTCAGTAGGTAATTAAGCTTAGAAACAAAGTAGGTATAAGGCATAAGCACATTCTAATCTTAACATTCGGTTTACCAGTTGAAAGTCTCACTTTATTTTACATATAAAATGTATTCTGACCAATCGTCTGGGGACTGGGCCAGTAACACTAGAAAAAATTATTTATCATGGTATCACCCATTCTGTGATTTTTTTGTAAATTGCACAGCAAACCATTGTAACAACTCATCATTTATAAATCTTCTGGAATGTTCCTATGGTTTCTGTTTTCTTCAGGTAGTGCATGTTGTTTTCCTGGTATAACAGTGTCCCTAACTAATCACACTTATTATTGTTTTTTTACATGAACTTTGGAGCCTATAATGGTGGCCGTGCTGCCAATTCCTTTGTTAAGTGTCACTGACTGCTTCAGCAATAGACAGTTCCCTAGTAAATAGGCAATGTTCTGTATGATGGTTCTTAGGGCCTTACCATTCACTGATCCTTGCACCATGCATTTGGCATTAGGTCATGTTTGCTACAGCTTCTCATAAAATTGAAATTGGGTTCTTTATTGAAGCTGTCTCCAAGACTTTTCATTCCATGAACCACCTATGCAAATCAAAATAAACATTTGATGCAGGGTGATACAGTCAATAATGAATGACATAAAGTTAACCCCCAGGAAAAAACATTAGGTACAAGTTAGCATGTATAATTGAAAGGTGTGTACAGAAAATGGGAAGAGAAGAAGCAGTTTAACCCAAGTGATGTTACGACAAGTTAACGTAAGTGGCATTTATTATGTTGGTGCACACTGGTTTAAACCGGGGTGGCTTAAACTAGTTTATGCCAGCCGGTTTAATCCATGGATTAAACCGGTTTAAACCGGCTGCTGGCATAAATTTGCCAACCCTGGTTCCCGAGTTATGCGTTGGCTTCTTGGAAATTTTCGACATTCGACCTGGAAATCGGCGAAATTTTGCCTTCAATGACCTCTGGTGACCTGACCTTTGACCTGACCAAAAAATTGACCGAAGTGATTATGCCATTATTTTTGACGCTCTTTCGAACGCCGCCTTCCGCGTATCGCTACGTGGCCCAGGGGCCGAGTTACAAGGGGGGGGGGTGTTCAAACACCCCCCCCCCCAGCAGGGCGTGGAAATCCAGGACCCCCTGTCGGGCGCGGGTTAAATCTGCATGCAAAATCAAGAGAATGGCTCAAATCTATGACTTTACTAACATTCTGCAATGTGACACGATTTAAAAGCTAAATTGAACAACTTGCTCCGTTGCACTGTGCTTGTCTTTCAAAAATGGCCGAGACTAGGGTGACCCGTGTGCTCCGCAACGCGAAAAGGGGGTATTTACGATCGGCGGGTGTTTGGTTGTTCTTGTGTCGGTTGGGTTATCTATCCATTTCGGTCGATTGCTTTTTGATGGCTAAACGTTTTGGTTTGGAAAAAATATCCATCGGATCGAGGTGCCCGTGTCTGATAAGCATGCTTTCTACTTCAGAATCTGTCAATAGTTCAGTGAACCTGTCAAATGTGTTTTATAATTTAGGTGCGTAGTTTTATGACAAATGCAAGGCGTAGATAATTTTCGCTAAAAATGGTTTTGCAGAGGTTTGAAATATTTATATTTTTAAGAATACTGTTGCTTGTCATGCAAACGTGATGAGTGGGTCTTGGAGAGAATCGATAGGCGTTATCACAAGTGTATTCGCGGCCATTGGGGCGACGTAAGAAAAGAAGAAAACAACTGGCCCCAAGAACTTTAAATTATCAGTTAGCATGCACCTTTTCCTTGATCTGTATAGAATTTACCATTAATTGCTAGAGAAAATTGCATTTAAAATCTTCCATCTATCCTTTTTCATCGTTTGCACAATATGTTCTTTTACTAAGCTTAAAACACTAATTATAAATAGTTCCCGCATCATCAAGAACAATAGGGAAGGCTTGAAGTGAATATAATAATCTAAACTTACAATCTATGTTGAAGACACTTCTAAAATTGCCTGCAGAAATATTCAATGCAAAAGTTCAACTTTCTCACAAGACGGATGTCTATAAACCTATTCAACGTGTGACAACTCAGCCGGTATTTCGTCGCCTACAGCCCAGCTTTCCCTAGTGACCGATAGAGGCGCTGCTATCGATGTCCGCCCGTGCTGCCTAACGTTGAATGCTCTTTCCAATGATAGCATTTTGGTTCGTCGGTTGCAGAACCACGGACTAAACCACTTCCCAGTAAGTGACCCGCTATTTAGAGTCTTCGCCTATTTGCGTCACGTAGTTCACACTAGGTTTATGCTACCGTATTAGGAAATATGTAGCCGGGAATACTTTAATTATCTTCAATCAAATAATGGGTTAGGGCCCATTGTCTCTCATGTGACATTCTTGGTGCGTCGAAGACGAAATTCGGCGCTCACTTTTGAACTGGTCGTCTGATCTTACAAGCCCGTTCTTCTGAATGCCTTCTTCACTACACAGCTGTTCAAGGTATTTTCTTCCATGGGCCGCGAGAAAAGCATCGCTGGAAAACAATTTCGTACCAAATGACTATATGTATGTTACTCTGTTTTGTATCAATTTTGAAGAATACGCGCAAATTTCTTGCTGATTTTAAATTCAAGAACGTGACGTTTTGAGTCGCACACCTATGTCATGCGGAGTATGCTTCGGCCACCCAGCAGCACTCCCAAACTGATGAGCTCGGTGAATAAAAACCTCCGTAGATACGCAGCCAATATTTTATCTGCACTGTTACTCGCGTCATGAGTGACAGAACACTAATCCCACCAGAAAATGGACACACCACACTGGATGGGTGCACGCCTCGCTGTTGTAAGTGCATATCTAACCCGTACAGAGCATGTCGCTGTGTGAAACTGGGAAGACAGTGTATTATTGCTTCCAAATTAAGCTTGATCCTCCCTTCGCTCCAGTACTGTAGTGAATACCCTACCGAAGCCCGAGTTTTACCGAGATACCCGGCTCGGCGAGCCGTGCACGGTAGGCCAGAGGTTTAACATCCGGGGCCTTGTGACATCCGGGAGTTTCAAACGCGCGGGTAGGGGTGCGGACGTGACCTGTGGTCGGTCAGCGATCGGCGATTTCGGCCTCGGGCGCCTCTGACGTCAGAAGCATGACCCGGCACTCGGGCGCAGCGCCCGGCGAGAGACGGGCCGCAACCGTGGTGCAGCTGGACGCGCGTTCGGAACGGAATTCAGCCAGGACCCGCATCGTATGTCAAAGGTCAAGGGCACATATGGCTGGCGGGCGAGACCAGCGGCCGAAACAGAAGTCGTTGTGAGGCGAGGGCAGTGATCTGACGCCGGCCCGGGCCTGCACGATGTCTAATAATGTTTTCTGCTCTACTGCGGGGTGCTTTGACTGCTCTAGTTTTAATATTGCGTGTAATAATCATAAGCACAGTATGATTTAAAACAATAATGTCAATATAATCTGAACATATATTATAAATATTTTCAAGATAATTATTAACCCGCACCCCACTGGGGGTGCGGTTTTTTCACTCCCGTTTTTCTGCAATAACTTCCAAACCGCTTAACCAATCGACGTTAAACTTTCAGTACCTTCGGCGGCATCAATTTGACACCTTGTGTCAAAATTTGAACTTCGTACCTACCATAGGTCGGCCGGAAATGACGTCAGAGTGACGTCATGTTCGGCCGATTTCGACGCAAAACATTGAACCACGGCAATCGCTCCCAAGAGATCAGTTTTTAAGCTAGATCCACTTTCTTTGCATGAGAGGACTCAAAATAGACTGCGCTATCAAACTGCTATCTCGGATTTTCGAAATTTTGAAAAATTTCAAAAAGTTAATATAATAAAATTCAAAATTTATATTTTTACATTTTTTTCAAAAAAATTTTGACTTTTCGAAAAAAAACCGGAATAGATGTGATAGAACGCATTATTATGACTAACTCTAGCAAGTTTTAGCTAAATATCTTCAAAAATGGCCAAGTTATACGCATTATTGCAAAAAATTAGCAATTATTAATTTTTCAAATCAATTTTTCAGCACGACATTGACATCGTACGCCAATATAAATAGCACTATCGTGTTCCTGAGCTCAAACTGCATCCAATAGACACCTTTTTTGTTGAAAAATTTTAACTTCAAAATTTGACCTTTTTTGACCTGAAAGTGACCTGACCTAAGCTAAATTTGACTCAAAATGACATCGAATGACACAGACGACATCAAATTCGAAATGTTTGGCCTAAATGGACCATAAAACATGTGTCACGTGACCGACGGATGATATCATATTTTTGTGACCTGTGATGACCTGACCTTGACCTGAAAATCAAAGTTTGTAAGACGGCGGCCAGAGCCCAAAACGTGAAGAAGCCAAAATGCTAATAATTTTTACTTTGACCTGACCTGTGACGTCATCGGTGACCTCGAGGTCAATGAAATTAGGTTTCGCTCGACAGTTTTTCCGGGGCTATCAGACGCCGTTTGAATTTTGACGATCGGCCCAGTAGTTTCGGAGTTAGGAGGGGGCTATGAATAGCCACCCCCCCCCCCCAGTAGGGCGTGTTATACGCAGACCCCAGTGGGGCGCGGGTTAACCCGCGCCAAGCAGGTGCTCGGCGCCAACCACCTCCCTCCCCCCCCCCACACACTAACTCGGCTCCTGCAGGCCACGTCCACGTATGCGACACGTGGTAAGCGGCATTCGAAAAAGCTCGAAAATCTAAAAAAAAAAACGATTGTTTGCTTGCTTCGTGCAATTGGAAAAAATAATGTCCAAGAAGGCACTCTCCTTGGCCAGCGACGTCTAGGACATAAATTGATTCCCTGCTTCAGAAAATGTGAAAAGGTTGAGCGTATAAGTCCGTGTAGCAATCAAGCTGCCAAGCGTGCCAAATATTTTCTCACCCGTAACACGCCCATCCAGCGCTCCCCCACCCGATCATCGGCCTGACCACTGCACTGTGGCGCTCTCATCATCCCTGATTTGATAGAATGTGACCCAGCTATGCGTCACGCTCACGTGCCCGCCATTATCACAGGTCATTCCCGTGTCCCTGCCCCAGGCGCGGACTGACAGTCGCAAGGTCCACGCACTGCTTCAGTCTGACACGCACCTCACCGGGACAGCTACCCTGGCGATACGGGAGGGGTTCGGGAGGTATTCAATGCAGTACTAGAGCCAGGCGCGAATCAAGCTTAATTCGGAAGCAATAGTACCACATGTCGATTCGGAGACGACTGTCTGAATTCAGCACCGAAATTTTCACCAGCATGCGACATTGCCACGGAAATTGCAAATCTGAAGCAGGGCAGCCGGGTCCTACCGCTAATCCCAAAAGGAGCGCGTATTGCAGTAGCAGACGAGCTTGCCCACCTTATCGATGACGCCGTCGAACTGGGCACCAAGGAAGCGTGGCGAAAGCTTCTGTGCTTTGCATACTCTGCGCTGAACATCGACAGGGAAGCGCGGAGGACAGAAAAGACATCTCTAGCCACTAAAGTGCGGCTGAACTTAGCACAGAACAATGACACAACCAAAGTCCGTCTTTCAAGACCCAACAAACACTCTCGTGACCATCGCCCGATGGACGAGATGGCAGCACTATCACGGCGCGTGGCATCAAAAATCACGGATGGCGACATCCGGGGAGCGCTGCGAGCTCTAACCTCAGATGACTCCTTCGCACCTCCAACAGATGAAGTTATCAAGAAGATGCAAGAAAAGCACCCAGAGCCGCCCAATGATCTGCGAAACATTCCGCCACCTGATGACACAGACGTGCCTCTAGTGGCTTCAGAGACCGACGTATTAAAGGCGATCAACTCCTTTCCGCCGAGCTCCAGTGCAGGTTTGGATGGGATTCGCCCCGCCCACCTGCGCTCCCTCCTCACTAAGCACACCGCCGAGGCTGGAGCTCGTCTACTCACAGCTCTGACAGCGCTCACGAACTTGGCGCTCAGCGGCCGTCTTCCGGAATACGCAACGCCAGCGTTCTTTGGCGCGTCGTTGATCTCTCTCAGAAAGAAGGACGGTGGTCTGCGGCCCATCGCTGTCGGCAGTGTGTACCGCCGCATCGCTGGCAAGGTCGCCGCCACGGCCGTCTCATCGGCCATTGGAGCTCAGCTGCGACCAGTGCAGCTCGGCGTGGCCACGAGGAATGGCTGCGAGGCAGCAGTACACGCTACTAGAGCGTACTTCGACCTATGTGAAGCCTCCGCAAGCAACAGAGTCCTCGTGAAGCTTGACATCTCCAATGCATTCAACACTGTGCGTAGGGATGCGATGCTTGAAGCTGTGAGAACTCGTGCGCCTGAAATTTACTCATTTGTATGGCAGGGCTACAACAACGCCGCGCCACTTTTCATCGGTGGCAGCAAAATCCTATCTCAGGCAGGAGTCCAGCAAGGCGATCCGCTGAGCTCCCTGCTGTTCTCTCTGACAGTGGACTCTGCCGCTAGAGCTCCAAACACAGAAATGAACACCTGGTACCTGGATGACGGAACGCTGGCTGGTCCACTACCTGATGTCATCACCAGTATCAAGCAAGTGAAGGCAGAAATGAACAAAGTGGGCCTCGCCATAAATGCAGGCAAGTGTGAGGCCACCTTCTTGGGAGCCTTCGCCGATGACACCAATCTCAGCGCCTTGCAGGAGCTGCAAAGTATTCTGCCCAACATCCGGGAGGTCCCCGCGGACGAGCTGGAGCTGCTTGGTGCACCTATACATGACGCTCAAACAAGACGTGCGCTTCTGCAAGGTCAGCTGATGGTAGAAAAGCTTGTCAGGCGTCTTTTGGCTCTGGAAGAGGCACATCAGGCTTTCTTTTTGCTGAAAAGCTATGTGTCCGTTCCTCGTCTGCTGTACCTGCTGCGGAGCTCTCCAGCCTACCGGTATCCCGCCCAGCTCAACAGAATCGACGAAGCAGTTCGCCGTGGCATGGAGACGATCACAAACGTCCAGCTGCGTGGCGTTTCATGGCGACAGGCGACACTGCCAATCAGCCTCGGTGGGCTAGGCGTAAGGAGAGTGACTGACGTTGCCCTTCCTGCTCATCTCGCATCTCAAGTGGCCTCCGCTGACACGATTGCATCTATTAACGGCTCCGCCGCTGATCGTGTCAGTGAGCTAACGAGGTGCCTGATCTCAGAGTGGGAACGTCGCACAGGCCTGCCTCCACCGGAAGCGCACAAGCGGTGCTATCAAAGAGAATGGGATCGAGCCGAGACAGCAAGAATCGGTGAACAGCTGCTGGAAGAAAGCAAAACTGATGTTGATCGAGCCCGACTCCGAGCTGCCGCACAACCACACTCTGGCGCCTGGCTAAACGCCTTCCCAGCCACCAGTGTGGGCACGTTGCTCGACTCTGACACCCTGCGGACGGCCGTCGTCCTGCGGGTGGGAGCAGAGATCTGTGCTCCTCACCGCTGCCGCTGTGGAGCCGACATCGACGAACGAGGCCTGCACTGCCTAAGCTGCCAGCTGAGTGCTGGCCGGTTTCCGCGCCACGCAGAACTCAACAGCGTCATCAAACGTGGGCTGGCGACCGCTGGAATGCCATCTGTTCTCGAGCCGGCCGGTCTAGACCGCGGAGACGGACGTCGCCCAGACGGCATGACGACCTTTCCCTATGCAGGAGGGAAGTGCCTCGTCTGGGACGCTACCTGCGTCGACACGTTCAGCGCCTCATCAGTCAAGGAATCCGCGGCCCGAGCGAGCTCAGCTGCAACCGTCGCCGAGAAACGTAAGCGCCATCGCTATGCCGACATAAGTCGACGCTATCATTTCCACCCTGTCGCCATAGAGACATCCGGAGCGCTCGGCCCGGACAGTTACTCCTTCTTGAAGGAGCTCGGCCGCCGTATTGTGAAGACCACAGGAGACCGACGGGACTTTGAACGCCTCATGCAGCGCGTGTCTGTGGCGGTGGTGCGCGGCAACGCCACAGCCGTTCGACTTGCGAGCGTCAGTGTAAGGCCGAGCCACAGAGCCAACATTGAGCCAAAATCACTTCCATGGCCACCCACAAACTCAACTGGCACCGAAGCAAAGCTCCCACCGGAGCTACCAACCACCACGTCTCTTACGACCAGACCAGCAGAACAGGAGACACTGGATCCATTGAACATGGGACTTCCCAACAATGGTAACTCATGCTACCAGAATGCTGTGCTGCAGTCGCTGTTTGGACTAAGTCCATTCCGGAACGATATGATAGCTCAGGTCACTGCTTCGAAGAGTGACATGTGCCCCACGCTGCACGCCGTAGGTAAGCTGATGATGTTTCGTCAGAAGGCCCTCGAAAAGGATATCGAAGACCACCTTAGGAAGCTGCGCGGCGTATTCACCAGCATTGACCCGTCATTCGGCGGCACCGAGATGCAGGATGCCGATGAGTTCCTGCTCTGCCTGCTGGACACGATGAAAGATGAGTGCCGATCAGCCGAAAATCCCATACGTGACAACTTTCAGTACCAGACTGTCGAAAGCTTCCAATGCACCAAGTGTCACGAGACTGTGCTAAAACGACAGGAAAACATCAGCTGGTCCGTGAGCGTGCCGCACCACCTAGGCACAGAGCCACCAACACTTCAAGATGCGCTCCGGCTGAGCATGCAGCCTGATCGGCGAGAGCTTCGCTGCCAGCGCTGCCATCACCATGAGTGCCACGTCACCACCCAAATCAGCAAACTACCCAGACGCTGATTCTGCAACTGAGCCGTTATGCCTTTCTAGGGGGAGAGTCCAGGAAAATACGAGCCAGCATGGGCGTCCCCGATGTCATATCTCTTAGCGAATACGTCGTACATGATGCAACCCGAACTCCAGACCCCTGCTCATGTACACCTTCCGACTTTGAGAAGGCGAGAAGTTCAACGGCACTGTCTCCACCGTCAGCCGCAAAGTCCTCGCCTCATCGTCGCTGTGACGGTGGCCGAGACGCCAGACCAGCCCCCCAAATGCCAGCGCGTGCCAGTCGCCAGCCCTCGGCGCTCATCATCATCATCATCATCATCATCATCATCATGTATTGTTAACAAAACAAGCATCAAACAAGATATGCAGGGCGGTGCAAAAGCACTCCGTGCTTATGTCGAGGCACCGCTCCCGTCACACATACATGAATACTTCAAGAATCACATACACCAAACAACCCTCTCACAAACGCACGCCCACTCCCCACCCCCGCCGACCCAATGTATTTACAGCGCGGCAGCGTTTTCTCAAACGCGCGATGGGTGTGCTCTATGCAATAAGCACTTGTGCAAATATTTATTATACTTCGAAACGCTTTGAAAGTTTAATGTACTTGTGCACGATCGCAATCACAGCCGGACCAGCAGCTATTGTTAAATCTGATCCATAAAGGATCATATTCATTTTTTCACTTATTCTTAGTCGGTTGAAATTGGGTATCAAATCTTCCAATGCCACATTCATCTCATTTCTGATTGTGTTATATTGAGGGCAGTGTAGGAAGAAATGCTCAACTGACTCAATCCCTGACGCGCAGCTGCAAATTGGGGAATCGGTTTTTGGTGAATTGATTTTGAATAAATGTGCATTGAGGCTCGACATACCCAGTCTAAGCCTGGTGTGAATTATGTTTTCTTGTTTATGTCCTAAGCTGAAAAACCTTGGAGGTTTTGTTGAACCATACGCCTGAGCAACTGCCTGTGAAAAGGAACGGATACTTTGAATTGATCGGACTTCGTCTGGTAAGGTATTCCATCGTCGGATGGTGGATGGGAAAAAGGAACTCTTGTAGGAAGACAAGCGGTTACGTGGTAATGTTGTGTTTGTTGCGTTTCTTAGACGACGTAGAGTTATTTCTTGACGCGTGGCTGGGATTAAATCTAAGAGATATTGTGGTGCGTGATGCTTGATTTTGTGGAATGCTATTAAACTGTTTATCTCTCTTCGTTTCTGAAGGGTTGTCCATCCTAATTCTTTGAGCAGCTTGTCAGTGGACGTATTGCGGTAAGCGCCCGTTATTAGTCTTGCTGCTCTGTTTTGATTTTTTTTTCTAAACTAATCGAGTCAGCAACGGTTAAATGACCGTGGTAAACAATGTCCCCGTAATCAAGTATGGGTCGTATGTATGTTGTGTATATTAGTTGGAGCGTTTGTCGCGGGATGTATTTTGCTATTGGGTACAGGGGTCCCATGGACGCGTTTGCTTTTTTAATGGTTTCTTTTACATGTTGATGGAATTTTAGGTCAGTCGATATATTTAAGCCTAAGTGTTTATGAGTTTCTACTTGTGGAATTGTTTGATTTCCAAAGGCTAGGTGTGGCGGATGGCTGAGAGCTTTATTGGTGAACGTCTGTTGTGTGGTTTTCATAGAATTAAATGTAATAGCCCACTCATCTCCAAAGTTTCGTATTACATCCAGATCTCGCTGGATTGATGCTTTTGCATGAAGTGAGTTATGAGGATGGGCTTTAAACAAAATTGTGTCGTCGGCGAAGAAAAGTAAATTATTTTCCGTTAGACCGTCTAAATCATTCAGATATATTAAAGCGAGAAGAGGCCCCAAAACCGAGCCCTGAGGGCATCCCGCGTTAATCGTTAATGGAGTAGAGACTGCGTTGTTTATTTCTAGTTTCTACGCTATGTGTTCTGTTGTGTAAGTATGATTTTAGCCAACATAGCATATTTCCCTTTATTCCACATTGGTATTCGCATTTTTCTAAGAGTCCTCTGTGCCATATTTTATCGAAGTAGCGAGAGATGTCCAAGTATATAATTGAAAAGTCCATGTTGTTATCGAGAGCATTGTATAAGGAGTGGATTACGAAAAGTAATTGAGTGGTAGTGCTATGGTATGGTCGATACCCGCTCTGTTTGTCTGTTATTAGGTTGTTTGATGTCAAGTGTGAATATATTTTATTAAAGATAATTTTTTCAAATACTTTTGATATACTGGGTAGCAGGCTAATCGGTCTATGCGAAGAGACATCCGCCCTGGACCCCTTGTTTTTGAAAATTGGAGTTATCTTCGCATGTTTCCATGATGTTGGAAACTTGCCTTCTGACAGAGATTTATTGAATAAACGTGTTAATGGCTCCTTTATAAAAATGGCAATCATTTTTAATATTCTATTTGGGATTCCATCGGACCCTTCTGATTTGTTAATGTTTAATCTTTTAAGTTGATTGAATACTTCATCTTCTGTTATTGTTATGTCTGGGAGCCTTGGGGCCTCCATACCAGGAAGACGAGGTGGCAAGTCTTTACTCGAGTTTGTTTCTTGTGATTGTTTTGCAAAAAAAAAAAACTCGTTGAGTTTATGTGTTTTATCTACGTCTTGGTGGAATACTTTACCTTTGTCGTCTACTAATATTGGAACACATGATATTTTCTCGCGTCCCATCATTTGTTTTAATATTTTGTGATATTGATGAGGGTTTTGTTTATTTTCTATAAGCTTGTTAATTTGGCTTTGAATATGTTTTGTTTTTAATCTTCGGTTCATGTCGGTAACCAGTGTCCTTTGGTTCTTCCAAGTGTCCCAATCTACTTTAGCATTGGAATGCCTAGCGATGGCAAATAGCTTGTTACGTTTTCTTATTTGTTGTTGGCGCTAATGACTGAAGAAGGCGGCACCGCTGTCACCTATCTGCCACAGGCAGCCGCCGAGATCACAGTGCCGGACACGAACTCCGAGTCATTGTCGTCACGGATCCGGGAAGTTGATTGCGAGCCGGAGCAGACAATCTTGCGATCGACGAAAAATGAAGACCTGATTGACGCCTCCGAACAGGCGCATCTGTCTGGGCTCTGCGACCAGGCGCTGAGCTCGGTGGACCTGACCGACGACTACACGTAGACCGTAGTCCGACTGGTGGGCGTCGTCAGTCATCTGGGTGGAGACACCCATTCGGGTCACTATGTGTCGGACGTCTTCAGTGAAGACCACGGCCGTTGGTATCACTACGACGACAAGCAGGTCAGCTGCACAGACGAAGCCAGTCTGTGCAGCTGCAGGAAAGCCACCAGCGAAACGGATACATTTTTTTCTACATACAAAGGAGCCTATGCTGCTAGATGCCGGGCACCGAGAATGGTGCTGGGTCATCGCGCTGTGACTGCACAGCTCGCCGTCGGCTTTAATAATTAATGAAAGTATTTTATTGGTAGTCGCTGGTAAAAATATATTTTACACCTACTCTGAAAATTTATTGACCCTGAACCAAGTGATCTTTGACCTGTGACCTATTTCTCGAGGCCATGTTTGGCCGGAATTGCGATTCGGCGTACGTCGGCTCGCATTAGCCACGCGTTTGCAAGCTTTTCGTGGTTTCAAACGTTCAAACATGTGATTCGATGCTGCTCCCATGCATTAGGGTGGATGTCAAGGGCACCTGAAGGTCAGGTCAGGTCATTGACCTTTGGTGACCTCGGTTCACTTTTTCGAGTTTTACATGTTTTTAGGCTAGTTTTTGGAGCTGAATCCGAATTTAGAAACCATTTGAACATCTACGAAGTAGTTTTGATGCCTTCGTAACATGTTACGAAGCCGCCAGAGGCGGTTGACACCCACTACGAATACCCGCCACGACCCCTACTGGTTGACCTGACCTGACCTGACCCGACCTGGGCCTCATTTCATAAAGCTCTGCCGAAACTTACACCTTTCCGTAATTCACACCCTTTCAAACCACGGAGCGCAAATGAAGCCGTTTCACAAAGCCACAGCTGGAATTGTTTACACCTCCGTAACTAAGCACATTTGCGTAGTCGCCGTAATTTATCAAGCGTCCTACAAATTACAATTTCATGTCAACACTTATTTTTTACGACAAATAATAAAACAATTATGTTGAATTTAAATCTTACAAAAAATTATTTATGAAAAAACAAAATTGATATTGATGACCATCCTTTATTAAACCAGTAAAACGCCTTTTGGGCGAAGAACGAGCGAGCGAGATAGTGAGCCCTGCACGTGCGGAAGGGCGAGAGGGTACTTCCAACAGGCTTGTGCAAAGCACCCTTCTAACCGGCCGCTAGCGGTGTGCCAAATTTGAACGCAATCGGCCCGGCCGTTCCTGAGATCTGGAAGCGGCATTCTGCACGTGCGCACGTGCAAACGAGGTCCAAACTGACTTTTGCACGGCATCCTACTAACTGGTCCCCAACCGTGTACCAAATTTGAGCGCAATCGGCCCAGCCGTTCTCGAGATCTGGGAGCGCCCCCTGCACGTGCGCACATGCAGTAGCACCCCAACTTTAACACATGCAGATGAATTATCTGATGGAGACCTAACTGGATACCGAGTTTCAATTCAATCGGCCCAACCGTTGTGCCGTTATTGAGGTTGCAATTTTGGTGGTTCTTAAAAAATGTCCAACTTTACCACGCACCACGTGCGGCGGTTGGCAAGAACGCATGGTGGCCATCACACCACAGAACTTTTACGTCCAAGTGACATTCAGTAAAGAAGACCGCTTGTCAATCGGATGTCCCGTTCCTAAGATATTAGCTTTTGAAGAGCGTCCCCACGGCCGGCCGGCCGCTCATACTCAGGATTTTCCCTTAACTCAGTATGAACTCGCTCGCTCGCTGCGCTCGCTCGCTCGTAACCAGTATAACGCCTTTTGGGGCGACTAACGGAGCGAGCGAGAGGGTGGGCCTTGCACGTGCGAAATTGCGAGGGGGTACCCCCAACTGACTTGTGCACGGCACCCTACTAACCGGTCTCTAGCGATGTGCCAAATTTGAGCACAATCGGCCCAGCCGTTCTCGTGATCTGGAAGCGGCACCCTGCACGTGCGCACGTGCAAAATGGGTCCCAACTGACTTTTGCACGGCACTCTACTAATCGGTCCCTAACCATGTACCAAATTTGAGCGCAATCGGTCCAGCCGTTTTCGAGATCTGGAAACGACCCCTGCACGTGCGCACGTGCAGCAGCACCCCAACTCTGGCACATGGATATGCATTGCCTAGTGGGTGCCTACCTACATGCTAACTTTCAGCGCAATCGGCCAAGTAGTTACCGAGATATTGCAACAATTACAAAACTGACACCTCTTCGTTTTGCACGTGGCACGTGCATAAGGGGTCACCCACATGCATCGGGAATAGTCCAATACTTGGTAGCAGGAATGAAGCTACCCTACAAAAATTACCGCGTGTAAATCGGTCAAGTGGTTGCTGAGATATAAGCCTCGCAAAAGCGTGACCACGGCCGGCCGGCCGGCCGGCCGGCCGGCCGCTCATACTCAGAAATTTCCGTTAATCTAAGGAAAGACTACGCTCGCTTCGCTCGCTCCGTAATCAATATATTGAAAACAGCAGAAAGCCAGCTAAGCGGAAGTGTCTAACTACGAAAGTGGCGCGGCGCGGCGAATAAACAAAATTCCGATAGTGGCCACAAAAAGCGACTGGTACAGAAGAGTTGCAGCTTCTTTTTCCCATTTTGGCTGTTCTTTCTGCCTCACTGGGCTCAACATTATAAAATATATTAAAAATTAGCTTCGAATCTTCACATTAATTCAAATTCACGCAACATTTTTGTGCGTAGTTTACACCACTGACATCAAACACTTGATAAAATATTTGGCGTTAATTACGTCGTTTTTTTATAGAAGTTTTGTCCGAATGGATGAATGGGTGGCTATGGGCCCGGGTGCCCCGCTAAGCAGTGCTTGTTTCGAATGACACCACGGAACCACCTGATGATGGAGCCAAATACGCCAACACCTTGCCCGCGCTCGGTTCACCGGTGATAATTTGGATCGAAAGTTTAACGTGCCGCAGGTAGATGGCGGCACGGTCCTCCCGGGTCTAGCGTGGCCCTCTCTCGCCAGTTGCCAGCTGGCTTAATATAGGAACGCGGGTCAAACGACGTGGAGCTTCCCGGCCGCGAACTCGCTGCCACCGAGTTAGGAGACGGACGCCTAATCCACTAGGCCACGGGGAGGACGGTTTTATGGAACCCAAATGGCATCAGTTGGTCCGGAATCGAGCATTTGCCTAAATGAAGCTCCGTAATTTCGATGGCGTGAATTACTCCGGTCTCCGGCTTTATGAAACCGAATTGGCATCAAATACGCCAAATCTGGCATAATTGACGGAACGCCGTAAGTAATTCCTTTTATGAAACGAGGCCCTGGTCTTGCTTAAAAACATCATCTGTGATCAAAACTAACACAATATTCGTGATCAGCACCCCGAAAAACCCTATAGCAGCCACACTTTACGACTTTCTAACAGGTCCCGATTTTCCCGACTTTTGGATCATTGACCTGACCTGGAAGGTCAACCAATGACCTAGGACCTTAAAATTGGGTGTCATCGGCTTCGTCGCGTGACGGGCAACACGCTCGTTTTTTTCGCGAAGCTCTAATCGTCCAATGTTGTCCAGTCTGCTACCTTTGTCCATCCAATTCCGAGTTAGACATCGGACAAAATATAAACTCCGAATGTCCAGGTTCCGATTGGCACCACTATAACGGATGCAGTATAAGGTTGGGATAGTTTTTATCGAACAAAAATGATAGACGTTCTGTTAACCCGCGCCCTGCTGGGGGGGGGGGGTGTTTGAACACCCCCCTTGTGGTTTTTCGCGAATATCTCAAAAACGGCGGCGCGGAGCGCCGCCGTTTTTGGTACACCTTATCATGCATCAATTCTACACATGTTGTGAAAATTTCAGACCAAGGTCATTCAAGGTCAGGTCACCAGGTCACTTGAAGTGACCTCACCTCATAAAAAGTTTCAATGTCTGTCCTAGCTACACCGAGTGACCGATCGCTTTGAAACTTTCAGCGATTGCTAAGAGCAATAGCATGTACAAAATGTATATCTCAGAATTTTGATATCGATGACCTAAGGTTAGGTCAATTTTGCGACCTCCCCATTATAAGTCAATGGGAGAAAATTGAAATGCGTCTCTTTTGGACGAAAGACATTATAAACACTCCCAAACACTGAATTACAAGTGTTTTAGACACACTGAACATGAAAATGGTGTCCGTGACCCCTGTTTATGCCCTGAGGTCATCTTAGGTCACGAATGGTATCCAACAGTTTTTCGCAAATAACTTTTGATAGAGGCATGCTAGAGCGATGAAAACACCTTAGATGTGTTCAGCTCGACGATACGGATCGACTGATATGCAACATGACCCTTTCCGGTCAGGTCATGAACTTGACCTGAGGTCAAATTTTCAAGTTGACCTTTCAAGGTCAAGTTATAGTTCATTCGATGCGTCTTGACAAGAGGAACACGATGCCGGTAAAAGTAAGCTCGTACAAGGCTTGGGTCAAAAGTTATTGCAGAAAAACTGTTTCCGAAAAAATCGGCTATTTTTGCAGGTTTTGCCCCCTGCAGGCAAAACCGTTGACGTTAGGTCAAATCTGAGAGAATTATTCAGAAAGGGCGTTAATAGGGCTATCGAATGCGCTTTTCCGCGGCGCTGTAGCTCTATTGGTTCCCGAGTTATGCGTTGGCTTCTTGGAAATTTTCGACATTCGACCTGGAAATCGGCGAAATTTTGCCTTCAATGACCTCTGGTGACCTGACCTTTGACCTGACCAAAAAATTGACCAAAGTGATTTCGTCATTATTTTTGACGCTCTTTCGAACGCCGCCTTCTGCGTATCGCTACGTGGCCCAGGAGCCGAGTTAGAAGGGGGGGTGTTCAAACACCCCCCCCCCCCAGCAGGGCGTGGAAATCCAGGACCCCCAGCCGGGCGCGGGTTAACCCGCGCCCGGCTGGGGGTCCTGGATTTCCACGCCCTGCTGGGGGGGGGTGTTTGAACACCCCCCCTTCTAACTCGGCTCCTGGGCCACGTAGCGATACGCAGAAGGCGGCGTTCGAAAGAGCGTCAAAAATAATGAGGAAATCACTTCAGTCAATTTTTTGGTCAGGTCAAAGGTCAGGTCACCAGAGGTCATTGAAGGCAAAATTTCGCCGATTTCCAGGTCGAATGTCGACAATTTCCAAGAAGCCAACGCATAACTCGGGAACCAATAGAGCTACAGCGCCGCGGAAAAGCGCATTCGATAGCCCTATTAACGCCCTTTCTGAGTAATTCTCTCAGATTTGACCTAACGTCAACGGTTTTGCCTGCAGGGGGCAAAAACTGCAAAAATAGCCGATTTTTTCGGAAACAGTTTTTCTGCAATAACTTTTGACCCAAGCCTTGTACGAGCTTACTTTTACCGGCATCGTGTTCCTCTCGTCAAGACGCATCGAATGAATTATAATTTGACCTTGAAAGGTCAACTTGAAAATTTGACCTCAGGTCAAGGTCATAACCTGACCGGAAAGGGTCATGTTGCATATCAGTCGATCCGTATCGTCGAGCTGAACACATCTAAGGCGTTTTCATCGCTCTAGCATGCCTCTATCAAAAGTTATTTGCGAAAAACTATTAGATACCATTCGTGACCTAAGATGACCTCAGGGCATAAACAGGGGTCACGGACACCATTTTCATGTTCAGTGTGTCTAAACCACTTGTAATTCAGTGTTTGGGAGTGTTTATAATGTCTTTCGTCCAAAAGAGGCGCATTTTAATTTTCTCCCATTGACTTATAATGGGGAGGTCGCAAAACTGACCTGACCTTAGGTCATCGATATCAAAATTCTGAGATATACATTTTGTACGTGCTATTGCTCTTAGCAATCGCTGAAAGTTTCAAAGCGATCGGTCACTCGGTGTAGCTATGACAGACATTGAAACTTTTTATGAGGTGAGGTCACTTCAAGTGACCTGGTGACCTGACCTTGAATGACCTTGGTCTGAAATTTTCACAACATGTGTAGAATTGATGTATGATAAGGTGTACCAAAAACGGCGGCGCGGAGCGCCGCCGTTTTTGAGATATTCGCGAAAAACCACAAGGGGGGGGTGTTCAAACACCCCCCCAGCAGGGCGCGGGTTAACCCTATTCCGGGCGGGGGGGCCTTTAAGGCCCCCCCCTCAGGTTGTTATTGTTCCATTGCCAAACGCCGCGAGACTGAAAGCTCATACTCGGTGACTTTTTCTTAACATTCATTGCGCACATTTTGACAAAAAAAAGTTTGCCGGATCAGGTCAGGTCAGGTCACCAGAGGCGGTTTGTTGATCCCACCTCTGAAAAGTTTGCAATCACGCCGGAGCTAGAGTTTTTGACTGATCAAAATCTTCTCTTCAGGTTTTAGTGAGGATACCAATATGTGCAATTTGTATATCTCAGAATGTTTATATCTGTGACCTGAGGTCAGGCCAGACTTGTGACCTTTACATTGCAAGCCTATGGGAAAATATTGGAATGCCTCCTGCTTCGTGTAAATGAGTCAAAACCACCCAATTCTTTCAGTATTATGGAAGACATAGATAACATGAATCATGTTATCTATGATCTATCATAGATTCATGTTATCTATGTGGAAGATTATTTAATCGGTGATGATCCTGGTGCCGCTTATTGACAGGGGCACCGGGAAAGGTCATCGGAGGTCATGTGACGTCATAAATCGTTTTTGTCAATAAATCACGACATGATGGTGCTAAAGACTTGTAAGTGGTACCAAAGTGCTCGCCTGGTCAAGGCGCGTCGTTTGGTATGCAGCATGACCATACCCCACAACCGCATTGGTGAATGATCTGACCTTGACCTCGGGTCAAATTTAAAATTGACCTGTGAAGGTCATTGCATACTTATTCCAATCGCCTCGACGAGAGCAACACAAATGTATTAATTTTAAGTTTCTATGTTTCTTAATTCAAAAGTTTTATAAGTAACTAATTCCAAAACATTTTATCGTTGATGACCTCTGGTGACCTCAATATTTACCTGACCCGAAAATGTGTTATTTTAAAAGTTGTAGATCTTTAAGCGACCTATCAAACGCCGTTTGCCGTTTGTCGCTCCAATGTGTGTTTTTTTTAGGTATGAAGGGGGGCCGAAAAGGCCCCCCCGCCCAGAATCGAGCCTATCAGAGCCCGCCCGGAATAGGGTTAATTGAAGAAAGGTGAATTCTGACAACTGACCGGTGTGCAGCGTGCAGCTATTGATACTTGGCAACTGCTATTTTTGTTGTGTTGATTTTTCAAATGAAGTTATGTTTAGAATTGTTCTGCCTATTGGTTTACGGAGCAAACAACATCGTTGCTGGCGAGACTATCGTTTTTAAGGCAGGTAAAGGCGGTATGTTCAAATTACCCCACGGTGGGGCAATTTGAACACACCGTGACTTGGTGGAGAAGTGATGCTATGCTATTCAAGGTATGCTCGGCTCGTCCAAAAATGAGGCTTGCATGGTGAAGGCAAGTGACACTTGCGCTACTGAAACAGTTTTTCTTCAACCAGGGTTGAGCTGGAATTTGGTACGACGCAGTCACAGAAGACTAAAATACGTTCAAAAATACCCCACACTACCCCATAATTGTAGACCTTGTTGTGTGTACCCCATGCCGTTTACCGCTTGTCGCTATCTTGCTTCGTTTTCGAGATCTCAGGGGCCCGTCGGAACGGAGTTTGCGCGGACCCCGGTCGGCGCGCGGGTTAAAATCATCCTCAGGTTTTGCGACTTGATTTATGTCCTCTGGTGACCTCAATATTGACCTGACCTTCGGCTTCCAAATCGGCTCTGACTCCTACTCTGGTCTCAACGATCGATTCTGGCCGACTCCGAATCTGTCTCTGACTCCGATTGGGTTTCAACAGCCCGCTTCATCATCGCATTAGAGCTTAGTTGGCATGGTTTGAATGGTCTAGTCGTTTTTCTTCACCAGTCCTGAACTGCCTGATCAACACGCTTGATCATATAGGTGTGCCGCTTCATTTCTCCCAATGCCTTTTTCTTTTCCGATGTTCTAAAATCCGATACTTATCTAAAAGCTTAGCGAAAAAAGGCGCTTAAGTCTTACCCCTACGCAATTGATTTTTTTTAACCCGCGCCCCACTGAGGTCTGCGTATAACACGTCCTTCTTGGGGGGGGGGGCTCTTCATAGCCCATCCTAACTCCGAAACTACTGGGCCGATCGTCAAAATTCAAACGGCGACTGATAGCCCCGGAAAAACGGTCGAGCGAAACCTAATTTCATTGACCTCGAGGTCACCGATGACGTCACAGGTCAGGTCAAAATAAAATTATTAGCATTTTGGCTTGTTCAAATTTTGGGCTTTGGCCGCCGTCTTACAAGTCAGATCAGGCTCATTTTTTGTTTACACACTCGTGAACAGATGCTCTAGATACCCTGAGGGTACCAAACTTGTACTTTGATTTTCAGGTCAGGGTCAGGTCATCACAGGTCACGGAAATAGTGTATCATGCATCGGCCACGTGACACATGTTTTATGGTCCATTTAGGCCATAGATTTCGAATTTGATGTCGTCTGTGTCATTTGAGGTCATTTTGAGTCGAATTTAGCTTAGGTCAGGTCACTTTCACGTTAAAAAGGTCAAATTTTTAAGTTCAAATTTTTCAACAAAAAGGTGTCTATTAGGTGCAGTTTGAGCTCAGGAACATATTGGTGCTATTTATATTGGTGTACAATGTCAAATACGTACTTAAAAATTGATTTAAAAAATAAATAATTGTGATTTTTTTGCAATTATGCGTATAACTTGGCCATTTTTGAAGATATTCAGCTAAAGCTTTCTAGAGTTAGTCCTAAGCATGCGTCCTATCACATTTATTCCGTTTTTATTTCGAAAAAGTCAAAAACTTTTTGAAAAAATATAATTTTGAATTTTATTTAATATTATTTTCAAAATTTTCCAAATTTCGAAAATCCGAGATAGCAGTTTGATAGCGCAGTCTATTCTAAGTCATCTCATGCAAATAAATTAGATTTAGCTTAAACGCTGAGCTCTTGGGAGCGATTCCCGTGGTTCAATGTTTTGCGTCGAAATCCGCCGAACATGACGTCACTCTGACGTCATTTTCGGCCTACCTATGGTAGCTACGAAGTTCATATTTTGACACAATTTGTCAAATTGATGCAGCCGAAGGTACTGAAAGTTTGGCGTCGATATGTCAAGCCGTTCGGAAGTTATTGCAGAAAAACGGGAGGGAGGCTATGAATAGCCCCTCCCCCCAGTAGGGCGCGGGTTAACACAATAAATATTCCAAAGATATTAGCAAACCAGTATAACGCCTTTTGGGGCGACTAACGGAGCGCCTCCAATCATGCTCCACCACATTCCCTGGAAAAGCTCCACCCTTGCCTATGGGGCAAAATATAAGGGACAAAAACACAAAACAAGACAGATAAAAACAAAGCAAAATCAACTCATTACCTAATGAAATTCAGGCTGGAGAAAAACATAGGTAATAGGTATCTATGTCAAATTAGAATGAAAGATTAAAATCAACCTGACCAGGCCTTACGGTCTGACCTGGTCCTAACCACCTTACTTCGCCTAACTTAACCCAATTCAACCTAGCCTACCAGTATAACGCCTTTTGGGCGACTAACGGAGCGAGCGAGAGGGTGGGCCTTGCACGTGCAAAATTGCGAGGGGTACCTCCCACTGACTTGTGCACGGCACCCTACTAACCGGTCTCTAGCGATGTGCCAAATTTGGGCATAATCGGCCCAGCCGTTCTCGAGATCTGGAAGCGGCACCCTGCACGTGCACACGTGCAAAATGGGTCCCAACAGACTTGTGCACGGCACCCTACTTACCGGTCCCCAACTGTGTACCAAATTTGAGCGCAATCGGTCGAGCCGTTCTTGAGATCTGGAAACGACCCCTGCACGTGCGCACGTGCAGCAGCACCCCAAGTCTGGCACATGGATATGCAGTGCCTATTGGGTGCCTATCTACATGCCAACTTTCAGCGCAATCGGCCAAGTAGTTACCGAGATATTGCAACAATGACAAATTGACACCTCTTTGTTTTGCACGTGGCAGTTGGCACGTGCATAAGGGGTCACCCAAATGCATCGGGAATAGTCCAATACTTGGTATTGGACTATTGGATTGGAATGAAGCTACCCTACAAAAATTACCGCATGTAAATCGGTCAAGTGGTTGCTGAGATATAAGCCTCGCAAAAGCGTCCGCACGGCCGGCCGGCCGGCCGCTCATACTCAGAAATTTCCGTGTATGTACATATAAAACGTTGTTTTGACACCAGCTTTATTATTTTAACGGAAGCTTTCAAGAGCACTTCGGCTCCCTTCTTCAGTCAACACTGAAAACAATTCAACCCGCGGATTGCGAGTTGGCCCGGGTATCGCGGGTATTTTGAAGAAATTACCCGCTCTGCGCGAGTTTTTGCTGCCGGGTAGGCTGACTACCCGTTTAGCTTCCCGCGTTTCGCAGAGCATCCCGTTATCATCGTAGCTTTCACCCGCTTCACGGGTGTCAACACCCGCTATACTCGGGTAAAACAGCAACCCGTCATGCGCGGATACATGAAACCTCCTCTGGCGGGGTCAATCACTCGTCCGCAGCGGGTTGTGGCCGCAGGCGTTACTCGCGCCCACGGAGTAAGCGCATCACGCAGGTTTTGCATCGTGTAACTCGCTGCGCCAAGGTAGGTGACATGCTATACGCAGGTTGCCTTGATCACGCATGTGTCATGGCAGATATCCCACTGATGCACGGCATTGGTTTTGAAATTAATACTTTTGACTTCGACGCTCAAACGAGTGTTGAAACGTGACGCGCCACAATAGTCGCTTTTCGGCTCGGCTGCGTGCTTGTGCAGGCCTTGTGCAGGGGTAGAGATGTGCAAGGCAATTGTAATCGTAACTGTAACAGCTGTGGGGCTGCGTTCTGTGAGTTAGGAGGGTACTTAACGGGCTTGGGACATTTGAATCATTGTTTGGATGACGTCACGTCTTGGCCGGCAGAATATTTCGCTGGAACGCTCAGCAGAATATTCTGCAGTCCGCGAATCTGGCGCATTGTGGTGAAGTTTGCAGACCGTTCTTAGCACATTTTATTGGTAAAAATAAAGCCTGGATAAATAATTTTTTCCCGATGCAAATGAAATATTTGTCCAAACTATTCCTTAATATTTAAAACACTATAGGCGGATTCATGTCAATTGTCTAAGATAAGCCTTTTTACTTTCTGTATTGAGTCCGCCGTCAGTTCTTCATTTTAATCTGATATACACCGACATTTCAGTCGCTTTGCGTCAGGTCGCCTGTGGCGCAGTTGGTAGCGCATCGGTTTGTAATGTCAAAGATATCGGGTTCGAATCCCGGCGATGGCGGCGTTTTCCTCCTTGAACGCCGCCACTGGAGGGTACTTTACCCTCCAGCTGATTTGGACACCCTACCAGCGGATATTTGTACTCGCAGAAAGCGAGTTCCCAACCCACGCAGCGCAGGTAATACGCCATGTGCGGATTGTGTACCCGCTGCGAACGGGTAGGTTGCCTTCTGTGTGTGGGTTGAGTCCCCATCCTATGCGGGTTAGGTACACAATATACTCGGGTTCACAGCCTGCGGTATGCGGGTAAACGCACCCGCTGGTAGAGTGTCAAATTAGGTGGTGGGTAGGTGTACCCGCCAGCAGCGGGTTTTACTCGCTGTACGCGGGTTGAATTGTTTTCAGTGAAGTCACACAACAAACACTAAAAACAGTAATACAAAACATCGAGGTATCGTTCGGTTCGAGGTCAAAATCGTATAGTTCAAATAATCAGTGCGCCACATTTGATTCACGCCACGATTTTGACCTCGAACCGAACGATGCCTCGATGTTTTGTATTACTGTTTTTTTTTTGTGTTTGTTGTGTGACTTGGCTGAAGAAGGGAGCCAAAGTGCTCTTGAAAGCTTCCGTTAAAATAATAAAGCTGGTGTCAAAACAACGTTTTATACATTAACTTTGTCCCAGCTGAACAACAACATTTATAACTACGTCAGAAATTTCCGTTAATCTAAGGAAAGACTACGCTCGCTTCGCTCGCTCCGTAATAACCACTCCTTATGTGGACATTTATAAATGTTCAAATCCTTAAAATGCATTATTGATTCGAAATAGCGCCACCACCTAAAAATATCTCGCGTCATGCATACAGGGGTGGGGCGGGGTGGGGTGGGGAGCTTCAAACATCCCTCAGCAGGGCGCAGGAACAATCATTATATTTATTGACATTTAGAGTCGTTCATTAGATTCGATTTGATTCGTTGCCGTGCGTGTCTGACCTTCTTTTTGCTGACTAAGCTGTATGCGATCCAGGACGAAAAGCTGACTAAGCTGTATGCGATCCACAGGACCAAAAAGCTGACTAAGCTGTATGCGATCCACAGGGCCAAAAAGACGTGCTCCTGCTGGAGAAGACGGAACTGACCGCCGGCTCCACGTGGCACGCGGCTGGCCTCATTACCTTCTACCACCCAGGAGTCAATATAAAACACATCCACCACTACAGGTGAGAGCTCCCCGACGGCGCACTCCTTCTTTCTGGTCGCTACACCTTTTTTGTTTGCTTTTGACCATTCGGCTTAACCCTCGCATGTGTGCGGCGTTTGCCAGCTTCTAATGTGTAGGGGGGGGGGGGTCGGTTGGACCCCCCCCTTGCCGTTTGGCCCCTGATCGAGCTAGAGCTTCGCGGAAAAAACGAGCGTGTTGCCCGTGACGAGAGGAAGCCGATGATACCTAATTTTAAGGTCCTAGGTCATTGGTTGACCTTCCAGGTCAGGTCAATGACCCAAAGTCGGGAAAATCGGGACCTGTTAGAAAGTCGTAAAGTGTGGCTGCTAAGGGGTTTTTCGGGGTGCTGATCACGAATATCGTGTTAGTTTTGATCACAGATCATGTCTTTAAGCATTTAGACCAGGTCGGGTCAGGTCAGGTCAGGTCAACCAGTAGGCGTCGTGACGGGTATTCGTAGTACGTGTCAACCGCCTCTGACAGCTTCGTAACATGTTACGAAGTCACCAAACCTACTTCGTAAATGTTCAAACGGTTGCTAAATTCGAATTCAGCTCCAAAAACTAGCCTAGAAACATGTAAAACTCGAAAAAGTGACCCAAGGTCACCCGAGGTCACCAAAGGTCAATGACCTGACCCGACCTTCAGGTGACCTTGACACACACGGGAGTAACATCAAATCACATGTTTGAACGTTTGAAACCACGAAAAGCTTGCAAACACGCGGCTAGTGCGGGCCGACATACGCGAAATCGCGATTCCGGCCAAACATGGTCTCGGAAAAGAGGTCACAGGTCAAAGGTCATTTGGGTCAGGGTCATGAAATTTTCAGGGTAGGTGTCAAATTGATCAATGCGAGGGTACTGAAAGTTTCGTCGCGATCGGCCGCTTTTTACGCGAGTTATTCGCGAAAAACCATGGGGGGGGGTCCATCCGACCCCCCCCCCCTACACATGCGAGGGTTAAGTGTGAGTTATCAGAGGACTTTTTCGAGGACACAAAATGAATACACTGGTGGATCTGGCCGTTTGCAAAGGGAGGGGCGAAAGCCGACCAAAAGGTCAGGTCTCAGAAGGTTATCAACGACAAAATTTTCCACTTTTGAGATGCTTGGCTAAATGAGGAGCGTAAATGAGCTCTTATTAACTTATCTTGAATGCATGTTGTCATTTTTTTTAATTACGGTCCAGTGGATAGGTATTTTAAATGGGCGAATTCGATTTGGAAAGGGGCCCGAAATCATGTTTTGGCCGCCCCTAGTCCTTACTTTAGCCCGGTTGCCCCCCCCCCTGGATTCGCCAGTAAATGAATACCGAAATTTCTACGGACCATGACAAAAGACGATTTTTTCATTTTTTTGTTGGGTTTTCTCGTCACTGCAGCCAATTAATTACCGTGATTTTTCTTCACCTTTTTATTGCACGCGAGTTTTGAGCACAAATTTCAGTATATTTACGTCTGGACAACGAGTTGCGGGGATAAGTGCTGATTTTGTTGCAGTTTTAGGAACCAGTGATTAGGCTAGATTTTTTGGTTACTTTTTCGTTCAGACTCCTGTATTTCATAGTGTTTGGCTTTTGAATATTTTAGTTCTTTCAGAAAAATAGTACCTGCCTTACAAATTTTGTAAAAATGTTTCAATTTTTTATGCCGACCGTTAGAGTCCTAAAACAATGTATCAGCACTACAACTATTATAAACAAACAGATGTAGCACCACTTGGCTCTGTTCCAAGGCCTTTTTCAAATTCATCCGGTGGTTTTCGTACTCGTGTACGTCGTTTTGTTGGATGTTTTGAATCTCTTGTGATGGACTTATATCATATTAAAGAAGCATGTTAACTGAAAACAATCCCAAGTATCCAGGTGGCTAAGGAGGTCCTGAGTCCTGAGCAAGATCAAGTTGAAGTCAGGAAATGTTGGTTGATAAACGCAAGTTGGTCTGGCTCACTTATCAGCAAGAAAAGTAAAATTAAAAGAGCTTATTGGCCAAGCTTATTGGCCGAAAACAAGCTGTAATATTGCAGGAGATCAATACTGAAGAGCACGCTGAACAGTATCAAGCCAGAAAATGTTTGCCGATGATTGCATATTGTCTATTGATGTATTGGGATGAATATTGAATTATAACTTACAACAGCAAGATTAATTAGTGCCAACTATGAAGTGAAAAAACCTAGAATGAACGAACTCAGGCGGCTTTACCTTGCTATGCAGATGGTAATGTGCATAGCAAGGTCTGCGTCTTTCGCTGACGTTCAGAATCAAATATTAGACAGTAAATGTAGTATAATAGCCATTGGTGATTTCAATAGTAGAATGCCATCGCTGTGCAAGCTAGATGATATCGCAAAAGATATTTCGTATTCTCAAAATGTTGATCTAGGGGAAAACGCCCATGGTCGCGAACTGCTAAACATGTGTTCGAATTTAGATATTTACCCTGTTAACCCGCGCCCGGCTGGGGGTCCTGGATTTCCACGCCCTGCTGGGGGGGGGGGGGGTGTTTGAACACCCCCCCCCTTCTAACTCGGCTCCTGGGCCACGTAGCGATACGCGGAAGGCGGCGTTCGAAAGAGCGTCAAAAATAATGAGGAAATCACTTCAGTCAATTTTTTGGTCAGGTCAAAGGTCAGGTCACCAGAGGTCATTGAAGGCAAAATTTCGCCGATTTCCAGGTCGAATGTCGACAATTTCCAAGAAGCCAACGCATAACTCGGGAACCAATAGAGCTACAGCGCCGCGAAAAAGCGCATTCGATAGCCCTATTAACGCCCTTTCTGAGTAATTGTCTCAGATTTGACCTAACGTCAACGGTTTTGCCTGCTGGGGGCAAAAACTGCAAAAATAGCCGATTTTTTCAGAAACAGTTTTTCTGCAATAACTTTTGACCCAAACCTTGTACGAGCTTACTTTTACCGGCATCGTGTTCCTCTCGTCAAGACGCATCGAATGAACTATAACTTGACCTTGAAAGGTCAACTTGAAAATTTGACCTCAGGTCAAGGTCATGACCTGACCGGAAAGGGTCATGTTGCATATCAGTCGATCCGTATCGTCGAGCTGAACACATCTAAGGCGTTTTCATCGCTCTAGCATGCCTCTATCAAAAGTTATTTGCGAAAAACTGTTAGATAATATTCGTGACCTAAGATGACCTCAGGGCATACACAGGGGTCACTGACACCATTTTCATGTTCAGTGTGTCTAAACCACTTGTAATTCAGTGTTTGGGAGTGTTTATAATGTCTTTCGTCCAAAAGAGGCGCATTTCAATTTTCTCCCATTGACTTATAATGGGGAGGTCGCAAAATTGACCTGACCTTAGGTCATCGATATCAAAATTCTGAGATATACATTTTGTACATGCTATTGCTCTTAGCAATCGCTGAAAGTTTCAAAGCGATCGGTCACTCGGTGTAGCTATGACAGACATTGAAACTTTTTATGAGGTGAGGTCACTTCAAGTGACCTGGTGACCTGACCTTGGATGACCTTGGTCTGAAATTTTTACAACATGTGTAGAATTGATGTATGATAAGGTGTACCAAAAAACGGCGGCGCTCCGCGCCGCCGTTTTTGAGATATTCGCGAAAAACCACAAGGGGGGGGGGGGGTGTTCAAACACCCCCCCCCCAGCAGGGCGCGGGTTAATCATTTAAGGCATAGACGAAAGTGTTTTAATGGAAATCTAACGTTGTAATGGAAATCTAACGTTCAGGAAGCGAGAAAAATGGATCTCGCAATTGGATTGGCTACTTGTCTCACCGTCGCTCATGCATCTGATCGAAAACTTTGTCGTGGACCAGAGAGCGCCCTTTCTGAGACTCTGACCACGCCGCTTTGTCCGTGAGGTTATGGCGTCCTCCTCCGTCCCCAGACGCCACGCTAGAGAGAGCAGCTCTGTTACACACATCGGGAACGGAGAGGACACGGTGTAGCGCGTAAAGCGGTGCCAATTAACTCCATCAGCGGAGAAGGTTTCAGTGCAGATCTCCCGGACCCCGCTCTTTGGCGGCGACAGCTGCACGACACCGAAGCAGACCAGCCGATGACGGTAGTCGGTAGATAGGGTCTGTGAGAGGCTGACAGACACACTGTATAGCGCCTGCTTGACCGCTAAACGAAGTGACCAGCGCGCTCACAATGAGTCAGGTGGGATGACCCAATATGCTCAATCTCGCTGGCAGTTTCTGCTGAAAAAGAATGATGCAAAGGCGATTTGGAATTCGATAAACTGGAAAGGAAAGATCGAGTTCCGAGATAACGATAAAAGTAAACCAAGCGATGAAGTGTTCCGCCGCCATTTCGAGGCTCTCTTAAACCCTACATCACTTGACACAGAGCTGAGAGTGCCTGAAACGAGTACATACATGCCAATTTTGGATGATCCCATCAGTGTGGTGGAAATCAACAACGTCATTAACCCTCGCCCGCACATGGGGGGGGGGGGGTGGTTGCCACCCCCCCCCCCAGGTAGTCTTTCTGCTCTGCACTCCACATTTTTAGAGCTAGAAGGCTGATTTTTCGTATAGCTGCTCCTCTATCCTTTCTTGATGTCCACTGAAAATTTCAAGTTTCTGTGATTTTTGGTTTCGGAGATATGACCTTGTTTTTCAGGTCATGTCATGACCCAAATGGCCAATTCTCAACATCTTGCGTTTGCCATGGGCCTTATGAGCTTTTGACACCCTGATTTCGGCCTTTTTTGCCAGTCTTACCTCCTACCTATCATGGAACATGTTGTTCGACGATGTACAGGGGTCAAGGTCAGGGTCAAGGTCAACCTAGGTCACCTAAGATAATTGCGTTTTAGGCAAGCTGAATTTACTTTTTTGAAGTTTTTTGACTGCATTTTTGGTAAAAGCTTCTCAGATCATGATTTCATGTAATATGGACCCAAAAACAATCGGTGCACACATCAGTATACACACAGACACACACAGACATACAAACACATATAATTGACCTTGACCTAACTTGACCTGAAATGACCTCAGCAGCAAAATTCTGGTCGGGTAGTGTGACAAAGAGGTTCTAGCTGGCTTGGCACCAGAAAACAGCATCGTCATCGGTATTTGATAAGCAGCACACTTGATATCCAACGGTGACCCAAAACAGCAACATTTTTTTAGTTTGACCTGACCTGGAAGGTCAATGACTGACCTGAGAAGGTAAAACTGGGTATCATTGGATTCGTCTCTTCCCAAAGAATCTTTTTGGTCTTTACTGCTAAGCTCTATCTCCAACAGGAACGAAATGGCGCGGGGGGTGGCAACCACCACCCCCCCCCCCCCCATGTGCGTTCTAGGATGGGAAAATGGCATGTGCGGGCGAGGGTTAAAGGTTTTCGTAGAGATAAAACTGCAGGTATAGACGGAATACCGCCTGGAATTCTCAAAATGCTCGATGGTGAATGGTTACATGTTTTAGCGCAGTTATTTAGTATGGTTTTTGAAGGGGAATATCCGGACCAATGGTCGATTGCAAAACTATTCATAATTTTCAAAAAAGGAAGAATGGACGACACCAATAACTACCGTGGCATTAGTATCCAGGGAGCTTTAGCCAAGGTTTATGATGGTGTTTTAAGAAATCGCTTTGAGCTCTGGTTTCAACCAGATGACGAACAGGCGGGTGGTCGAGTAGGCAGAGGCTGTGCCGAACAGTTTTTCATTCTCAGGTTAATCATCGATTATGCTCAGAGGACCAAACAAACATTGTTTATAGCGTTCATAGATTATATCAAGGCATACGACAAACTGAATAGGAATATTCTTTTGCAAAAACTGGCTGATCAGGGATGCGGTGGCAAATATCTGACAGCTCTAGCGAACAGTCTAAAAAACACAAGGAACTCCCTAGGAAATGTAATTTTTGCATCAACGGCAGGGGTAAAACAAGGGGCGACAAACAGCTGTTCACTTTTTACGTTCTACATAAATAGCACAGTGAGGGCGATTAAAAGATATGGAAGAGATGGATTTCTCGAAAACCTCCATTGTCTTCTTTTCATGGACGACACAGTTGTCCTTGCGACGTCAAGGAAGGCTTTGGAACACAAGTTAACCCGCGCCCGGCTGGGGGTCCTGGACAGAGGTCAAAAAAACTTATTTTGTGTCACCTACAAAATTTTTCAACCCCCTTTGTGTCCCCTGCCTCCGGAGGCCGGATAAGTGTTGCACTAGGGTGGTAAAATTGGAAAAATTCTAGGATTCATCAGGCCAATGTTAATGTTAGTGTCGCCAATGTTAGTGTGGCCCTAAACCTGGATAATGTATTATTACAGTGTCCCAAAATTTGTTGATTTGGGTGGGAAATACTGAGATTCATTTGCCACTCTCACCACCAATTTCTAAGAGCAATTAACCACTCTCAGCCAAGAACACCTTGTTACCTCAAAAGGCAGTTCAGGTGTGGTGGACTAATAAGACAAGTGGACAGGTGTGGTGGACTGAGTTGTGTGGATACTTGGAGTTGGTTTATGATCATAGATACTCATGGATAAAAATGAATGCTATTGATCTTTTCTCACTCTTTTTGTATCTAATCTAACCAGCAGTTTCCACCCTCTACCCCTTTTTGGTGGATAATATCCCCCTC
This sequence comes from Amphibalanus amphitrite, assembly GCF_019059575.1. Lineage (NCBI taxonomy): Eukaryota > Metazoa > Arthropoda > Thecostraca > Balanomorpha > Balanidae > Amphibalanus > Amphibalanus amphitrite. The sequence continues at coordinate 203,287 of NW_024882054.1, forward strand.
TGACACCCCAGCCAAAACTCAACTTTGGGACACTGAATGCATGTGTAACTAATCTTGTGCAGATGCATTTAAGAATTGCTGACATTCTATTTTACATTTTTCCATAATACATTTAAATTTGTGTTCTATATGGTGGGATTTCACACCTGTTATGACATAACAAATAATAGGTGCCTATGTATTATACAATATACCTACCTATGCAACATGTTGCAAAAGGTTCCTTTTCCACATCAAGGCCACTAATATTGTTAAACCAAAATTCTAATCATTATATTTTTGGTACTAATATACAATAAGTCAAAATAAAATAGGTGTAGGTGCTAGGTAGGTGCCTAGGTGGGTTGTATGCTTCGGAGCTTGTCGGCTGGCAGGTTTAAGGAAGGAAGTTGTAACTTGTAGGTACAGGTATAAGGTAGAAGGTAGATAGGCTGTAGGCTGGTAGGTAATAGGTGGTAGGGTAGAAAGAAAGATTAGGTTAGGTAATGATGTTTTTCTTTCATTCAGACTTCTTAAACACTTTAGGTGGAGAGGTAGGCGGATGTAACAAGGCGAACAAGACAAGACATGGACCTGATGAGTTGGCGCAGGGCACTGATAGGTACTACATTTCGGCACATGATGTGAAAATAATGTACAATGCGTCAGACTCAGCAGTCTGAAAAATGTAGGTACAAATTACACATGCATTAGTGAAGAAGTTTCTGCATTTAGATTAGAATGAATTGTTTTGAAAACATTAGACAATGCCTGTATCTTGAAAAAGGATTAGATTGGGCTGTGTCAGGACAAAACTGGGGATGAGTCATGTGAGCTCGCAAAGTTCCAAAGTTGTGCCAGGCAAATTCATGAGATCACACTGAAGGAGCTCCAGCGAATTATTTTCAGCATGCCCAGCTTGAGTGTGCAAAATGTACACTGGACCGGACCACTGTAGTGTCTGAACGTGATGCACAAAACTGAACGTGACACACCAGCGACAAAACAAAACACTACAACCATCTATTGCAAAAACAATTCATACATACCTGCAGCTGTGTGTCCCTGCATCCTGGCCTGCTGTCTTGCATGAGCGATGCACATAATACAAATGTAGCTGTACTTAGTCCGCTTAATTCCAAAGAAGTTCATCATATCATTTTTTGTTTGAGCGTTCCTCAACGTAGGACCATAGGTACCATTATCACGAGCTTCCTGAACAATACTGTGGTGACGCCCACTGCTACAGCGAGGAGGTGGTGCTTTGATGAGCTGCAGAAAAACAGACACATTTGCAGTCACCACTTCAGGGCCTCGGCTAAGGAATTTTGACTGGTGGGCCACTTGGGCAGCGACATGGAATGACCTTCGTAGCCATAGCCCCCCCCCCATTTTCGATTTCTCCCCAGATTTCGGCCACTTTATTCTGCAAAGAACGTCAGGATGGCATTAAAAAATGTAAAAAACGGGGCTAGACCCCCCCGACTCTTCAGAGAGAGGAGAGAGTAGGGACCCACAAACCTCTCAGTGGTGATACTCCGGCGGTGCACATAAAATCGCACAAGTATGCACAAACTATTGACGCAGATTATACAACTTTGGACGATAACTTACGGCCGGTCGGATGTTAACTCGCGCACCGACGGGGGTCTGCGCCAACTTCGCACCGACGGGGGGGGGGGGGGCGGATGACCGCCCCCCCTGAGATCTCGAGAACGAAGCAAGATAGCGACAAGCGGTAAACGGCATCGGATACGCACGGTCAAGATCTACAATTTTTACTAAGGTCATTTTCAGGTCAGGTCAAAGATGACGTCACAGGGGTCGAAAAAGTCAAAATGGCGGCGCTAGATATGGAGAGAGTTTTTCTCGAATAACTTTCGATTTAGTCAGGATAGGAACAAACTAAGAACATCATCGTGATCCTCTCGTCAATCCGCATCGAATGATATGTATGTTGACCTCGAAAGGTCAAGGTCAAAGGTTGACCTCAGGTCACGTGACCTCGAGGTCATCATGTATATCATTCGATGCGTCTTGACGAGCTGAACACAATGAGACCATCCACGCGTCTGTATCTTGTTCCTGTACGGAGTTATTGGCCAAAAACCTTTGGTGACCTTTGATGACGTCACATGACCTCACAGCAGCCCAACAGCAAAACAAACCTCAAGGTAGTGAAGGTTGATCGTATATAAGGTCATGTATGGTATATGGGGCCATTCCGACCCGTTTTAGTGGTAAAAACAGGGAGTTGATTTTTCCCCCATTGACTTATAATGGGGAGGTCGCGAAATTGACCTGACCTTAGGTCACCGATATCGAAATTCCGAGATATACAAATTGTAGCTACTAATGACCTAATAACATCCTGCGACTTTCAAAGGCCTCCGACATCTACTGTAGCTCTGGTACGGTGACAAAGTTGCAAAAAAGTGACTTGAGGTTGGGTCATTCAAAGTGACCTGGTGACCTGACCTTGAAAGGTAGGAGGTTCAAACTTGCACACCATGTGTAAAATTGATGAGGGAATAGTCATACCAAATTTGCGCCGCGGTTTTCCCGCTATTCGCGAAAAACCTCAGGGGGGGGCGGATATCCGCCCCCCCCCCCGTCGGTGCGTGGGTTAAAAATCAGCGAGCCCTGAATGGATCGCTCGCCGACTGGTCGGAGATTCGAAAGCGGTCGGACGGGATCGGGCGCTGTCGGGTGGATCGGGAGGAATTGTGAACAGCACGAGTGCAACCTTATATATAAAGTGGGTTGTGGCAGGAACCCCAGAAGGGGGTTGTAGCAGCAGCCCGAACATCTCTGAAAATGATCATTAAGCCTATTGGTGTCGCATGGAAAAGAATTGACTCAAAAGCCCAAGCGCACTGCGCAACCCTAATATTTTCTTAAAACTAAGTGATGTACAGTGGGTCTATTTAAGATCTCCAGAGCCACCACGTGGCGCTACGGTCGGGGTAGGGCGAGTCCAAATCCCGAGGGAAGTGAGGTCACCGGTCATTGTGGGGGAAGGAGGGAGGGGGAGTGACGCGGTATCACGGCGCATGGGGCGTGCGCTGCGCCGGGAGTGGGCCGCCCAGGGCCGCCCGCCACTGCGCCGAGGCGGAGGGGAGGGGATGATGGTTGCGGGTGCATTCACTCCGGTATGGTGGTATCCTGTTCATGTGGAACCGGCAAGAATGCGACTGAAGGGAATCATTATCTCAAACAAATAGGCAAGCCAGAGGCAGCGTCAGTTCCAGCCAAAATGTTGAACAATGATAATTGAAGTCTAGGACGTATTCATAGCATGCAACTATTCAATCGATAGTTGCATGATGCTTTTCATGATGCATGATGAGGCTTTTCTAAACTGTTATTTGAGTTGGATATTTTTCATTTGGCACGTTCAGTTTTGGTGGGTTTTATCGGGTCGAAAAGAAGCAGAAAAGAAAAAGTTGAAATGGCTCCAGACAAATGACCAAAAATATTTTCTAAAAAAAAACGAAACTTAGCTAAACATTGATAAGCGATAATTTTGACATTTGGAGAGGATATTGGGAAAGATATTGGGGAAAGACGTCATCGTGCTTATCTGTGTTGCAGTAGAAGGAAAGGTTTTGGTTCGTGTCTAGATAAAACCAGACCCGGGAGTGGGGCTCGAACTCACGACATCGCATTCAGCTCACAGGTTACCCAACCTCAACGCTACGAGCACCTATCGCCCTGCGCAGCTTGCTCAGTGTTTCGGCTAAAGTTCAGCCAAAGTCTGACGTCTGTCAATAACACGAGGCGAAACACCAATGTAAATGTCCGTCCCGGTAGCTCGGTCGGTAGAGCGTTGGACTCCATGTGCCATGTGGTGAGAGCGCACGTCCCGGTTGCAAAAGTCCGGGTTCGAAACGCGACGTGTGCTTGACGTTTTTGAGCGGCCCCTAACGGGTATGGTTGTGGTTGGTGGCAGGCCGCTGCCAGGCGAGGTCAGTGAGGGGACCGGCCGTGCGCGGCTATGTGCGCACGCTAAAATTTGGACTCTAAATTCTGCCATAGACCAGGAATTGCTTGATCGGAGGGTAGAGAGCAGGGTCAACGCAACAAGCTCAGCTTAGCGGGGACTTTGTCCTTGTGATTCCTTTCTTTCAAATGGTTCGGGCCAAATTTATATTAAAAAAGGGGGAGCCGAACCAGGTTGGGCCGGGTTGAACCCGGTTGGACCGGTGTCTTGCACGCAATCATGGTCAGACAAACCAGAGGCTAATTTCGGGTCAAATATTTTTATTAACTGATCTTATTGTTTTTAGCTTACACGTATAATAGCTTTTAGCTTTTTAACTCCAGACTGCATGCACAAAAATGTGGCATTCGTCCACTTTTCCTCATCTTTTCTTAGCGACTTGATTTCAGATTTGACCTTTTGTCTTACCAGCAAAAAAAAAAAAATCACCTGCGTGATAATTATTTGCCAAAGGGCCGCTCTACGCATGAAAAGCCAGCCGATCAAAAAACTGGCGAACGATACGATCTTTCTATTGCTTGAATTATAGGTATTCAATGAAAATTTCAGGAGACATAAATAATCTTAAATCCTTATAGCTACTGGGTGCCCGGAGCATTCGCTAGCATTCCATTGCCAGCTGCATTACCAGCATCACATTTGCATTACTTTGGGTTCACATAGTTGACAGTAGATGAGCCGGCCACAGCAAAACCATGCCTCATTATCCTTTCCTTCCAAGTAGCCAACTGCCAAGCTAACCGGCCGCCCGGGCCACCACCGCGATATGAAACAACGCTGGAGTGCGCCATTTGCCTGCGGCAGTGCCTCACCGCGCCGGGACTGTTTGACAGGTCACCCGCACCGTGACCTCGCCACCCGCCCCGTCCCCCCCCCCCACCTCCCCATCGGGCCCAGCTCGGTAGTGACCTCTCCTTGAATCTCACATGGACTCGACTGAGGCTCAACGCCATCTAGTTGCGTCTGGAGATCCTTACTAGATCCACTGTACACTTCTGGTGAACAGTGTCCCAAACTTCAGATTTCTCTTGGGTGTTTGAGTGGAAAATTCTAGCCCCCCAAAATGTGAGAGTGAAAAATTATCCATTCTTATTCTTGAGTGTCATCTTCAGCCCGAATGAGAAATTTTTGAACGCTGACTGTGAACGGTTCGAAATTCGTCCGACTGGTCAGATGTGCGACTGCAAGCATCATACCGGTCGTGAAGACGCATAATATCGCTTGCAGACTTCAATCGGCTGGAAGTTGCCGACACTACCTCTAGTTTGACTCTGGCTTATATCGTGTCTATCGGCGAGCCATCTGAGATCGCTCGCAGGCTTATCCCCGACCGTCTGAACTGGTCTGTTCTTTATTCGTAGTTTTTATTGTAACCGACTGGTCTGCGGCAGATGCTTATGTGACTGCAACCACTCGATCGATCGGAAAGCTTGCAAGAACTCTCGCAGACCTCGATCGGCAGGAAGCCGCCGACACTATCTGTAATTGACAGAGGTAGACGTCTTTCACAATTATTGCATAAAATTCAAAGCCTCGGTCACACTTCACCGGATTGGACCAACGGACGAGAAACGGACGAGAACTGTCAGCGTCCGGTGATGTCCGTTTGTTTCCGTTGGACGTCCGTTTGTCATCCGTTAATATCCGTTCCATGTCCGGTGGTGTCCGGTTGAGCACACCGGACACCACCGGACATGAAACGGATACGGATGAGAAACGGAGTCAACGGAAACGAACGGACATCCCCCGGACCCCGGACATCACCGGACGCCATCCGTTTCTCGTCCATTGGTCCAATCCGGTGAAGTGTGACCAAGGCTTAACCTACGGCTGTCTCAAGAAACCGGGAATGGTGATGGTATTAGGCGGGCAACGACGATCAACTTCTTACTTTTAATAAATGCAACAATGTAGTAGGTAGGGCCTCTGTCTCTGTCTGTATCACAATGTTACCTATACGTCGTGATGAAAATGTGAAAACTTAGATTTTTCGGAAAATTACTGGTGGTCCAAATCTTTGAGGCTGGTGGGCCATTTCGGGTCACTGGTGGGCCATTTGGCCCACCAGTTAACATGTTAGACGAGGCCCTGCACCACTTCTATTATTGTTCTATGAATCCATGACAAAGCCATTAGAATGCAAGTATGAACCAGTATAACGCCTTTTGTGGCGACTAACGGAGCGAGCGAGAGGGTGGGCCTTGCACGTGCGAAATTGCGAGGGGGTACCTCCAGCTGACTTGTGCACGGCACCTTACCAACCGGTCTCTAGCGATGTGCCAAATTTGAGCACAATCGGCCCAGCCGTTCTCGAGATTTGGAAGCGGCACCCTGCACGTGCGCACGTGCAAAATGGGTCCCAACTGACTTGTGCACGGCACCCTACTAACTGGTCCCTAACCGTGTACCAAATTTGAGCGCAATCGGTCCAGCCGTTCTCGAGATCTGGAATCGACCCCTGCACGTGCGCACGTGCAGCAGCACCCCAACTCTGGCACATGGATATGCATTGCCTAGTGGGTGCCTACCTACATGCCAACTTTCAGCGCAATCGGCCCAGTAGTTACCGAGATATTGCAACAATTACAAAAGTGACACCTCTTCGTTTTGCACGTGGCACGTGCATAAGGGGTCACCCACATGCATCGGGAATAGTTCAATACTTGGTAGAAGGAATGAAGCTACCCTACAAAAATTACCGCATGTAAATCGGTCCAGTGGTTGCTGAGATATAAGCTTCGCAAAAGCGTGACCACGGCCGGCCGGCCGGCCGGCCGGCCGCTCATACTCAGAAATTTCCGTTAATCTAAGGAAAGACTACGCTCGCTTCGCTCGCTCCGTAATAACCTAGCATAAGCCCAAATTTAACTTTTCATTAAAAACTAAAAAGATATATCCTATTGGTCCCTGCTTGCACAGACAATTGACTGAATAAATGATATTACCACACTGCAAACTTTTGCACAACCTGCCAGGCCATAACATTTCTAGCTACTGTGGGCAGTTAAATGTGTCTCTCTAATCAACAATTGCCCCAAACAACAAACTAGGCCTTCTATTTACTTTAAGATAAACTATAACCCTGTAAATAGCAAAACATTTCGTAAATAATTAAAATATTATACCGCGGAAAGCATGCGCCATGATAGCCTACAAAATCATCATAAATTCTATCGCGATATTTCAACATTTATACCGACGCACATGAACGTTGAGGCTATTCAAATTTACAAACATGATCTAAATTATTTTAAAAATGCTAATTTTACCTATAAGAACCAAATTACCAATAATTCGGCGCTAATTTCCGGCCTCACCCACACACCGACAACACGACAAATGGCGCCGTGCTAACAGGCGACAGTGCCTTTTGGAAGAAATGTTTATTACGACCAATTTAAGACGTGTGTAAAATGAATGTTAAATTATTTATTTTTAAATTAGGAACGTAAAAATGTGAATAAAAGAATAATATCCGCCTAAAAAGGGCTTTAAAAAAATATCACTTTTCTGAAAAAGTTAGGCTAGCAGTTTATCTTTCGCCATATGAGCTAAAGTCCATATCCCACTGCTACCGGTCCATATCATTTCGGGAGAATAGAATATTGCGTTTCACCTGGTAAAAAATCGTGTCGAAATGTACATTATAACAATCGAAACGAAACACTTGAATAGTTCGGTGCACGAAAAGTAATCAAGATCTTGATTACAACTCCTTATATGGTCATGCCACGCCCCATTTTCATGACGTCATAATCATGAACTTGATTAATCAAGTTCTTGATTTCCTCCCCGTAGTTTGCCCAACTGATATCCAGCTTACAAGTACCTAAACCAGCAAAACTAGACAACCCAAGATTCCTTACTTCCAGTGCTATGTCCTGCCTTGCTTATAACAGAAAAAAAAATCATAACCACAATACAACAACTCAGCTTTCATCACGGCGCCAGTCCCTTTCTTGAAAGCATTCAAACTTGTTTGAAAATTGGACAAGCACTGAGCGCTACTCGCGAGAGTCCACTCCTGTTTTTCTACGTGTTCATGATCACGGTATACCTCTCATAGACGTGCGCCGAAAAGGCCCGCTCAAAATCTTTGATGCGTTGGCTCCTGGGGCCTACAAAACCCACAGTGAAGGCTCCCTGGCGGCTGGGGCGTTAGCTCAGCGTTGTCCCCTCGTGTCACCAGCATCCGATTGGTTCGCTCAGGGTTATTCTCGCCGCGGATTGGCTGGTTAGTCTGTTCGCTAGCAGTGTGCGAAAACGCCGTCAACAAATGCGATGCAGTGCGTTCACCATTTTCGTGACTTTGTCACCAAATGTCTCTGGTGCCTGTCAGCTTCTGTCGCCTACAATGTAAGCGAGTAGGAAGTTTTTTTGACCTTTGGTCCTGGATTTCCATGCCCTGCTGGGGGGGGGGGGGTGTTTGAACACCCCCCCTTGTAACTCGGCTCCTGGGCCACGTAGCGATACGCGGAAGGCGGCGTTCGAAAGAGCGTAAATAATAATGACGAAATCACTTCAGTCAATTTTTTGGTCAGGTCAAAGGTGAGGTCACCAGAGGTCATTGAAGGCAAAATTTCGCCGATTTCCAGGTCGAATGTCGACAATTTCCAAGAAGCCAACGCATAACTCGGGAACCAATAGAGCTACAGCGCCGCGGAAAAGCGCATTCGATAGCCCTATTAACGCCCTTTCTGAGTAATTCTCTCAGATTTGACCTAACGTCAACGGTTTTGCCTGCAGGGGGCAAAAACTGCAAAAATAGCCGATTTTTTCGGAAACAGTTTTTCTGCAATAACTTTTGACCCAAGCCTTGTACGAGCTTACTTTTACCGGCATCGTGTTCCTCTCGTCAAGACGCATCGAATGAATTATAATTTGACCTTGAAAGGTCAACTTGAAAATTTGACCTCAGGTCAAGGTCATAACCTGACCGGAAAGGGTCATGTTGCATATCAGTCGATCCGTATCGTCGAGCTGAACACATATAAGGCGTTTTCATCGCTCTAGCATGCCTCTATCAAAAGTTATTTGCGAAAAACTATTAGATACCATTCGTGACCTAAGATGACCTCAGGGCATAAACAGGGGTCACGGACACCATTTTCATGTTCAGTGTGTCTAAACTACTTGTAATTCAGTGTTTGGGAGTGTTTATAATGTCTTTCGTCCAAAAGAGGCGCATTTTAATTTTCTCCCATTGACTTATAATGGGGAGGTCGCAAAACTGACCTGACCTTAGGTCATCGATATCAAAATTCTGAGATATACATTTTGTACGTGCTATTGCTCTTAGCAATCGCTGAAAGTTTCAAAGCGATCGGTCACTCGGTGTAGCTATGACAGACATTGAAACTTTTTATGAGGTGAGGTCACTTCAAGTGACCTGGTGACCTGACCTTGAATGACCTTGGTCTGAAAAATTTCACAACATGTGTAGAATTGATGTATGATAAGGTGTACCAAAAACGGCGGCGCTCCGCGCCGCCGTTTTTGAGATATTCGCGAAAAACCACAAGGGGGGGTGTTCAAACCCCCCCCCCCAGCAGGGCGCGGGTTAAAACTGCTTCACCGAGAAGCTGAATTGAAAATCCATCCTCAAAAGTCTAAATTCATGGTAGTTAACTCGAAGGATATCCACCCGTTCTGTCTGCAGCATATCATCATTGAGCATACCGATGAATACATTTATCTCGGTACGCCTGTCATGAACGCCTCTCTTCAGAAACAAGTTAAAGCGCATATCGATTTCAAACGGAGCCATCTGATAAAGTTCAGTTATTTTCTTAAGAAAAACGCAGAGGCTCCCTTTTCGGTCGAAGAGCTAGTTTTCAAAAGTGCCCTCAGCAGCTCAGTGTTATACGGCTGCGAAAGCTGGCTGTGCAACGACATAAAATCAGTTATTTCACCGATATTGTCAGCGCTAAAGCAGCTATTGTCGGTTCGCAACCAGACATGTACGGACTTAGTTCTGGCGGAAATAGAATATCCAGGCACTACCGCTATTGTCAAGGAAGTCCAAAGGAAATTCATCAATAAGTTGACCTACCGTGAAAACTACACGGTAGGTCAAACAGGGACACGGTAGGGGAAAACACGGTAGGGGAAACACGGTAGAAACACGGCTACACGGTAGGGGAACAGCCTACGGCCTTGAAACAGCCAAATGAAGAACTGGCTCATTGGGTGGCTGGTGTGAGTCTGTGCATTCTAAGTGGTCCTTCTCTGAAGCTGCTCTGCACTGCTGTATTGCCATGTTAGATGCTCAGAAAATGTGGGAAATGATAACTAAGCTACTTAAGTGCTTTGTTTATGCTTGGGCCATCCACAAGTACTAATTCTGCGGGGTACAGCTATGAGCTAGGTGATCATTTTATGTTAATGTGCTGTGTGACTGTAGTAAATACACAACCAAACACAGGGTCACAGTTATATTCAATCTCCACATAAACGCATCAAAAATGCCCATAGCCTCAGTCCGAGCATACAACAAATAACTCAAGCCTTTGCAGGCACCAAAATGCTTTCCTGTATGTTTGATGCAGTGTTGCAATGCAATCCAGCCATCCAAGAAACTTTGCGCGAGACGTTTTCTTGGATGGTTTTCTTGTATAGCTTGATTTCATCTGGAGCTTCTGCTTTAAAGGAAATTTGTAAGCTTTGCTGTATTGTTAAATAATTAGAACTGCCTTATTTCACTACCCAACGTGTACTTAATGTAACTGTATTTTATTTCTGCAAATTAAGGCCTTTTTAAGCTGATAACAAACGATATTATGAAACATACAGGAAATAATATCTAGGACTCTACCGCGACGAATTATTTCTATCTTGAGTTTTCGAAGAATTTCATGCACTCGGCCAAGGCCTCGTGCATGAAATTCTTTGAAAACTCGATAGGAATAGTTGGTTTTCGCGGTATCGTCCAAGAATGTATATTGATTTACAGGATAGGTATACCATATATCCTCTGTCCTTGGGGATCTTGCTGACAAGTTGAAGTAAGATGACTAAACTTCAGTATTAATCAACCTTTTCGTCTTAGCCACTGCTTAGTGCTTATATATGAGAAAGACTAAATGCTTGGTTTGGTTGATTAACTGCCTTGAAAATTAAATGATCGATCTCAGGGCGCACCCAGGATTTTCCAGGGGAGGGGGCCCGGGCTCAAAGGGGCCTCCGTATTCCGTTTGCCAGGGGGCCTTTTCACTATAGAGGGGGCCTCCAAATGGCTTACTTTTTACCGGCCTCTGTACGTTTGGTGACGTTCTTAGCGTTATTAGTAAAGTTTAACCCGCGCACCGACGGGGGGGCGGATATCCGCCCCCCTGAGGTTTTTCGCGAATAGCGGGAAAACCGCGGCGCGTAGCGCCGCGAAATTTGGTATGACTATTCCCTTATCAATTTTACACATGGTGTGCAAGTTTGAACCTCCTACCTTTCAAGGTCAGGTCACCAGGTCACTTTGAATGACCCAACCTCAAGTCACTTTTTTGCAACTTTGTCACCGTGCCAGAGCTACAGTAGATGTCGGAGGCCTTTGAAAGTCGCAGGATGTTATTAGGTCATTAGTAGCTACAATTTGTATATCTCGGAATTTTGATATCGGTGACCTAAGGTCAGGTCAATTTCGCGACCTCCCCATTATAAGTCAATGGGGGAAAAATCAACTCCCTGTTTTTACCATTAAAACGGGTCGGAATGGCCCCATATACCATACATGACTTCATATACGATCAACCTTCACTACCTTGAGGTCTGTTTTGCTGTTGGGCAGCTGTGAGGTCATGTGACGTCATCAAAGGTCACCAAAGGTTTTTGGCCAATAACTCCGTACAGGAACAAGATACAGACGCGTGGATGGTCTCATTGTGTTCAGCTCGTCAAGACGCATCGAATGATATACATGATGACCTCGAGGTCACGTGACCTGAGGTCAACCTTTGACCTTGACCTTTCGAGGTCAACATATATATATCATTCGATGCGGATTGACGAGAGGATCACGATGATGCCCTTAGTTTGTTCCTATCTTGACTAATTCGAAAGTTATTCGAGAAAAACTCTCCATATTTAGCGCCGCCATTTTGACTTTTTCGACCCCTGTGACGTCATCTTTGACCTGACCTGAAAATGACCTTAGTAAAAATTGTAGATCTTGACCGTGCGTATCCGATGCCGTTTACCGCTTGTCGCTATCTTGCTTCGTTCTCGAGATCTCAGGGGGGGCGGTCATCCGCCCCCCCCCCCCGTCGGTACTAAGTTGGCGCAGACCCCCGTCGGTGCGCGGGTTAACCCTCGCCCTGGCAGGGGGGTCGATGTGACCCCCCTAAGGTTTTTCAAAGATAGCGTAAAATCGGCGACGCGCAGCGCCGTCAAATTAGGCACAGCCTATGGGGCAACCTTTTTACATATGACCTGGAAATTTCAGGTCCGGATGACCTTGGGTCAGGCCACCAGATCAGAAAAACTGGTACAAGGTTATGGTCAGATTTCAATTTTCATTATGTACCTGTCCAACTCACAGTTTTAGACTGATTTTCTTCAAACTTTCAGGATTTGCTAAGTTCACCGAGTTGTATAACATTTAGTTCGTTTTTTTTATGTCACTGACCTGAGGTCAGTTAGAGGTCATTACGTCGTAATGTTTAGCCTATGGCAAAATATTCAAATAACTCCAATTCGGAAAATACTAGAGATATGGGCCGCTTCGTTCTATCACTTTTGTGCGTTGATACCACAGTACTTAACATGATGTCACTCGGTTTTTTCTTTGTTTGGTGAACTTATCAGAGATTCAGGTCAAATGAGGTCAACTGAGCTGGGGTCAAATGACGTGTGTGCCAATAACATGTCACATTATAAAGATAAAGCTTTCAAAATGGTATCATTCTGTTCCTCTTCAACAGCCGAGTCGAATGATATGCAACATTAAGCATTTCAACCATTCTTTAGACTTTAATTCTACTTTAAATGTGCTTTACTTTTTAGGTACACTTAAGCAAGCAAAAGAAGTAGGCATATCATTTGACGCGCCTTGACGTGCTGAGTTTACTGGTGCTTTTGTTTTGCTCTGTCTTAATTAGATCAAAAGTTATCAGCGAAAAAGTTTTGACTTGTTTTTAGCAATTTTTTTGCATTTATACCTCACAAAACTCTCCCTAAATATTGACATAGAGCAACTAAATTTGCACAGGGGCGAGAATTCTAAGGGGGCCAGTGCCACCTACCTACCAAATTTGGTATTTCTAGGTGCCATATGAGTCAATCGCGAGGGGAGGTGGGGGAGGGGGGGGGGTGCATCGATCCCCCCTTCTGCCAGGCCGCGTTATGAAAAATGCCCTGCCAGGGCGATGTTAGATTTGTTCAAACACCTAAGATGCGTTCAGTTTTACGATACAAGGCGACTGATATGCAACATAAGCCTGTAACCTTGACGTGAGGTCATCTTTCCAGTCTAATTATTTTCAGGTCAATTTACAAATTATTTGACGCGTCTAGACGAAATAAATGCGACGCCAGTAAAATCAAAGTAACCGAAGGTTTGTTGTCAATAGTTAAAACACTATTCTTTAGAATTGTGTTTTTCTATTAAAAAATAAATCTGAGTTCCCTGACAATTTGGCAAAAGCTGCCTGAGATCAGTACAACTTGATCCTCGAGAAAACGGCTGTTCCAAAAGTTCTGATTTTTTCAAGATTTCTAGTGGGCCAGGTGATCTAGGTTCTGGTATGGGTCTCTCCTCCGCGGACAATCTGGTGCACGTGCCACGTGACTTTGAAAATTCCCATGTTAAGCCAATGGGGAAAATGAAAAACCACGGTCAAAAAACGTTCCACGGCAGATTGCTCGAAAACGATCCAAACGACCCTCCCCCATTTTCTTCCATGCGGATCAACCACCATTCGGTGCACTACCCATGGGTATGTCGCAAAGTGGCCCGACCATGAAGGAGCAGTGATACGACGTCGACTTATTAGACCAAAAATGTTCATTTAGTCAAATAACCAGCGTTAAGACAAAAATATTTCGCGCAGCGCTTCGCGAGAGGCCCCTGGGTCTCCACAGCCAAGTGGGTTTTGGACGCATCTGGCACGTCCAAGACGGCTGCTTTTGTCTCCTTTTTTTTTGAAAACAGCAAATTGCTGTCAGCGAAGTTGCCACTGCTAAGCAATTTCCTTATGTTGGGGAAGAGGTGGCAATCTGAGGGTGCACGGTACGAAGAAAAAAGTGGCTGTGACAACAACTCGAAGCCACAGCTCACTGCTTCGCTGATCGTCACCCTGCTCATGTGTGCTGGTGCGTGGTCCTGGATCAGGCGCACACTTTTAGTCAGCTTCCCTAGTCTCTCCTTGATATCTGCTGCTCGCTACCGAAGGGAGGTGTAGCATTCATCATTAATTGTGCGCCCCTGTTTTAGAAAGTTGACGAGCAGAGCCCCGCCATCATCCAAAAATGCAACCACTGTCACCTTGCCGTCTGACCTTAACACGTTACACGTCGCACACATTTGGTGGCCTTTACTCAGTGTGCTTCCACTTGTGCAACTCGGTCACGCCCTGAGGGTCAATGTGTGACACCCACAATCTCTCCACGGTAGCAAGTAGTTCAATGAACTCTTTTGGATCTTTAAAATAGGGGCCAACATTTTCGCGTTACGCCTCCTTTCGAGTTTGCCTTTCCTCTGGAGTCAGCAAACGGGGATGCATCTTGCAGAGATCTTAAACATATTAATACGCTGTCGAAGAATGGCTTTGAGGAACCTGATAGACAACTCCGCTTCCGCTGCATTGTTTCAGACCAGAACATTTGTCATTTTTCACAAAGAAGTGCTTATTTTTCATATTTTCTTGAGTCAATGCTGTTGATGGCTGGCCACTGCGGGGGTGACCATTAATGATCTGTTGACCAAAATTGAACAGAGATGCCCACTTTTTGACGCTACTGTAAGAAAGACAAACCTCAACATGTGCTGGCACTAGCTTTTCGTGAATAACGTTTGATGCATTTTTCTGGAATACATGAACCAGATCACTGTTCTATTCTGGGCGTCACCCCTTCTGACCGGGAATAGCAAACTATGTTACGATTAATTAGCAGCCTGAACCAATCACAGGGAAGATTGGTTAATGGGTACGTAAGTGGACATCCCAATAACACATCATTGAACACACCGCGTTGCAGGCCGAAATTCCAACTCCTTCATGGTTGGGCCGAGAACTTTTTGAACGCCCCTCGTAGATGGGTGCCCAGATTGCTGACGACCGTCAGGCGCGCTGACCTCAGGGCATGTTCCAATGAGCTTTTTGCGATGCTGGAGGCCGACGAGCACTTCTTTGATCGCCTAGCCACTAGTGATGAGTCTTGGATGCACCACTACGATCCTGAAACCCAGGCTGAAGCAAAGGAATGGCGTCATCCAGGGTCTCCAAGGCCATGTCGGTAACGAGCGAAGTCTTCTGCCGGCAAGTTCATGCTCTCTGTGTTCTGGGATGTCCATGGTGTACTGCTGGTTGACTTTCTCGCACACAAGCAGACCATCACAGGTGCTTATTATGCCAAGCTCTTGAAGAAGCTGCGCGCTGCAGTGAAGCAGAAGCGTCGAGGGAAGCTGAGTCGGGGCGTTCTGCTGCTGCACGATAACGCTCCGGTGCACAGGTCTCACGTTGCTCAGGATGCTTGCAAGAATGCGGCTTCCACCAGCTGAATCACCCACCCCACAGCCCAGATCTCGCCCCAAGCGACAGATACAGATACAGATGTATTCAAAAGAAATCCATACAATATGGCTTTTCATTCTTCTACGTCAGTTACAATGCGGACACAATGAGGACACATTTACACTAAACACACAAACCCATCATACATACACCAACTGCTCACAGCGCGTCAGCCGATCTCACGAGCCGCCTGACAGTACGGCGGAACCCAGGCTCGCCGGGAACAGCTTGCACACTGTTCAGTAATCTCACTCCCCGAAAACACATTCTCCTCCTTCCAGCTTCGGTACGAATGTTGGGGCATGTGATTAGCCCCGACTGTCGTGTTGCATGGGCATGCCTTTGGTCCGCTCTCGGTCCAATGGTGTTGTACAGGTACTCAGGCTGTCCCGTCTCAATTATACGCGCTAGTGCACACACAGTGTGGTAGGCAGCAAGCTGCTCTGCGTTCAGCCAGCGGAGCTCCTGCAGCGCCCCGCTGACATGGTCAAAGCGTCGTTTGCCCGTCACGACTCGAACACAAAAGTGAACAACTTTCTGAATCCGGCCGAGCTGGGTCACACCACATGTGCCGTACACGGACAGGCAATATCGCACCACTGACATCGCCAGCGCCTCCACAATCACCTTCAATGTCTGTTTCGGTAGCACGTGACGCGCGTGTGACAGCCCTATCAGAATACCCGTACATTTCCGTGAGATGTATGTCACGTGAGCTTCGAAATTGAGGTGACGGTCGATGTACACACCGAGGTTCTTGACCTCTCTCGAGTCGGTAATCATGTCCCCGCAAAAACGGACAACGACAGGCGGCAGTGTTCGGAGCATTGCAGGCGTTCCTAGCACGATCATCTGTGTCTTTTTAGTGTTTAGTTTCATGCCGTTGTGGCAAAACCAGTCATACACATGACAGAGCGCGTCCTCCATGCTACCGATAAGCCTCTGGATATCGCATTTACGGCCGGACACTAGGAGCTGCGTATCATCGGCGTACTGCACTATTGTGACGTCACTGGGCGGCCTCAGGCTCAAATCATTGCAAAAAGCATATAGAGGATACAGCTGAGCGCTCCTCCCTGGAATACTCCTATGCTGTTCATTCGAGTGCGAGACAATAAATGACGCCCTCCGGTCGACTGCACGCGGACCTGCTGCGTGTGGCCGGACAGATAGCTACGAAACCACTCAGTGTCGATTCCGTAGAGGGCAAGCTTAGCCAGCAGCTTAGCATGTGACACCACATCAAAACATTTCGAAAGATCTAGCAGTACTAGTATCGATATGTCGCCCCTGTCCATAGCATACAACACTCTATCGGTAATGACATGAAGACTTCTAGTTGTTCCCTCGACTTCTAGTTGTTCCCAGCCCTGAAGAAACGACTTCGTGGACAGCGTTTTCAGGACGATGAAGAGCTGAAGAGGTCGGTGATGCATTGATTTGAAGGGGTTGAGGAAGAGTTCTTCAGCAACTAGCAAGAGCATCTGTATGCTGCAGGACCGCTGGGCTCTGGCTGAGGCACGCATAGGGAACTATGTTGAAGGCTGAGGTGAAATAAAGTTTGTCCCGAAAGTGTATCTGGCCTAGGCCGAGAACTTTTTGAACGACCTAGTACCATTGAAACTTGAATAGCATCAATAAAATACAATTAAACTATTTACGCGAGTTCGCGAGAAACCTTAGGGGGTTGCATTAACCCCCCCCCCCAGTGCCGGCGAGGGTTAAGTTGAAAGTATTAATATGGTTCAAAATGATGATGTAGATAACCTAGTTATTTAAAGCTAAATATCTTATGACGAGAGCGGTTGGCATTTTTGGTATGCAGTGCTATTCATTGAAAACCGGTCGGAGCGTTGGAGTCTAGTTAATTTAGTGGTCGCCGCTTACTAATCATGCGGCATACACGCCGCACATTACCGCCAATGCCGCAACGCAGGTTAGATTTCGAAGTAAGCATTTAGTCTCACCCCTATTATAGGGTTTCCTTCAAGAGTGACCTTGAATAACGGATGAGGAAGCCTTGAAATATAAACAATAAAAAGGCACATTCTTCACGGTGGTTGCATGCTGACGCTGTGCCTTGTTGAAATGATCATAGTACTTCAACTTGTGTGATCTATTCAAATTATCATTTTGAGACAGCTCGTTCCGTTGATAACTGACTGTATTTGGTCTGCCCATAACATGACAACGGTTCGGCTCCCACACTCGGAACCACAGGTTCACTCGGCCGCCGACAGATGGCCAACGAGGCTACATCTGTCACACTCCCCCCGTCAAGACCTCTTCGTATCTTTTACGACTAGGGTCAACCACCAATCGCGCCGGTGCACTATGGTTGGAAACGGCCTTACGGATGGCCGGGGGTCAACGCGAAAAAATGTTTTGCCCATAACTTTTTAATGCGTGGACGCCTTGGCGTGGACCGATTGCGATGAAACTTTGCATAGGTATACCAGTGTCTTTTGTGCATCATACAGTAACTCAGAAACGACAAGGTCCCGTCACGTCACGCATGTGTGACGTCATTACTGCAAGGATGTTATAAGTCGCCTAGGTCTTTCGTAATGTCATCGATATCGCGAGGCATTTTGAACATGTTTTGAATACTGCTATACTGAATGGATATTTTTGTTATGCTTTAGGGTGAGAAATATCAACGTAGTGACGCACAGTGTCCTACTATTTGTCATAAGGGGTAAAAAAATTTGGAGAAAAAGTAGTAATGATTTTTTTTAGATTGGGCAGAAAAGTAAGAAATAAAATGACGATCAAAATGACAAAAAAAATGCGTCTGATTAACCCGGGAGTTGCTAGGGTATTTCCCCACCCGCCGCTTGCCGCGGGGGGGGGGTTCAACGCCCCCAGCCGATAACTCGAGAATCAATAGGCGCAGCGAAACGCACGAGGCGGCAAACGAAAGAACGCGACGAGACAATTCAGATGAATACTTGAAAGTTGAATTTCGAGGTCATCGGTCGGGTCAAGGTCAGGTCAAACACTTGAAATCAGGCTTTCAGTAGCATGGACTTTAGAACCTCGCAATCGGTGCCTCTCGTCATAAACTCTGTCACAGCTGTGCACAACCCTTCATATAAGTGCTAAAAGAGTGTCAGATCCATGTAGGGGTCAGTCAAACATAGGCCAGGGTCAAAGTCAGGTCAATCAGTTTAGCACATAACCCCGAAAATTAAAACTGGTACCTATTCGCAGCCCACGACACATGTTTTATAGGTACTTTTGGGCGTAGAACACGATGGTGACATTCATTTTATCATACGAGTACGTGGTTAGTTGAAAAAAGATCATTTTCAGAAATGCATGCATCATGGTCGTGAAGTAGTCACGAGAAATAACCAAGATTCAGTTCAAGATTTTGGAACATGTACAACGATGATCAAAAATCATAGATAGCCATTGGATTTGCCATGGTATTGGCAATGTAATGGCGTTTACAGCATGCCTGTATGTCTGTTCTGTCAGTGGATATCCATATCCATACTCCAGGATAGCCATACACGTTTGCACGATATCCATACTCCAGGTGCAGGGGCGAGCAGTTACTTCTTACGAGGGGTGCGGAGTTGAAGTCAGAGTCGGAGTCAGAGTCGGAGTCGGAGTCAGAGTCGCCCAGAGTCGTGGCAACGAGCCAGGAGTCGGAGTCGGAGTCGGTCAGGAGCCCGCAGTAGAAGTCGGAGTCGGTCGGAATCGGAACAGCTCCATCACGACTCCGAAACACTGGCAGGGGTCCGGAGTCGGAGACGGAGTCGCCCGGAGTCATGGCAACGAGGCAGGAGTCAGAGTCGGAGTAGAATTCAGATTTGGCGCCACCACGACTCCGCAACCCTGCTTCTTACCATCATTTATTAGGATAAGCCATTGCACGACTGACGAGCCGACCTGCTGCTAACGAAGCGACGGGTAGGTACGCCTCGGGAGATGAAGCTTCATGGACGAATTTGCGCACAAGTGCGCAATTTGCTTTTAGGTTCCCATCACGCAGAATTGAACAGAGATTTATCCTGCCAAAAAGCTCAATGGAGGTCGATGGAGAACTTTTTGTATGTCCAATGAAACATAAACGTAATTTTGCAAATGTTGCTGTGGTGACACTGCAAACAGAATGCAATGCCGTTCCTGATTTTAAACACGCATGGGAAAAAGAGTCACTCCACTCGATAGCCAACATAACAAGGAATATTTTGATATATAATAATCCAGTTTTACAACGTCATTGAGGTACTCCACATGCTATCACCAGCGCGGTTGTTTAAACCTTTGACAGCGCACCAAAAAAGCCACTATCAGAAACTCCCGATTCTACGTACGATAATGAAGACTAAATGCGCAATTAAATATTTTTTTCTGCCCAATTCAAAACATTTCATCAATTTCCAACAGAATGACACCCCAAATATACATATATTCCGAAATTGCCCGTGGCCATCCGTGAGGCCGTTTCCAACCATAGTGCGGTGGTCCGCACCCGGCCACGCACGGGGCGGGTGCTGCTCCTCGTGTGTTCTGGACTTTCGCCGCCTCCGCCGTCGTCGCTGTCATCGCCGCTTGAAGACAGCTGCGAGCTCTCCGCTTCAGAGTGCGCTGCCTCCGAGTGCGCCGTCTCCGGGTGCGCCGTCTCAGTGATGGAGTCCGGGCGAGGGGCCTCCTCAGCTGCCGCTGTGGGACGTACGAGATCATTGTAGTGGCGCACCTTTGACGTCGGTCTTCTTTCCCCTTTTATCCACTCGTGACACCCTGTACGTCCAACCACCTCGAAGAACGTCAGTCACTTTATACATTGAAGAAAGAACCGGCGCCATCTTTCCACCCTTTCTACTCCGCTCCGCATGCGTCAATCGTAACCTCACAAGATGGCCAACTTCAAACGGTCGCCCCCTGGCTCCCGAGCTGTTACGTTGCATACGTACCGTTTGAGTATCACGTATACTCACTTGTGCCTTACCATGTAACTCATCTAGAAGACGCCGTCTTTCCATCACCTCAGAGGCAGAACTATGAGCCGAGTGCGTCGGGACAGATCCATCACCTTCGCCGACAGACTCTGGACGGCGAGCTGGTCTAGCGAACAGCAGCTCGAACGGTGTGAATCCAGTGGCCGAATTCACCGACGTGTTGTGGCTGAACTGCAACTGATAAATTTTGTTCGGCCACACACGCAAATCATTGCAGCACACACAGCGTCGATTCGCAATCAGCTGATTCTGCCGCTCAACCTGCCCCTGGCTCTCTGCGTGAAGAGGGGCCCCTATGACGTGGCGCACGCCGACACGGCGACACATGGCGCGGAACGTCTCTGAGCTGCAAAATGGGGGCCTCTGTCAGACGTTATTACCTGCGGCACATCGAACGTGCATATCCAGCGATCATGCACGAGCAATGTCCCAAAATTTGTCTATTTGGGTGGGAAACGACATCCAAATGAAATTCATTTTCCACTCTCACCACCATTTTTAAGAACAATTTTCCACTCCCAAGTCCCAACCAAGAAAACATAGGTTTTTTACCTATAGAAAGACAGTTGTGTGGATGCCCAGTTAGCATCAAACATTCTACACCCTAGAATAAAATGCATGCTTTTTGTCATTTCTCACTCCTTTTTGATCTAATCGAGTCAGCAGTTTTCCACTCTCTCCCCTCTTTTTGGTGGGTAATTTTCCCCTCTGACACCCAAGACAAAACTCAATTTTGGGACACTGTGCACGAGCCCGGCTGCCGTCTCGGCTGTGTTGTCTTTCGCCGGCAGCAGCATCAGATAGCGGCTGAAAACGTCCTGCACCTGCAGAACGTACCGGAACGGGTGGCTGTCTGTCTGCGGCAAGGGACCAACGAAGTCAACTTGGAGCTGAACCAGCGGTCTGTGCGCTGAACTGGCGCTCGTCCTGGCTTCTTTGGCAACTTATTCTGACCACACATTTCACAGCTGCTGACATAGGCATGAACATCTTGTTTCATATTAGGCCACCAGAAACTCTGTCTCGTCCCATGTGACCGCTTAGGGGGGCATCGTGAATCAGGCGCAACGCTTCAGACCTCATCGTTCGCGTTACTACCGGTAACAGTTGACGCCCGCCATTGAACATGTAGCGTAACATTCCGTCACGCCCAATTATTAAGCGGCGTCGAAACCGAAACAAGACACGCGCTGAGTCGGTGCACTTACTTGACAGTTCCTTGTCGCTGATGAGGGCGGTCCGCACTGGGGACACCTCCGGGTCCATTTGCTGCTCTGCTCGCATCTGGTCGGGGTTGATGCCGGTAGACGGCAGGTCCGGCTCCAGGTTCAGAGTCTCCATCTGCACGGCAGCTACCAGACCACCAGTCGGCCCCACTCTGGAGAGGTAGTCGGCCATCGACATGTCCGGATGCTTTCCAGCTTTGTGAATTGGCTGGATCTGAAACTGTTGGAGAAATCCAACGCCCACGCCGTCCCCGCTCGTCAGAAGGGTCCAGCGAGTTCAGCCAACGAAGAGCGTGGTGGTCTGTGACGAGTTCGAACGGTGTATGGGAGAGATACACACGGAACCTCTTCACCGCTAGGACCACGGCCAACAACTCCTTCTCGGTGGTACTGTTTCCTTTCCTGTGGAGACAATGCGTGATGGAAGAACCCCACCGGCTTCAGGTGCTCGCCATCTTTGTTAGCAAGCATAGCGCCAGTACCGACATCGCTGGCGTCGGTGACGAGAGTAAAAGGCTGGCTGAAATTCGGCAGGTACAGAGCCACGGCGTCAGACACCTGTTGTTTCAGCCTTGTGAACGCCGCCTTCATCTCCTCAGTCCATTGCAGCTTCTGCCGACCGTCTCTGTGAATGGCGTCATACAAGGGCCGTGCCGTGTCAGCGACCCCCGGAATCCACCTCTGGACATATGCGAACGATCCCAGGGCCCGCCGCAGGTCATGCACATCCCTGGGTAAGGGCAAGTCCCTTAGCTGATTAACTCTGGCCTCGCTCATGCTGATTCTCCCATTTCTAATGACCGCACCCAGATACTCCACGGTCCTCATGCCGAACTGGCATTTCTGTGGTGATAGCGCTAGACCGGCATCACGAATCTTCATCAGAACAGAACGCAAACGCTTCTGGTGTTGTTCCCAAGTCTCGCCCCACACCAGTATGTCGTCCAAATAGCACAGCGCTTCAGTAAAGTTAGAGTCCCCCAACACAGCAGACATCATCTTCTGAAATGAAAATCCTGCTCCGTGTAGCCCAAAGGGTGTCCTTTCGGCCCACTCGTATTGGCCCCACGGAACTACGAAAGCTGTCACTTCACTGTCCTCGGGATGTAAGGGCAGCTGATGATAACCACATTTGGCGTCCAACACGGAGAAGAATTTGGCGTTGCCAAGCCTATCCAACAAATCCTCCATCAGGGGAATTGGGTGCAAAGTTGATGCGGCTGACCTTGCGTTGACGCGACGGTAGTCGATGGCTAGTCGAAGACGTCCGTCCTTGCGTCTGGCACACACGACCGGTGCTGCCCCCGGGCTGTGTGACTGTCGGATGACGCCCATCGACTCCAGCTGCTCTACCTCTTTCCGCACCTCCTCCTCTTCCAGCCGTGGAGACAGACGTCTGGGGCGAGACGCGACTGGTCGGGTACCAGGAGTGACGTTGATCCGGTGATCGACGTTGACTCTCACGACCGGCAGTTCTCCACCTGCATAGAAGACATCACTGAATTCAGACACGAGCTGATTCAGGTCACGCCGCTGTACGTCGGATAATTCTGAACAAACATTAAACTTCATCTCTGACTGCATGTTCTTCAATCTCCCGTTTCCCGTCCCTTCAATCGTAAATTCCGTACTCGCGCTTGCTACTAGCTCTCCTTTCCTCAAAACCTCTGCATGCGAGTCCACGTTTGCCACCTTTAACCATACCGTGTCATCATCTGACTGTCTGATTACACACGAAGCGGCGCATACTGGTGATTCCTCCTCCCCAACCGGCTCGAGCAGGTACTCCTCACCTGTTCTCAGCTCACCTCGTTTGACCGGCACAAACGACTCTGTTGCTGGAGGTATAGTGACGTCACGCTTGAGCTTCAGCTCGATGCAGGCTGGACCGATGACGTGGTCGGATCTGGGAGGTTGTGACGCACTGAACAGCTCCAGCTCCACTCCTCTCTCCTCAAGCTGCAGTCGCCGCTCCCGCAGGTCGAGTTTCATGCTGCCGAGGCGAGACCAAAAATCAATACCGAGTATGGCTGGTACCACAAGACCCCTCACTACCACAAATCGCTGATCAGGGACCGCGATACCCCCCACACTCAGGGTGCGCCATACCTCACCGAGTATCGGGATGTCTTCACTGCTCACGCCCCGACCACGAACAGCTGATGGTCTGATCGCCATCCGCTCGCCCGCCGTCATTTCCTCTTCTGCAAGGAGTGACCAGTCTGCACCCGTATCAATCATGGCACGCCCAGTGTTGCCACCATTCCATTCGACAGTCACATACGGAGCAGTTGCCAGCATGCAAGATACACTGTCCCGTACGGATTGACTGGACCCGTCAGAGAAAGCAGCTCGGCAGCTTGTAAACTCGAACTGAACGTTTGGCATTTGTCGAGACCAACACCGCACATCAGGTGTACCCGGCTCATCTGATCCCACCCCGGGTTTTGTGACTGGGGGATCACTCAACGAAAATCCCGCTCACCTTGTTGCACGTCGAAAACTGCGGGTGCTGCCGTCCCCCCGCGACGCGGTGACCATGACGGGTTCTCGGCGAGACGTTTCCTGCAGTGATACCAGCCTCCCTGATGAGGTACAGGTCACCGCTAAAGTAATGTGGGGTTCTACTGTGATCGAACAAAACATAGCGCCATTCCTTGACGGTAAGATATATCGTCAAAAGCGAGGATCGCACAGCTTCGTATTTCAGATTGACAACTTTCTCTAATGTGTCACCATTCTACCTGCCACAGCATGCTCGTTATCATCGAAAAACTGAAATATCGAGCCCCTTGGAGCACCCCGGAGTCATGTTTCTGTGACCGCCACTGAACACAGAGTTGTAAACCTACGCGCGTGCGTACTACTCAATAGTAAGGAGTCATTGCTGGACCCTCCAGTAGAGTAGCCCTGCCATTGATGATCCGGACACCAGCATCGGCCGATAGGAGCTGCGCTCTGACAGGCGAGGAGGGGGAGGGTCTGAGGTGGGGAGGGGTTGACCGCGGGGCTACTGGCCGGTGCAGTGGGACGGGTGGGTGGAGGTAGGGTGACAGGGACACCAGCCTCAGGGCAACAGTGAGCTTTGACCCGAGGCGTGCGAGAGCGATGCCCGATGCCATTTTGTGAAGCAGCCATGTCACGGATTCACGTGGGAGCTTTGACTAAAATAACTATCAAGGCTACAGTTTTGAAGATAGAAAAATAACAGCATTTGAGAGAAGATGTTCGTAATGAGCAGTTGTAACTTACTACAATATCAGATTTACCATTTATTTTATTTAAAATATTTGAATGAATTGATGTTTTGCATAACAATAGCGATCAGAATATCGTTAAATTTAAACCACCTGTATTGTCTAATTCTGTAAAATATTTGTGCAAATTGGCTTCGGTTGTCCGCCGAACTTTTTTGTTCATTGAGGGCCTCATCGACATGACCTGTATTTCAAGATTTACGCTGTAGCAAAATCCTACGCTAGCTGTATGAGTAGAAATGCTGTATGACAAAGGCACGGGCGCCCGACAACTGGGTCGAGGCAGGTGGAGGCCGGCCAGAGGTCATGCTCGTATCAATCACCCTTGACCCCGTCCACCGCCCCCGGCGGATACTCAACAGTGCGCTCATTGGCTCATTGGTTTGTCTCAGTGAGCGCCAATCACAGTCAGTTCAGTGTGCGTGCTGCGTGTGAGATCACAGCGAAGCACGATACTGCCATAACCCTATACTTGGAAGAGGCCTTCTGGACGGCGTTACCAGTTAATGGGGTGGAGGGAGAAATTCGACATACAAATAAGTTTCTAAAATAAAATGGTCAGTGGATGAATAGCATAACATTTCTTTCAGCGTTCACTCGTTTTCATAAAAAAGACGAAGAGAAGAAATAACGTTGAAGCATATGACTATTAAGCGAGCCAATACTTTTTTAAAATTTATATTTATGGAAGGGTGCAATGTAATTGCAGTCACACTTGTATTTTTTAGCGATTGCTTGCAATTTGAATTGGTGATCATTCCGGACACGGTCTGAAGCTATCGGGATAAATAATTGAAATACCTGGGTGAATTGCGCCACCCATGTGCCGATGAGTTTGAATTTTTCCGCTTTGCGATAAAAAACTATTTTGCAAGTAGGACGGCTTCCGTTGACCAAACGTTTATTGTCATCTCAAAGGGCGGCGACCACCTCCCCGTCCCTCCTCGACCCATCCCCTTTATTTACACGACGGAGTCCCGTCCCTCACCGCCGACTTGGTCACGTGATTGGCCTCGCCCGAGGCCCATCCGACTGACCCGGAGCGCGGTAGGCGTCATGCCATGCTGCTTTAATCACTCAACACATCGCGGCTACTGTTCAGACAGCCGTGACACCAGAAACGTCGTGGTGGAGCGGTTAAGCGTTAGGCTATGGATCGCGGGGTCGCGGGTTCGGTCCGCGCCGAGGTTGTCCGTTTTCCACAGACTGGTTCTGGCCGGCTCAGGCGAGATGGATATATCTTTTGAGGTTATGACCTCACGAGCGCTATGAATACAATCGACATTCGTTGACTCTTGTTCGGTCATAAGATATTAGCCGATTATATGTTTGTGAATGGAAATATCCCTTTTCTAATTCGCAAAAAGTAGCCGACTCACTTTATCATCATATACCTCACTTGACGTCATTGCACTGGCAAGTGAGTTGCTAGAAATGTGACCTCGTCAGTCGTCAGAACCATTTTGCAGGTTGTTAAAAGGACAGACAAGTCCATTGGCTGCGGTGACTATGCAACCTGCCCTGATCATGTAAACGGCATTGTGACTAGTTCAGCCACGAACACATTCCGCATTTTCCTAGAAAGAACTATCGGCACGCTCGGTGCCGCGGAGGGTATGCCAACCTAACAGACCCGCGCTGCCCAGCGCACCGCTAGCCCGGAGGCGGTTGGCGAGGCTGACCCCACTGACCTCGCTCCGCGACCAGACTCTCGGTCACTCACGCCACAACCGAGAGGCGCCAGCCTCGACGCAGGGGCATCTGGCGCCATTCATGCTGCCTCCGAACACGGTGATTGGTTTGCTGCAGAGTCACGTGGTTGGGGCATCAGTGGCGTAATCAGGAATTTAGTTACCAATCTCACCAACAGATGGCTCTGTATGTATTGTATGTATGTATGTATTGACACCAAAAGCCTTCCACATATGGCGTGGCGATTACGGCTATGCTCTGACCGACGATTTTTAAATACGGAGTGATCTAAAGGTAGGTGACATAATACGAGCTTACAGCTGCAATGATGATGGCACATGTAGGCTACATTCCAAGTTTCATGATAATCTGACAAATGGTTCCCAAGATACAGATGCAAACTCTAACCACTACGGATACCCCACATTACTTCAGCGGTGACCTGTACATCACAGTAATAGCCAGGGATGCGGAGCCGGAGCCGGAGTCGGAGCCGGAGCCGCCGGAGCCGGCATATTTTGCCCGGAGCCGGAGCCGGAGCCGGAGCCGTGAAACAATATAGCCCGGAGCCGGAGCCGGAGCCGGAGCCGCCAAAAAAGGGGGCGACTCCGGCTCCTTTTTATTTTTTGAAGAGGAAAAAATAATTGACCTAGTTCGGTTTGACAGTACAAGGCAGTAAAACATATCGTACTATTGGTCTCAATATAAGTGCCCAGGCGACCTGTAGTTTTGATGCGGTGAATACCCTCACCCTCGCCACAATGCGAGTGGGGGTGGCGCTGGCTGGGAGGAGGGGTGCACTCGGCCCGAGTTGTGGCGAGGGTAAGGGTATTCACCGCATCAAAACTACAGGTCGCCTGGGCCCTTATCTTGAGACCAATAGTACGTCATGGGCCATCAATTGAATGAAAAGCCGAATATCCCCAGTATCCCACAGTACGCATTCAGCTTCCTGTCTGCTCCTCCCCCCTCACGTCTACTGCATCCCCAGAACATGAGGACCGGTCATCAGGTGACGGCCATTGTTTTGAAGCCAGTGCAGTGGACTGCGACTCCCAGCGCCGTCTCTTCCCACCCACCCCCCACCCCCACCCCCACCCCCACCCCTCACCCCCACCCCCCCAATGCAGCCGAGATGGGTGTCAGCTTACGATGGTTCAGTGAACTCCGATTCGCGGCGACTGCGTTTCCAATGCCATCGCTTCCTAGTCCTTTGTTCTGCCAGTGCTCTCCGAGGTGCGTTTGCGCGGGGAGTGCGGTGAGCCGGTCATGGCAAGAGTAGGTAACGCGTATAACCAATCCAATTTTTCTTCCACCCGTATTTAATTGATTGCATAGGGGATGTACTAAGTCGGAGCCGGAGCCGCCGGAGCCGGACCATTTTACTCGGAGCCGGAGCCGGAGCCGGAGCCGCCATAACATTTCACCCGGAGCCGGAGCCGGAGCCGGAGCCGATTTTTTTCTCCGGAGCCGGAGCCGGAGCCGGAGCCGTTTGAAATTTCCACGGCTCCGCATCCCTGGTAATAGCACCTACCGGCGGAGCGCACGTGCCGTAATGGGCTGGCGCCCGGCGCGGACTGCGGGGCGGGCGGCTGACCGGACCTGCCCGCGGGCGGTCGGCCCGGCCGGCCCGGTGCAGGTGTCCCCGGCTGGTAGCGTCCGCGCTGCCAGCGCGCGGTCGAGGGAGGGGGAAGGGCAGGGGGCGCCGCGACCGCCTGGATCCCGGTAACGGACGCTCCGCCTGCCTGATGACGTGTCCCGGTGGCGAGTTACCTAAGTGTGGAACTACAAGTCGATTCTAGGGCTCTGATTGGTGACTTTGGTCGGGGGATGACGCTTATAGCATGACGTCACTCGCGTACTTGGCCGGACCAACGGCGCGGCGCAGGCGCGCCGAGCCAACCCAGAGGCTCTCAAACTCAATTGTACAGATCCCGCGCATTGAATGGCGAAACTTTGACGAGTTCGCTTGAGTTTGAAAGCCCCTGCCAGAGAACTGGAGACGGCCGGATTATTTGCTGGACAGTGGGCAGCGCAGATGGCGATTGACGGTGCCAAAAAGATGATAGGGAAAAAGGGGTTGAGACTTGAGCAGTGAATTATAAGCCTGTTGCATAGCTGAGTGGTAAATTGTAAAATACTTAAGGTTTGAAGAGATGCAGTGTAGTTAAGCCGACTCAGGGGCATTCTGCCGAGTTATGTAAGGCGGAAGGGTCGCAACTCGCAAGTCGTTTGTTTACATGATTGCCTGATTAAAATGTAAAGCGTACCTAATGTTTAGTTGATAATACAGCGAGGTTGGGCATCTGCTCAATCCATTTCTTCTCTGCAATAGTGCATTCGCCACTGTAATTCATTGTAAGAGGCACTGGGCTGCGCCGCCTGTTAACCCGCGAGTTGCTGGGGGGGGGCGTTAAACGCCCCCACTTTTTTCGCCGGGCCATAGCATAAAAACGGCGCGCCGCAGGCGCGCCAAATTTTGGGTACCTGTAGGGAATTGATTGAAGTTTATTGTGACAAAGTTTCAAAAAAATCGGTTGGAAAATTTTTGAGATATCGAGGTTTTAGTGACGTCATGATTTCTGAGTTTTCGACCAAAAACGGCATATGTTCAAAAAATCATATAAAATCACAGAATAGACATACAGACATGCCGTAAATGCCATTAGACTGCCAATACCATGAACAATCAAATGGCTATCTTCGATTATTGATTATCGTTCCGCATTTTCCAAAATCTTGAACTGAATCTTGGCAATTTCTCGTGACTACTTAACGACCATGATACATGCATTTCTTAAATTGAACTTTCTTAGCCAAACACGTACACATATGATAAAATGAATGTCACCATCGTGTTCTACGCCCCAAATTACCCATAAAACATGTGTCACAGGCTGCGAATATCAGTTTTGATTTTCGGGGATATGTGCCTACCCGGTTGACCTGACCTTGACCCTGACCTATGCTTGACTGACCCCTACATGGAGCAGACACTCTTGTAGGCTTTATATGATGGATTGTGCCCCGTTTTGACAGAGTTTGTGACGAGAGGCGCCCATTGCGAAGTCCTGAAGTCCATGCTACTGAAAGCCCGATTTCAGGTGTTTGACCTGACCTTGACCCGACCTGTGACCTCGAAATTCAACTTTAAAGTACTCATCTGAAGCGTCTCGTCGCGCTCTTTCGTTTGCCGCCTCGTGCGTTTCGCTGCGCCTATTGGTTCTCGAGTTATCGGCTGGGGGCGTTTAACGCCCCCCCCCCCCCCCCAGCAAACGGTGGGTGGCGAAATACCCCAGCAACTGCCGGGTTAATTATTCCGAAACCACCAGTGAATTGTCACAGTCACTCACAACAATACGAATCGTTCAGTCGTGCGCTGGGGGTCCGCCAAGTTTGAGTGTGCTGCAGAATGCAGACTGGACCGCCGAGAATATAACACTTCCGTCTCCCTGGGCGAGCGGCGCATTGGAGCCGAAGGAAACTGCTTCAGTTTTTTTGTGGGAAGATACCCATGTTTGAAAATTATGTTCTGGAATGATGCGATAAGGAAAAGGACGGTTTCTTGAATTGAGGGCTGTGGAGAAGAAGCAGATTTTCTCATTTGCTACCCGATACAACGCGAAAAGACGCAAATGTTGCACATTGGGCTTAATAAGTCTAATAAAAGATAAGGGACTTCGTGAATCATGCCTAACTGACCGCGACCCAGTTATTTGCCACTGCAGGTAGGTACTAGGTAGGTAGATACTCATTTGTAAACAGAGCGTTCCACCAACCCTCGCCAGAAATTCAATCAGCAGTTGCTTATCTTAAAACGTTTGAGTGCACCTAACAACCTTTAAAAATGACGTCCTCCCTTTCAATGGTTTGTTCGAAGACACAAAGCCAGAATCAGCCAAGCAATATCGGAATCCATTGCGCAGTGTGTCGACTGTCGGATGTGCCCATCCACATAGCATAGCAAACACTGCTAAATGCAGGTACGCTCACCTACACATTAGGTATTCGAAGGACTTGATAGCTCATACACATGGAAGAAACGCATGAAATGTGATTAATAGCTGCAGCAGAAGTTTGGCGTCCGATGCCTCTTCGCCAAGTTAAGACCATGCCAATCTCGGCCAGTCTGCCGCCGCGCAGGCACTGGCCGTGGTGTGACGTCATCCGGCCGGCTCGGCGCTGGGTAGTTCCACACTTAGGTAACTCGCGTCCCGGTGATTGCTGCTGCGTGCTTGGATGTCCTGGCCGTCTCTGCAATCTTCAGAATTTCGTCATATCCTTTCGCGTTTTCGTCATCCTTCATCCACCGCTCCCTGATCAATCGCTCTCTGATATCCTTGTCTATTAATCCATCCAAAAATCGCCATACGACGCGTTTTCGTTTAACATCAGCAGACTCACTGGCAAATGCGTCACCGGCTAGGCGTTGCAGTCGTGTCAAAAAATCAGCCAGGCTTTCCTCCTGACCCTGCCTATTGGCATCTTTCGACTGAGGTACCTATTAGGGTGGCCATTTTTTTGCAAAGTAGATGGAATCCTCGCTCCTAGCCGCGATTCTGATGCATTTTTACATGCTGATTCCGATTCCGTCGAGAAAAGACCGAAATTCGCAAAAAATTTGACCCCTGCAAGCCTTTGAAAGTTTTTCAAAAAGTGAAAATCTTGACATGTCACTGCCTAGTCAAAAGCTGCGCTGCAGTTGGGCTGAAAGAGTTATATCTAAGTGAAACACTATATGTTGGCATCACAATGCCACTAAAACGAGCAATCTAACACAATTAGTTTGGCAGCAGCGTTCAATAACATCCGCTCCCCTCGAGTCAATCTGCGTCTGGTGGCGGGTTTCGAACTAATGCTGTACAGATTTGCCGCTAGGTGGCAGCACTATTTGCTGACACCTGATTATTCGGTCGCTCGTTGTGATATCTTTGGCACGTTTTTTTACCATCTCGCTCTTGCCAAATGATACATTAACCAGTAATCTGTTCGACTGAAATAATTTTAAAGCTGGAGCGTGTCATTTTTCTTACCGAAACACATACCAATGAATACAATTTTTGATGCCATTTCAAACAACATTAAGTCTAAGAAAGTAGGTAGGTAGGTATATTAAACAAGTTGATACACATAACACTGTCACATATACACTTCCGATGAATATCCCCATACAAAGCAACTTTCCTCTTGTAGCTATGCAAATACTCTGTCGAATCTATTAATGCTTTGGTAGGTACCTACCTAACTCACCAGTCGCCACTCGCCACACAGATAACTAAGCCGCACTTCTTAGCGCGCACCACCCAGCTCACTGTAAGTTGATGTGGTGACCTGTCGGGGACAGCGGCGCCTAAATGACAGTTTGTTGAGGCCGTGGCCGTCTTGTCGCTGAGCTCCTTTCACAGCAGCTACTGCCTCTGTGGTCAACTTCACCGCACGCTCTGTCGACTGGGTGTTTGAGGGGATTTCTGTGACAAGTGGAGTTGTGACGCAGCCCTGTAGCTCGATATCACGCATCGAACGGCAGTACGGTGGCTCGATGTCAGCGGTGACTGAGGCTGCTTGGACGTCGGTAAGCTCACAATAATTGTTAGCTTCGAAGTTGATAGAAGGTTTACAGAACCGGCGGAGGCTGTTGGGGAGCTGGCCGCGGCGGCGCCGCAGGCTGATGATCAGATCCACCGCCTGAGCTCTGACAGTCTCTTCCTGGTCACCCAGCATAGCCAGGAGAACGTTCTCCGGGTGAGCCATGAAGGAGTTCCTGGCCAGGCTTGCCTGTACGACCTCCAGGTCACCACCACTGAGGTAGCGGCGCTGTCGTCGGAGCTGCTCAGTCAGGTGACGGGGAGCGTCGATCAGGTCCCACCGGTGCCGCACACCGACCACAGCTGGTACGTAGACGCAGACGATGAACTTGACGAGCGTCACCAGCGGGGCAGATGGGCTCGTCACCGACATGTAGTGACGAAGAAGCCGGCTCTGTGCTGTGTGCCACCTGGCCTGGTGCATCTTGCCGTGCTTCCTGTCGGCGATGGAGCTGCCGTCTCCAGTGATCACAGCTCTGGCGCAGTCGTACAGCAGCTGGAAGTCGGAGCTAAACTGGACATTTTCTGGCACTGTAGGGAAATCGTCACACACAACGACCGCGAACTTTGCCACTGGCAGCCGGTGAATGTCTCCCCGAATCGCTTTACCGAGCGGCCCAGTCCATGCCGTTGGTCCGGCGGTGACACCGTCGAGAGAACAGAACAGGGCACGGTATGCCAGCTCTGCCTGGTGCAGTAGGCACACCACTCTCCCCAGAGGCCGGCCGATGGTCTGCTCCAGCACGGCCATCCAGCCGCCCTGCCAGCCCGTCACCTGATTTGTCCCGTCGCCGCCGACCACTGCGATTCGGTCAATATCTATGCCGCGCTCCTCAAGAAAGATGAGAAGCCTGCGCGCGACCTCAGCCCCCGTATGTTTGCCGTCGCATGCGAAGTGACCTACATAAACATCGCCTGGGTGCATGTTCACTGTGACATTGTGAACCTTGCCTTCCCTAGTTATATCGTCCCGACCATCACAGAACACAGCTACACATGATGCAGAAGCTTCTCTAATGACATGTATCTTTTCCATCCTACTTTTTTCTAATGCATTTTGCACAGAGCCCCTAGATACCATCTTCTCACCGACAGCAGCTGCGAAGGCTGATAGTATTTTTGACGCCTTTCGAGAACCAATATCAGCAGCGTCAACCGCTTCCGCTACAATGGAGAGGTCCACCTTACGTTTCGGCGGCCGTGCCCACGCATGCCAGTCTGGATCATCACTGTCTGGCTCTGAACTGGTGGAATCACTCACGGGACACGAGCCAGTCGCGTGTCCGCCTGGGCGAGTAGGAGAGGAGCCGGTACAAGCGGGATGCGAGGCGGCTACAATCCGTCCACCGGTGCTGCGCCTGCCAACGGCAAAAAAGGTGATCTAGCTTGAATATTCATAAAATTTGTGATTCTATCTGATAGATCCAGTAAATCAAATGTTTATCAGTGTTGAAATCGTTTGTTACATGTAGCCGCTGATTACCATGATAAGTGATAGGAATGGAAACGGCTCGTTTCGGACACGATAAACAAGGACCTGAAGCCAGCAATGGTCAACTACTGGGTGATATTCAGAATGACCAACCCACCTGCTGGCGTCCGAGTTGGCATGGCGGGTGGCGGTGTGACCAGCGGGATCAGAAGGACCGGCCGGGGCACCGGAGGAGCAGGACGGCTCACTGGCCGGAGCTGAGGCATCAAAATGGTCGCTGACACCCGGCGCGGCTCGGCTGGACGGTGTCTCATTCAGCCGAACAGTAGCAGGGGCAGAGGAGCAGCGCTGTCGGCGCTCCGCCCGCCGCCGCCAGCGTTCTGTTGTTGCCGCGTCTACCGCCTGGCCGATGTGCTGCTGCCTGTGACTGCGCTGATCGGCGAGGAAGCTCCGGTCCTCGGGATGCTCCGGCATCTGTTTCTGGTGCGCTATGTCAAACAACGAGTTCAGGTCTTCTGATCGCCAGCTGTTAGCGGGCCATTTAGCTATTTTGTCTTTGAAGTTCCACATTTTTGTGATTTTTGCCTCAACGTTGTCGACGCGCTGGGTAGGCAGGGAGGCACGTGACCAAATATTGACAACCTCACTGGTGACCTGTTTGATAATGGGCCGTGTCGGTACATGACGCTCATCAGTACCGCGCAATGCCATCGCCTCCAACCTGAGCTGGTAAATTCTCCCAATGACTTCACCGCGGGTCGGCAGCTGCGTTGATGGCAGGTCACAGGGCTTTGCCCTCAACTGCCGGTGAGGTTCGCTGAACATCTTCTTATATCTTATTCCTTCCATCCTGGGATGCACCACACGCCAATAAACAAAATAAACCTGCACGATCCCTTGTGTAATCGCTCGCTTTGTTTACTCAGTTTCTGTTTTCATCAAGATTGTTTGCTTTTAGGTTGAAAATTACCTACTTATTTAAGACATTATTTAAATAGCCAAAATAACATACCCTAGCTTTAAAATTATTTCAGTCGAACAGATTACTGGTTAATGTATCATTTGGCAAGAGCGAGATGGTAAAAAAACGTGCCAAAGATATTACAACGAGCGACCGAATAATCAGATGTCAGCAAATAGTGCTGCCACCTAGCGGCAAATCTGTACAGCATTAGTTCGAAACCCGCCACCAGACGCAGATTGACTCGAGGGGAGCGGATGTTATTGAACGCTGCTGCCAAACTAATTGTGTTAGCTTGCTCGTTTTAGTGGCATTGTGATGCCAACATATAGTGTTTCACTTAGATATAACCCTTTCAGCCCAACTGCAGCGCAGCTTTTGACTAGGCAGTGACATGTCAAGATTTTCACTTTTTGAAAAACTTTCAAAGGCTTGCAGGGGTCAAATTTTTTGCGAATTTCGGTCTTTTCTCGACGGAATCGGAATCAGCATGTAAAAATGCATCAGAATCGCGGCTAGGAGCGAGGATTCCATCTACTTTGCAAAAAAATGGCCACCCTAGTACCTATATGCCTTACGGTCAATGTGCAAATATCCAGCAAATGTCAAGACGCTTACAACTGAAATCAAGATAAAAAATGCCGTACCTAAATCAGCAAGAGGATATGTCGTGCATACCTAGTTAATTCTCATTAGAAATAAAAAGCATATGGTGCAAGTAATTCGCAATAAGCAGTTGTTAAAAATACCAGGCCAAGTGGATTCGATACTTTCCATATCTTTTTTTGTCGCTGTTGTGCGTATCTCAAGAAAGTTGCGTTAAATGTGCCGTGCATCTGTACTGTATGTATTTTGTAATGCACATTAGAAATAAAAAGCATCTGGTCCAAAAGATTCATAGTTAAAAGTCGTCAAAAATACCAAGCAAGGTGTATTCGATACTAAGACATGCACTTATTTACCAAAACATTCTAGTTATAAAACACTAAACATCTAATCTAATTTAACATCTACTCTAATCTAAAACATCTAATATAAACATCTAATCTAAACATCTAATTTACTAAAACACTTATTAATTTTAAAATATTCGATACTATTCGATAATAAAACATGCCTTTGTTCTGTAACCTATCCATCAAGATTCGTGGTTGTGCATTGCATTCCTTTCATAAAGTTGTGAATCTTGCAAGAATCTTGGATACTGAGGTGCCATGGTGCCATCGTTACCAAGGTGATTGGTAGACAAATACAAGAAGCCAGATCAAATGTGTTCTTCATTTCACGCCGTCATGAAATGATATTCTCGACCAATCAAAACGTTCCGTTGTTTTGCTGATGCTGCTTGCTTAGCAAACATTCACAAGAGATGCCGAAACTACCCCATGGGGTATTTTGGCATGGTAACTGGATACTACCCTGTCGCGAATTACTTTGACATTTCCGATGATACGAACGAGTACGTTACGTTAGATCGTTTAAATCGATGTGTTAAAACGAGCGAATCGAAACGTATTTACCGGATCACTTCATAATGTATTCACACTCGCCAAATTCTATCGGCCTCATTTTCGAAACTATCATTTTTACGCACATTCGTTGACCTCGGCACGTGACCTATAACAAATTCTGGCATAGGCTCGTGCGCCCATTTTCGGGGAGCCACAGAGTCGGCGACATCCTCCCCCCTCACTGCGGAAACGGTCGTTAACTACACGCGCGCCGGCTACAAAATACAAAACATAGCACTAATCGCATGAACGCATTCTACTAACACTGCGTTTGAACGTTGACCTTTGGACATCCTATTCCTCATCCGAGGCATCCAATACGCACAGTTTGACTACCGGTCGCACGTATGTGCCGCTCTTAGTCTTCAGCTCCACCGTTCTAACGCGACCGTCGGAACCGGGGAAGACCTTCACCACTCGTGCTAGCGGCCATCTTCCACGCGGCAAGTTGTTGTCGGTGACTAGCTCAACGTCGCCCACCTGAACTCGTCGGCTCTCTCGCGACCATTTGGTCCTCTTCATCAGGGTTGGCAGATACTCTTTGTGCCAGCGTTTCTAAAAGTGCTCTGCAAGCTGCTGAGCATGACGCCATCGTCTCCGGAAACTCAGTTGTTCCCCAGAAAACATGCCTGGAGCGAGACTGGGAGAGTCGCGACCGAGAATCAAATGGTTCGGAGTCAAGGCCTCTGGATCATCTGCATCGGTGCTCACATACGTGAGCGGCCGACTGTTCAACATGAACTCGACCTCCATGAGAACAGTGCTGAGAACTTCATCTGTGACGAGCTGGTTGCCCAGGACGACGCGTAGTGCTCTTTTCACTGAAGACACCAGTCTCTCCCAGCATCCACCCATGTGAGGACTGCCAGGCGGGTTGAAGCTCCACTTGATGTTCTTCTGTGCCATCATGTTGCTTATTTGTTCGTTGTTCCAGTTTCTGAGAGCATCACGAATCTCCTTATCGGCTCTCTTGAAACTTTTCCAGTTGTAACTAAATATCTGAGCTGGTTTCCCGCGCCGAGCGATAAAACGGCGGAGTGCTAGCAGGAAACTATCAGTGTCGAGAGACGGGGTGGTCTCCAAATGTAGCGCTCTTGACGTCAGACAGGTGATAAGCAAGACGTACCGACGCTCCGTCCTGCGGCCTACACGCACTTGGAGAGGACCGAAAAAATCCAGTCCGACTGAGCTGAAAGCGTGCTGAGAATCAAATCTCGCTTCAGGCAGGTCTGCCATCAGAGGGGCCTGGGGGCGGCTGCGCAGTTTCTTGCAAACGGCGCATCCTCGTAGGTATGACTTGATGGTGCTCCTCGCCTTCGGAATCCAGTACACCTGCCGAAGCTCATTCAGCGTGTGGTCGACTCCCGAGTGAAGCACTTGACGGTGAACTGAAGTCACTATGAGCCGAGTAACCTCGTGTCGTCTTGGTAGGAGAGCCGGGTGCTTGGCTGAGAATGGAAGTTGACTTGCTTGCAGCCGTCCTCCAACTCGAATGACTCCGCTTGAATCCAGCAGCGGCGTAAGCTGAAGCAGAGTGCTACTGACAGACACCGACTTCCCACGAGAGAGCAGGTCGATTTCCGACTTGAACGCGTCCTGCTGAGTTGCTTTGAGGATGTGGATTTCAGCGAGTCGCAGCTCCTCTGCAGACAGTGGTCCGTTGTTGCCACAGTCTCGATACTGAGCTGAGTGTCTGGCGATGAAGTTGCAGGCGAAGCGCAATACCCAGGCGGTAACACGCCTATAGCGGGTCCACGACGAGTGGCGAGCCGGGTCGACCAGCAGTGTCGGAACTGACTGTCCAACGGTCACGGAGCCCACCGTTTTGACTTCAGGATCGCTAGCACTTGGTTGGGCCGTTTTGGGAGCAGAAGGCCATTCAATTTCCGGTCTGTAGAGAAAGTTTGGACCCCGGAACCACCGGCTGTCAGAGTCGATCTCGGAAAGCGGCTGGCCTCTGGAGCATTCGTCTGCTGGGTTCAGGGAACCAGGGACATGCCTCCACTGATATGGTTCCGATCGGCTTCTGATCTCGGCTACTCTGTTTGCGACGAAGGTCTGGAACCGTCGAGCCTCATTGTTGATATAGCCGAGAACTACTTCACTGTCGGTCCAGTAGAACGTCTGGTTCACTTGAATCGTGAGGGCCGACTGTATGCTGTCATGCAGTCGTGTGGCCAAAACCGCGCCCTGCAGCTCTAACCGCACAATGGTCAGCATTTTCAGCGGTGCCACTCTTGTCCGACTCATCACCAGCGAGCAGGCGATTGTGCCGGTCGAGCCGATCTGCCTGAGGTAGCCGACGGCACCGAATGCCGCTTCCGACGCGTCGCTGAAGATATGGAGCTCTCTTCGAACGACTTCACTCTCCGGCGTAGCAAAACAGCGGGGGATCCTCAGTCGGGAGAGCTGCTCAGCTTCCATCTTCCATGCCGTCCATCGATGTGTATCGTTTTCATTCAGCTCAGAGTCCCATGACAGCTGCTGTTTCCAGAGATCTTGCATGAGAAGTTTCGCTCGAAGGGTGAACGGTGCGACCAGGCCGAGTGGGTCAAAGATCGATGCCGTGGTGGCTAGAACTCCGCGTTTGGTAGGCGGGGCAGTGCGTTTTTCTGGTCGATGAACACCGATCATGTCTGTCTCTGGATCCCAGGCTATACCAAGGACACGCTCGGACGGCAGCGGCATGGACATATCTGTTTTGGCATGAGCCCTGTCTTCAGGTGCTACTGACTCCATCACCTCTCGTGAATTGCTGACCCACTTCCGAAGCTTGAATCCACCTTCAGCGACCAGTTTGACGACAGTATGGAGCTTCACTTTAGCCGTCTCCACGGAGTTCTCTGATGTAACGAAATCGTCCATATAGAACTGTCTTGCCACTGCAGCGGCCTCATCACGAGAGAGCGTAAGCTCAGAGCCGTTCTTGATGACTAGTTGCAGTGCAAAACTGGCGATTGCTGGTGAGCATTTGGCTCCGAATATCGCTTTGTTCATTTCATACGTGTCAGGAGGTCTGTTCCGCTCCATGTCCCTCCACAAGAAGCTGAGGGCTGGTCGGTCACGCTGTAGAATTTGCACCTGGTGGAACATCTGGTCGATGTCTCCAGCGATTGCGACTGGCCGCTCACGAAACCGAATGAGCAGCCCAGGTAGGTCCTGCAGGAGATCGGGTCCAGTCAACAGGTGATCGTTCAGGGACGTGCCACTGAACTTGGCGGCCGCGTCGAATACGACCCGTATTTTGTCCGGCTTGTTTGGATTGCGAACCGCATGATGCGGCAGGTACCAGCGTTTTGAGCTCGGTTTCAACACTTCCGATTCTTCGAGCTTTCGGGCGTGACCGAGTTGCACGTAGCTTTCGATAGTTTCTTGGTATTTCTTTCTTGTCTCTGGACTTCTATGGAGAGATTTCTCGGTTCGCTCGAGTCGACGGAGCGCACCGAGACGGTTATCCGGCAGCGAGACGTCATCGTCTTTCCACAGCAGTGGGGCTTCAAGACGCCCGTCCACCAGCTCGACCGTTTCTTCAAGGATTTTCAGAGCTCTTTGGTCTTCATACGATGTAGGCTTCAC
This sequence comes from Amphibalanus amphitrite, assembly GCF_019059575.1. Lineage (NCBI taxonomy): Eukaryota > Metazoa > Arthropoda > Thecostraca > Balanomorpha > Balanidae > Amphibalanus > Amphibalanus amphitrite. Next base: position 243,205 of record NW_024882054.1, read on the forward strand.
CTTGGAGTGTGTTGTTCCAAAAGTCTCCATGTCCCACCACTTCTGAACCAGGTTGGTCAGATCGAGGTCCTGTGCTGGGCTCCGATGAACATGCATCACGTGATGTTCTGACGATGGAACGAGGTTTGTTATCGTTCCGGTCAAAGCCCATCCAAAGTGCGTCTTTATGGCCACAGGCTGGCCAGGCTCTCCGATTCGAACCTCGCGCTGGATGATTCCTTCGATAATGTTTGCTCCAAGAAGGACCTCCACCTGCTCTGGCCTCGGAAGCGTGACGTCAAGCCCCTCCACATGACGCCACTGCGAACGTGCTGAGCTGCTGATGTATGGCACGGGAATATTCAGCCTCGGTACTGTCCACACTTCATTTGCCATGACTTCTGTTTCTTCCGATTCCCGAGCCAGGGGGGTGATTTTCATGGACGTTCTCAGAGCGATTCTCTGTGGCCCGGCTCCTTCGATACTGTTAAGACGGAGCGACTCCGATTCACCCGTCAGTGAGCGGCGAATGTGTCGATGTAGCTGTGTTCGCCATGTACACGCACAGGTACTATTTGTAGCAGTGTCGTCCCTCCGAGACCTGAGGCTGCTGCCACTGTTCTGTTTGAACGTTCCTCAGTGCCGGCTGCACGAGAGAAGATTCTTTCGCTGCCGTGGAGCAGGGGATGGTGCCTTCCCTGGCACCTGTTCTCTCCGCATTTTTGCGTGGATCGGCACTGTCGAGACCGATGATCGGGCTGAAGACAGAGGAAGCAGCGCCCGCGTTCAGCGACAAACTTAGCGCGGTCATTTGGCGATTTTTGCAGGAAGGACGGACAAACGGCGAGATCGTGTCGCTCCCCACAGCAGCAGGGCTGCTCGTTGTGACTGACTTGCTGTCGACGTGTTGCGCTCTTGTCGCTGACCTCAGGAGTCGTCGTTACAGCAACCGATGTCGAGTGAGTGCGGGGCGCGCGCCTGAAGTCAGAACTGGGGCGTGCCATGTTGCGATCTTGCGGCTGAGCAGGAACGGCCATTGCGATTCGAACTTGCAGTCCCAGCCAGCTATCAAAGTGTGTCATGTTTGGGCGCTCCGGCTCCATTTTGATGACCTCACGTCCCCACTCTCTTTTCAAGTCATTCGGAAGTTTGAAAATGATGCGACGTAGGTTCTCAGTACTGTTAAGGTCTCCGTGGAAACCCATGGTGTTCAGCACTGTGACCGCGGAGTGAACGGCGGCGTGTAGCTTTTCCAGCATGACCGGGTCCACATTTTTCATTGGAGACGTGTTGAAGACGGCACTGAGGCTTGCGCTCACGATATCGTCTTCTCTCCCGAATCGTTTCATCAGAGCTTGTAGAGCGGAAGGATACAGCGCTGCATCGAACATCATTCCTTCAACAGCCTGCTTAGCCAGACTAGTTACGGATGCCTGGAGATGGGCGAGTTTTTCAGCGTCCGATAGGCCTGGCTGGTCGTGGATGAGCGATTTAAAAAGGCCAATCCACTGGGGCCACTCAGTGGCCTTACCGCTAAACTTTGGGAGCTGAATCTGCGGGACACTCCGATAGCCCGAGTGACCATTTCTCGGCGGTTCTGTGTCTTGTGGCCTGTTCGCAGCTTCCAATATCCATGATGTAGCTGTCTGACCCCGAGTCAGCTCCGGCGCCGGCCGATTACCAGTTTCCGTTTGAGACTTATCAGCCACAGGGGTGTCAGCTTCGATTGCAAGTCCTTCTTCTGCTGTTCCAACTCGTTCTTGTTCTTGAGAAGGTCCAGCGAGTTCGTTTTCGCCGTCAAAATCGTGCCGCCGTTCCCACTGAAGTTCATTTTCTGCTGCCTTACGCAGCTCCGCTTCTCTTGCTGCGAGATGTGCAGCATCTCTGGCTTCGGCGATTCGTGCCTCTCGATCTATCTCTCGTCTCTGCCTCTCTAAGTTCTCTTTCAGCTCGTCTCTTTTTCTTTCTTCTTCTATCCGTAGTTCGAGCTGACTGAGCTCTATTCGTTTCAGGGATGCTCCGATTTCGGCTTCCTTTGCGGCCGCAGATCGACTTGACCGACTGGAGACAGCAGACTGTGACTTCGAAGTTGTTTTGATTGTTCCTGACTCTGACGACGCTAATTCCCCACGGGATCTTAAGTGTTCACGAATGCGTTCACAAATCTTCTGATGTGCTTCTTCGACGTCTGTCATGTATTCTTCGGTCTGATCCTTTTCACGGTCGTCATCTTTCAGGCTGTCCGTGTAGCTGTCATTCACTTCACTTACAGCGTCTAGAGCCTCATCAAGCTCTTTAACCCGGCGGCCGCTGGGCCTCCGCGCCACCCGCCGGCCGCTGGGGGGGGGGGCATATAGTTGCCCCCCTTTACTTCTGCGACGATATCGTCGCAACGCGAAGCGATAGAGAAGCGAAACTTCGCACACATCTTCCTGAATACCTAGCCGAGGTTGTGTTCAAATTTGGTGTCAATCCCATTTGAAATGACGTCACAGTGACGTCATAAGTGAAATTATAGATTTGCGACTCTCATATTCCTCACGATACATCAGATATATGGGACCGAATATAAAGGGTCGATTATTGGTCAGAAACTAGATGGAAGTGTAGTTAGATGTTTTAGGATGACAGCAGGTGCTGTCTAGTTCATTTACAGTTGAGTTTCATGCTCAGCGTCATCAGAAACGGTCCATATCGGAAAACGACAAAACTTTATGACGTCACTGTGACGTCATCTTAGGTACTACAACCACCAAACTTTCCTCAAACATTGCCTAGGTATTCATTTGAAGCTATGCCAAGTTTCACGTTCGTAGCTCATCAGGTTTCGGAGATATTTCACAAAACGTAAGGGGGGGGGGCAACTTTATGCCCCCCCCCCCCCAGCGGCTCGTGGGTAAAGTAAGCCTTCGATTTGGCTTCGGCTTCCCGATGTGTCGACCAAAGTATCAGCCCGTTTACACAGTCTTGTAAACTGAGCCTTCTTTCGACTTCTCAGTTTTCTTAACGAAGCACTATCCATTGTCGGAAAGACAATTACAAAAACAGACTGTGCAAAAGGCTTACGTTACAGCTCGAGAAGGGCATGCCTCATGCTCATTACGTTAAACGTCAGAGACATGCAAAATCGAGCGCAAGTATTTCACGATATCGAACGTTAAGCGATCCGGCCCGGAGGACCAAAAAATGTCGCGAATTACTTTGACAATTCCGATGATACGGACGAGTACGTTACGTTAGATCGTTTAAATCGATGTGTTAAAACGAGCGAATCGAAACGTATTTACCGGATCACTTCATAATGTATTCACACTCGCCAAATTCTATCGACCTCATTTTCGAAACCATCATTTTTACGCACATTCGTTGACCTCGGCACGTGACCTATAACAAATTCTGGCATAGGCTCGTGCGCCCATTTTCGGGGAGCCACAGAGTCGGCGACACTACCCCATGGGGTAGAATGGAAATCTACCCCATGTCGAAATTACCCCACTTGGTGAAACTGGGCCCAGCAGAATGCTTTCTTTCCCTACAAAATTAAAAGCATATTATTTTCAAAAAAATTATAGCGAGCTTCGATCCGCTGCCCGTTTTCCTACAGGCCATGGTGCATTCAAAGAGTAACGAGACAGAATCTACCGCATTGTCTTTAGGCACGTATGTGGCATTCAACGGCAACGGCGGTCAGACAGTGAGGGTATCCACATAACATATGTACTTGTATTTCGTTTTTGTTTTACTTAATTTTTTTTGGAGGGAGGATAACAATATTCAATCTATCCATAATATTTCCACAAGGCTTTAACCCTCGCCCGCACATGGGGGGGGGGGGGTGGTTGCCAGCCCCCAGGTAGTCTTTCTGCTCTGTACTCAACATTTTTAGAGCTAAAAGGCTGATTTTTCGTATAGCTGTTCCTCTATCCTTTCTTGATGTCCACTGAAAATTTCAAGTTTCTGTGATTTTCGGTTACGGAGATATGACCCTGTTTTTCAGGCCATGTCATGACCCAAATGGCCAATTCTCAACATCTTGCGTTTGCCATGGGCCTTGTGAGCTTTTGGCACCTTGATTTCGGCCTTTTTTGCCAGTCTTACCTCCCACCTATCATGGAACATGTTGTTCGACGATGTACAGGTGTCAAGGTCAGGGTCAAGGTCAACCTAGGTCATCTAAGATAATTGCGTTTTAGGCAAGCTGAATTTACTTTTTGTGAAGTTTTTTGACTGCATTTTTTGTAAAAGCTTCTCAGATCATGATTTCATGTAATATGGACACAAAAACAATCTGTGCACACATCAGTATACACACAGACACACACAGACATACAAACACATATAATTGACCTTGACCTAACTTGACCTGAAATGACCTCAGCAACAAAAATCTGGTCGGGTAGTGTGACAAAGAGGTTCTAGCTGGCTTGGCACCAGGAAACAGCATCGTCATCGGTATATGATAAGCAGCGCACTTGATATCCAACGGTGATCCAAAACAGCAAATCTTTTTAGTTTGACCTGACCTGGAAGGTCAATGACTGACCTGAGAAGGTAAAACTGGGTATCATTGGATTCATCTCTTCCCAAAGAATCTTTTTGGTCTTTACCGCTAAGCTCTATCTCCAACAGGAACGAAATGGCGCGGGGGGGGGGGTGGCAACCCCCCCCCCCCCATGTGCGTTCTAGGATGGGAAAATGGCATGTGCGGGCGAGGGTTAAGGATATGGCTGATACATACCGGGTGGCCCAAAAAAAAAACATTCCGAACTTTGGAGGCCTGTATCTCAAATTCGAGTGCAAATAACGAGCCGAAATTTTCATCAAGTTTGCGTCATTTCTTTGCGCATTGGTATGCCAAATTATAACACTGTACCATCATTTTCAAGCCAGCAATCTTATGTTGAATCAAGTAAGACGTTTTTGCTTTTTTTGCCGTTGTTGAACGGAAGTAATGATTGGCTTAGACGTACCATGTTAGAAAAAAAATAGAACGGCTTGAATTATACGAGCACGTGTGTTGCTATTTTATATATTTTTGTCACACTTATGTGCCAAATATTCAAATACTAAGCCAAAGTTGTGTTAATGGATGCTATTCGTTTCAACACAAGTCCTGTTTCGAGGCGAAGGAGTGGCACGGTGCATGGGTTACTGCTGATCGCCCTCCCTTCAAGAAGATCAAATAGTAAATCGACCGAATAAGGAAAAAAGCTAGAGGGGATGTGTCACCCTGAGGCCTGAACCACCAATGAGACTAGTTGCCAGTAGCAGTAATGGCTGTAGGCCGTGGTGCCGAGATGGAAGTGGCCCGTTCACTCACATTTTTGGTAAACATCAGAGCAAAAAGTGATTTTTTCATGGCATGCTAGAAACACGAACCGTTTAAAAAGTAATTGACCGAATAACATAAAAATCATACCATTCACTAAAAATATACCATGTGTTCACTAAAAATTGAGACAAAGTTTAGCAGGCTGTATCTTCGGTAAAAATGTACCGATTTAAACAAACGAGGCATTGTTGTAATGCACATTGCATCTGCTGCAAGCCGTAGAGCGTCAACAGATTTGCCTGATCCCTGTAGGTCATTTTTTGGACATTTCCTTGGAAGTGTTGTCACAAGCTCTGGCACCAGTGGACCGTGATGTTGGCCAGTTGATGGTGGTAATGAGCAACCAGTTGATATTTTGTATGAAATTGAAAGACACCACCATACGTTATAGCTTTAGGCAAATCACATTAGATACTCATTTGTTAAATTTCAGGCGTGAAAAATGGCTTATCGGGTCTCGTTCCAATGGGAATTTTTACATTGGCCGGGGCCCTCAAGGCGCCCCTTGGTTAGTGTGCTGGCGCGAGGTCGGACCAGAAAATCACCTTCTGGTTACATATGTTGTTCTGCATGAACCTCTAGTGCTTAATAATACACTTGGCTCAAAAGTATCATGTTGTAAAGGACCAGTCTGGAGGAATAAAGTCGAACTGATGATATTCCCTGAAATAACACATACACCACGGCATCCAGCGTTAGCTTGCATGCTGACACTTAAATGGACGTTAGCCCTTATATCATCGATCACATCACAACAGTACACTCCATTGTCTAGTTAATTGTCGCCCTTTAACTAAAAACATGATTTTTCTACCTTTAATAGTTCAACTTTTTTCTGCAATTTTTGTCCCTTTTTTGACCGTAGCATATTTACTTCTCTGGCCTCATGTTGTTCCCAGTCGCTTCGAAAAATCATTTGCGCCGGTTGTAACTCAGCCTAGTCTCAGGTGTGATATATCTTCTTCGCTTAGGCACAGTTAATACCTTACTGATCAGCAGCATTGCGCCGTGAGGTGTCAAAAAGCCCCTCCACGTGCATTTTCGGGGCCCCGACCCTTCCTCAGGTCAATATCTTCACAATTACACCACTTCAGCTTTTCGGACTCCCACATCCTCTAGAACTTTCGTCCCACTGTACGGTATGTAACTAATTTTGACCTTTTAAGTTTTCATTAGGTATTTGTACGTGCCAAACTCTCCCATTGACGTGCTATTTTGGGAAAGCCTGCCAATGTGCTTTTGGTAGTCCTTGTTTAAAACGACCTCCAACGCCACTGTTTTCATTACATCCGTGAAAGTTTATGCTCGATATGATAAAAAGGTCCCCTTTTATCTCTATGCTAGGTTGCATCGTAATAGCATGCTTCACTTTTGATATGCAGCCATTCAAAGTTTGTGTCAATTTTTAGTGAACACCCTATATGTCGCATTGACTATTGGAAGTTTCAATGTTGTATCTTTATCACTTTCTGAGAAATATTGTTTAAAATTGGGAACGTTTTTTTCTGGGCCACCCGGTAGATCTTAAGGCCGAAAAACAATAAAACAAGGAAAGATAGGATGACTTAATATGATAATGTAGATATGCAATATCGAGAGTTAATGATCTCCCATCCTTCACCCCCCTTGTAAGTCTGTCGTCTATAATCTCTATCTCCGTCACTTGTCTCTGGTCTACCATCTTGTCTGTCTTTCATCTACCGTCTTTGTCTCCTGTCTCTGCTCTAGCGCTTACGTAGATTGTTTGGTGTCCACCAACCACAGTCTATCGTTCGTGTCATTGTCAATTTGTCCCTTCTTCCTTTTTCCTTCTTCCTCCGTCCTTATTTGCTGCAGAACAACTTATTAAAAGCTCGTGACATGCAAACAAGTGCGCAACTCTACCGCGCCGCGCGCGCACCACCCGCACGCTGGCCGGTCAGACTGCGACTGCAGCTGGCATGACCCGAGGCAGGACTGCAAGTGGGCGGAGCAAAACCGCAGTGTGCTAGAACGTCACGACCAATCAGAGGGGAGAGAGCGCCCAGCCTGTGCTAGCCTCTAAGCAGGGCTCTGACGACCTTAACATTATCAGTCAATGACAAGTGCCTTTATTTTTCATTTTTTGTTAATAGACCATATTAACCCGCGCCCCAGTGGCGGTCTCCGCCAACTTCGCCCTAGTGGGGGGGGGGGGCATATGTTACCACCCACCTCTAACTCAAAAACTAAGAGGGCTAGAAAGACGCGGTAAAAAAAGCGGTCGATAGCTCTCAATGCGTGCGTTTGAAAGTATTTCGGTCATTTTTCATCTTAGAGCAATATTGGGGTCACCAGAGGTCATCAAATGTCAAATTTGCGAATTGTCATTATATTTTTTCAGAAAACATGCCATTATCTCAGGAACTATGATAGCTAGAAAAACGCTGGGAAAAGCAATCGATAGCTTTTGAACTCTTCTTTTGATAAGGCTATAATAAAAAATGACCTCAGGTCAACGGTTTAGCCTCCAGAGGGCAAAAACTCCAAAAATAGCTGCTTTTAAGATAAGTGTTTTTCGACAATAACTTTTGACTAAAAAAGCTAGGTCATTTCTAATGCCAGAATCGTGTTCCTCTCGCCGAGACGCGTCGAATGAACTATAATTTGACCTTGAAAGGTCAACTTCAAAATTTGACCTCAGGTCAAGGTCATGACATGACCGGAAAAGGTCATGTTGCATATCAGTCGATGCGTCTCGGCAAGACAAACACAACGAGGCTAACCCCAGCGTTCTATCTTTTTCCAATCGAGAGTTATTGGCAAAAAACTGTTTGTAGCCTCAAATGACCTCGGATGACCTTTCAAGAGGCTATCAGCAAAAAAGACACCTTGGTCGTCACAGGTGGTCCAAATCATTGTTATCCTGAAATATTTGGACTGTTCCTATGCGTACACACGGATCTAGAGGCATTTTCGTTTTTCTTCATTGACTTATAATGGAAAGGTCACGCCACCGACCTGACCTTAGGTCACGCATATAAAAATCCGAGATATACAAATTGTAGGCACCCATAACATCATGTAATCCACCAAGTTTAAAACCTCTCTGACAAACACTGCAGGCTGGACATGATTGCAAACTTTTTTTTAGGCTTGGTCAGTTAACCCGCGCGGGGCTGGGGTCTCCAGCCGAACGCGCGGGGCTGGGGGGGGGGGGGGTAAATTTTACCCCCCCTGTTATCTCCCGAACTAATGGTCCGATTTGGAAAATTCAAACGCCAATCGAAAGCTCTCATCACGAACTACTAAAAACATGTACTTAATTTAAAGTTTGAGGTCAAGGTCAAGGTCAGGTCAAGGGTACAAATTGCAAGTTTCTACAGTATCGGCCTTGCACCGTAGTTACCGAAGAATGGAGTCATGGACTGAGACTGATCGCCCAAAACGTGTTCTTAGGCTACCAAGACAATATTTGTTGCATACAATATCATTCAGAGGTCAAGGTCAAGGTCAGGTCAGGTCAGGTCAGGTCACCAAAAAACAAAATATAGAAAAGGGCATGTGCGACACATGTTTTATGGGTCATTTTACTCATAGAATTCAATAGGCACACTCAATAAGTGATATGGACCACCTCTGGATGAATTTCAGGTCGAGGTCAGGTCAAGGTCAGGTCAAGTGAGGTCAAATTTTGAAGTTGGTTGTTAAGGCCTAAAAAGGTGTCTATCTGATGCAGTTTTTCACGGCGAATCGAATGGTGCTATTTTTGTTTCCGTACGAGGTCTAGAACTTCCAAAAAAGTCATTTTTCAAAAAATTTGTGTGTCGTGACGTCATAAAATTTTGAATAACTCCCACATTTTTGAACCGATTCTTCTAAAATTTGGTATGTAGGTGCACATAGACCATTTCTATGACATATATTCCGGTTTTTTCGATAGACTCAAAATTTTGGATTTTATAATGATTTTCCCAAAAAAGTTAGTTTTTTGAAAAAAATTAGGCCAAAATCCAAAATTTTCAAAAAACCGAGATAGCCATTTGATAGACAAAGTAAAATTACGTATAACCTTTTTTGTTACGTCTTGATTCCTTTAAAAATGAAGATGTTAGCGGCGTTTGAACTTTTGCCGTTTTTGAGGCGAAAATGGCGAACACGACGTCACTAAAACGTCAATTTCTCAAAAATTTTCCGACGGATTTCGCTCAAATTTTCAGGGAACGTGTCAAATTGATGTAAGAAAAGGTACTGAAAGTCGCCGCCGTTTTTGAGATATCGCAAAAATTCGCGAGGGGGGTAAAATTTACCCCCCCCAGCCCCGCGCGGGTTAACTTGACCTGGTGACCTGACCTGATATGACCTGGGGTCGAAAATTTCACACATTGTCCAAAATTGATGTACCAAAAGCTACCCCAAGCGACGCGGCGCTACGCGCCGCGGTTTTTTATTTATACGAAAAAAACGCGACAGGGTGGTAACATATGCCCCCCCCCCCCACTGGGGCGAAGGTTAATAAAAATTAGGTAGGGATCTCAAATTACCAATGCCAAAGTTTGGTTAAAATCAAGCGCATATACAGCGAAAAATAGCCGAAAAGGACTGCTCCACAGGGCCTGAAATGCATAATAGAACACGATGATGACATTCGTTTTATCATATGTGTACGTGTTTGGTTCAAAAAGTTCAATTTAGGAAATGCATGTATCATGGTCATGAAGTAGTCACGAGAAATTGCCAAGATTCAGTTCAAGATTTTGGAAAATGCGGAACGATAATCAAAAATCGAAGATAGCCATTTGATTGTTCATGATATTGGCAGTCTAATGGCGTTTACGACATGTCTGTATGTCTATACCGTGAGTTTATAGGTTTTTTTGAACATATGCCGTTTTTGGTCGAAAAATCGGAAATCATGACGTCACTAAAACCTCGATATCTCACAAATTTTCCGACCGAATTTTTGAAAACTTTGTCACAATAAACTTCAATCAATTCCCTAGAGGTACCCAAATTTTGGCGCACCTGCGGCGCGCCGTTTTTATGCTATAGCGCGGCGAAAAAGTGGGGGCGTTTAACGCCCCCCCCCCCAGCAACTCGCGGGATAAGGAATAAAGCGACCCTACAAAAGTTACCGCATGTAGATCGGTCAAGTTGTTGCTGAGATATAAGCCTCGCAAAAGCGTCCGCACGGCCGGCCGGCCGGCCGTCCTCACTCGGACGTTATTCTACGAAACAATATAGTTCGTTTTTTTTCAAAAGGACTCTGGCTCCAAGTACGTTTTTCGAAAAAGCACGCGTTTTAGCGAGCAAAACGAGCAAAAACTGAACCTGAGAAACTCGAACGTCGCCTTATTTTAACATGTGAAGTATTCCCAATAATTTCCATATGTGCATTTTCGAACCAGATATGAGCATAGTGGTGACCTCATGCTGTCGAACTTGTATTGCAATGTAACGTATAACTATCATGGACGAAACCGCTTACTCGATTATAACCTCGGCAACAGTGAAAAACGAAGTTTCCCCCAAATTCGTCGAAACTTTGTCCCATCGTAAGGACATTGGGTGCTTGCTGCCACCAGTGACGTCATCATAGTATGCTAATTTTTCAAGGCACAATTTCCGGGTACTTACCGTGCACAATTTGAAATTGAATATTTTTTCGGTAAGAAATTCTTGGCCAGACGCTGAAGCTGTCAAAACTCACGTGAGAGCTTCGATAAGGAACTTGGAGCCAGCGTCCTTTTGAAAAAAAAAACGAACTATACACTCCCTTCGCTCGCTCCGTAATAAGACAACCATCTCTTTCTCCTCTGTCTGTCTGTCTCTCTGTCTGTCTCAGTCTGTCTCTCTCTGTCTCTGTTTCTCGCCCTCCCTGCCTACAATACCGTTAGCGATTCACCATGTGCTGCCGAATATGTTACCTGTTCTCTGGGCCGTTCCAGCATGAACCTGTACGCCCAAATTGAAAAGGAGACCGGACAGCAGGTAGGCTTCCATCGCTGCGGCAGCCTCCGCCTGGCCACCAAAGACGAGCGCATGGATGAGTTTAGGTGAGTCATACTTAACCCGCGCCCGGCTGGGGGGTCTTGGATTTCCACGCCCTGCTGGGGGGGGGGTGTTTGAACACCCCCTTGTAACTCGGCTCCTGGGCCACGTAGCGATACGCGGAAGGCGGCATTCGAAAGAGCGTCAAAAATAATGACGAAATCACTTTGGTCAATTTTTTGGTCAGGTCAAAGGTCAGGTCACCAGAGGTCATTGAAGGCAAAATTTCGCCGATTTCCAGGTCGATTGTCGAAAGTTTCCAAGAAGCCAACGCATAACTCGGGAACCAATAGAGCTACAGCGCCGCAGAAAAGCGCATTCGATAGCCCTAGTAACGCCCTTTCTGAGCAATTTTCTCAGATTTGACCTAACGTCAACGATTTTGCCTGCAGGCAGGGGGCAAAAACTGCAAAATAACCGATTTTTTTCGGAAGCAGTTTTTCTGCAATAACTTTTCACCAAAGCCTTGTGCGAGCTTACTTTTACCGGCATCGTGTTTCTCTCGTCAAGACGCATCGAATGAACTATAACTTGACCTTGAAAGGTCAACTTGAAAATTTGACGTTAGGTCAAATCTGAGAAAATTGCTCAGAAAGGGCGTTACTAGGTCAACTTTGACCTTTGGTCAAGGTCATGACCTGACCGGAAAGGGTCATGTTGCATATCAGTCGATCTGTATCGTCGAGCTGAACACATCTAAGGCGTTTTCATCGCTCTAGCATGCATCTATTAAAAGTTATTTGCGAAAAACTGTTAGATACCATTCGTGACCTAAGATGACCTCAGGGCATAAACAGGGGTCACGGACACCATTTTCATGTTCAGTGTGTCTAAACCACTTGTAATTCAGTGTTTGGTAGTGTTTATAATGTCTTTCGTCTAAAAGAGGCGCATTTCAATTTTCTCCCATTGACTTATAATGGGGAGGTCGCAAAATTGACCTGACCTTAGGTTATCGATATCAAAATTCTGAGATAAATATTTTGTACATGCTATTGCTCTTAGCAATCGCTGAAAGTTTCAAAGCGATCGGTCACTCGGTGTAGCTATGACAGACATTGAAACTTTTTATGAGGTGAGGTCACTTCAAGTGACCTGGTGACCTGACCTTGAATGACCTTGGTCTGAAATTTTCACAACATGTGTAGAATTGATGACCTGACCTGACCCGACCTGGCCTAAATGCATGAAGACATTATCTATGTTCATAACTAACATGATATTCGTGATCAGCACCCCGAAAAAAAACATAACAGTTGTATCTTGTAACCTAGATGTAATGACTTAGATGCCTGACTTAATGGGTAAAACGTAGCTGTGCTATGTCTGCATGTTCGTGTGTTGTGTTGGTGTGCATTGTTATGTGTTGAATATGTACCGTGAAATATCGGTGCGAAATAAATGGATTATTATTATTATTATTATTATTATCTTTAGGGGAGAGTGGGGTGGGTTGTATCAGTTTTTACTCCGAGACCCATAACCTCGTAACTATCCGTGATAAACTCTTTATTTCCATACTATCTCCTTCCTTGATTCTTCTGCTTTTTTGTGCAAAGTAACTTTTCCGCTACCTCTACCAGTTTTTCTTCTACGGTCTGCCGAATAGAGCAATGTTTTTGATACAACTTGCCCCATGACTTGGGTGAGTTGTATCACATGGTGGGGTAATTTGTATCACTAGGTATTTCACGTTTCAGGGAGTGTGCTTCCTACTGGTTTTGAACATAACAACATTAAATGGGGTTAATACAATGTATATGCTCAATCAAAGGCTTCACTTTTATTAGACCAAACTTAGGTCAATGCAATCCGAACGAAACATCGAAACGAGCGAAACATCAACAGACTAGATGCAAAAGTGGCCCGTTAAGAGCAAAGAAGCCAACACATTGTGCCGAAATGGAACGAGTATTGACCAGCTACCTACAAACGCGAGACAGGGCTTAGCTTTCGCGATCAAAAGCAACATGCCCATACATACATACATGTTACAACATACCCCACCCGGCTCTGATACAACATGTACCTCGCCGCCATCTTGGAAAAAACATCCTCGTGCTCAAAAACAGCGGACAGCTGGAGAAATCCATTTTCACTCACGCAGCCTTAGAACCTACCCTCACCACCGCTACGGAGATCTTTCAAATTCGTGCACATCTAAATGCCAAAAACACACATTTTCTTGCAACTCATTTTTTTAGAATGACATTAAAAAAACATAAAATCGGTTCTCACCCCGAGACGCGTCCACCCAGCCACACGACAGAACAGTGAAAGATGGCGCCCGGAAAACCTCGTCGGCTGGTCGTGCAACGAGCGCTATCTATTGGATAAATTTGGCACAATTCGCCCTGATACAACTTGGACATGATACAACTCTCCCCGCTCTCCCCTACGACGTTGCAACAGGTCCCGCGATTTTCCCGACTTTTGGGTCATTGACCTGACCTGGAAGGTCAACCGATGACCTAGGACCTTAAAATGAGGTATCATCGGCGTCCTCTCGTGACGGGCAACACTCTCTAGCTCTCTAGTGTTTTCTCCGCGAAGCTCTAGCTCGATCAGGTGCGAAACGGCAAGGGGCAAGGTCCAACGCCCCCCTCCCTATACGTTCGCGGCTGGAAAAACACCAATACGGGCGAGAGTTAAGATTAATGTGTTACCCCCTCACATTGCCCCACCCAAGGCCACATAACCCACCAGACAGTGATAAACATACATACTTATCCGTGTTGGGGGTTTGATTGAGTGGGGGGGAGGGGCGGAAACACGAGTTGGGTCACTGGTCAGCTGCCAATTGACAATTTTTGCTACTTGAATCACAGTAGCAAAATCATAGAATCACAGTAGGTACTCAGCTCTATAAATCACAAAACTCTGGCTTTTCCCGTAGTCATGGAGTATAAACAGTTTTTGAACAAATAATTTAATGTTTCTCGCTAAATCCATGTAAGACTCCGAACAAAAACGTATTGCAGAGAAGGTAATTTTGTGAGATGTTCACGTTTTGACTGGGGGGGGGCAAATGTTGGCCACTGGGGGGGGGGGGGCAATCCGCTCGACTGGGGAGGCAATTGCCCCCCCCCCCCCCCCCCAGTTAACATGTTCGACGAGGCCCTGTTACGCAGCCCCTGCCCAACAATGAAAACAAATACAATATCAACTGTTGCGCTGGTACGGCATGTGGTACGCCTATATATGGCCTTGATGTGGTAAATCTTTTCCAACCTTTGGCCAATGGCCATCCTTGGGCTGTGAATATATATTACTGACCGGGCCGACGAAATTATTTGGAAACGAGGTTTGCAAAATTGACGTAGGCCCGAGTGCGAAGCACGAGGGCCGGAGTCAAATTTTGGAAACCGAGTTTCCAAATAATTTCGTACGGCTGAGGTCAGTACAAGGCCCTACATACTAGGTAGTCATCCGGGGATTTCACGAAAAGCTGTGACGTCACACGTCCTCAGATCGCGTTGCCCCGTATCAAAACCGTAGAAATGGGTCACTTTCCGACGGCTGGTACAGAAAATTTAGGGGTGTTTGCAGTATTCTGTTTATGCCAGCGAATAGGTCGTTTCAAGCTCTATCTTTTATCTAAATACATTTTTTCTCTATCTCTTTCACATTTCTTGCTATAAGGTGATATCCTCGGCCCTGCTTTCGAATCTTCGTTCCGACGCCGTCGGTGGCGGCCGCAGTAGCTCAGTGGTATGATCTTCGCTTCCTACCCGGGCGATGCGGGTTCGATTCTAGTACGTGGCGTAAATTTATTACGTAGCGGTATGTACAGTCTGTCTTAAAAGTACCGCGCAAAGTGACGGTGGATCCATCAAGCCTGACCGAGGAAGGGCCTGCTTTAATTTGATTGTCACCGAACCAATTGAACTGGGGAATGGACGAGAATGTCAATTGCTTCGGGGACTCAAATTTAACAGGTTTTTTCTCGGTCAGGCTTGATGGATCCACCGTCACTTTGCGCGGTACTTTTAAGACAGACTGTACAGTCTGTCTTAAAAGTACCGCGCAAAGTGGCGGTGGATCCATCAAGCCTGACCGAGAAAGGGTCTGCTTTAATTTGAAAGTCACCGACCAATTGACCTTGGGAATGGACGAGGATGTCAATTGCTTCGGTGACCCAAATTTGGCAGGCCATTCCTCAGTCAGGCTCGATGGATCCACCGTCACTTTGCGCGGTACTTTTAAGACAGACTGTACAACCTACGTTTACGAGACTAATTTATGCGCCTTTTTTTATTTCAGCCCGTTTCAAACCTAATTTATTGCCCTATTGTACTCTTATTACTAAGTTCAGCGTACCTTAGTAAGGGATTTAACCCAGCATCTGAGGGAAGCGGCGAACGACGCTCTCCATACGCGATTTCCCATTTGAATCTGGCCCCTAGTTCATAAGCTCCAACATCATGTCCATGTTTAATCCACATAATTTAAATTTTCAGAAAAGTCATGGAGCTGCCGTATTACTATATCTAATATAGTATCTATTATCTAATAATATAATATATTATGCACCTAATTGAGTAGACTGTGGCGCAGCCCATAACAGCAACAGTGTGTTGTAAGCATATCGTCTCGTCCCACGTGTTTTCCGCAGCAGTTGATGTACACAATAAAATGGTAACCGTCATTATATAAATCAATAATATAGCATAATCAACACTGCACATCAGTACCTACACATTCATAGGACAGCACTAAGCCTGGCAATCACAGTTGAATCTCCCGACTAGGCCAGGCACTCGGCTCCGGCGGACACGTCACCCGCACAGCCGCCCAATGGTCGCTAGTCACACCTCACGGCGCGTCGATAGGAGGGCAGCAATGAGTCTGGCTATCACACGCCGGTCAAAACTGACATTCAGATGTCTCAGCTTCTTCTACCACAGAACTCCAGACACGCTGACGGACCTGTTTGGCTGCTCCCAGGCGGCGACAGTTTCAGCAGCTTGCGCTTGATTTATGGGATCTGAGTCGGATATGCAGCCCGGTACGAACCAGCTCCAGGAGCCGCCGAACAATGCCCGGATCCAGGACCAGGCACAGACGGTCCACGTCCACGATGATGCAGAAGAGCACCTCGAACGCCTCGATCACTGTCATTCCCTCCCACTTTAGCCAGACGTCCTCAGTAGCTTCGGCACCGCCTTACCGGTGTCGGTCGCTGCACCGCCGTCTCCAGCATGCTCTCCGATGACCGGCGGTACTGTCGGCTGCAAGGTGACCGCCCGGTACGCCTCCTCCACCGCTGCCGTCAGCTCCACTGGACGCTGGAACTGGATCTGGAAAGGGAACGTTTGCATAGCTTTTAGCCTTTAGGGGCATTTAATTTTCTCAGTTCAGCAGTCAACTGAGGGAGCCGTTTGTGTGCGCGCATGCATGTCCGCATGCACATCACCATTATCTAAGGTAATACGAAACATATATCCATGTATTTTTTATATTTTCAAGCCCTGACCATGAGGCTATTTTTATGCCATGGTCATAAAGTGTTCTAAAACATCATAATACAATAATGGAATACGAAAGGCTTATTAAAGGCATGCAATTTCATCGAAAAGCTTTATATGGGTCTACGTTTTCGAATTTTATCGATGAGTTATGTTATTATTACAAGTTATACCTACCGTACGGCGTACTGTCATGGCCGCTAAGCAGACTCACCTGTATCTGCAGAACCTCCAACGTTTCGTTGCCGAGGTTGTCACGCTCCAGCCGCTGACCAGTGCTGACAAACGCCGTGTCAGTCTCTAGGCGCACTGCGCGGGTCCAGCAGGACAAGGTGCTCGCAGAAGGCAGCGGAATCTTCAGCACATCAGCTTGGGCGTACTTGTAGCCTTTAAGCGGTGAGCGGAAGACGGTCAGATCAGCGGTAGATAAGCCAGCCAGATGAGCGGCAGACAAGCCTGCACGATGAACGGCAGACGAGCCAACCAGGCGAGCAGCAGACGGACAGGCGAGCGGCAGGCAGGCTAGCCAGGTGAGCGGTACGTGAACCTGAACAGTGGACAAGTCCGCCAGATCAGCGGCAGACAGGCCAGCCAGGCGAGCGGCAGACGGGCCAGCCAGGCGCGTGGTGGGCGGCCAGGCGAGCGGCAGACAACCCGGCCAGGTGAGCGGCAGATAAGTCAGCCAGGCGAGGGGTAGATGAGCAGTAGATGAGTCATCCTGGCGAGCGGCAGAGGACCAGATGAGTGGCCAGATGAGCAGAAGCGGAGCCAGCTATGTGAGCAGCAGCCGCTCAAGCCCGACATCCTGCTTCAGCACCTTCCTCAACTAACAGAGCTCTGGGCATGCTGGCGGACCTGTTTGGCTGCTCTCCTCGCGGCGGCAGCCTCAGCCTGAGCTTGATTGAGGAATCGTAGCCGGATGTGCAGCCTGGTACGAACCAGCTTCCTGGCGATCCGGAGATCCAGGCCCGGTTACTTTTGTCGCAGGCGTCCTCAGCAGCTCTAGCCCTCGCCTGCACAGTGTTGGTCGCCGCACCGCCGTCTTCAGCCTCCTCTGTGATACTGATGACCGGCGGCACTTTAGGCTGCAGGGTGACGGCCCGAAACTCCTCCTCCACCTCGTCCTCCTCCACCGCTGCCGTCAGCTCCGCTGGGCATTAGATCTGAAAAAGGAAAGTTTATTTAACTTTTAGTGGCACTTATTCTTATTTTCTTGGTTCTGCGGTGACGGGGGGAGTCGTTTGTCTTCGCATGATTATTATTAAACACGCACAGTCCAAGGAGGGGGGGGGGGGGCGAATACTGCCCACGCATCCTGTTTTTCGCAACTGACTCACGCCGCAATCATTATGTTAACATAACATCTTCAGTACCTGCCTCGAATTTAGATACGCATCTTGCTGTGAAAGCAATAAGTAAATCAGGCTACAACTTTTCTACCATCAGGGGTTTAAAATCAAGCAGTTTGACTATGACAGCGCCGGACGGTTCCGTCTTTGCTCTGCGCAGCTTATCGCTCGATCGAATCGGGTCAAATCTGTGTGAAAGCTCAGAAATGAGGATATTAGAATTACTGTTAATGCGAATTTCATCTAACACAAGAGTGTGCCAACATTCCACTAACCTGCGTCATCGTGTAGGCTCTTGATCCAGGTTTTGGTTGGCGTGACTCCCATCTGCTCCCACAGCTTTTCGTTGGAGGAGTGCATGTCACTCGTTGCTGCCACCACCGACAGACCGATGCTCTCGAGGCGGACGATGACGTGCACCAGCTCGCCTGGCGTCATGGCTGAGTCCAGCTGGTAGTACAGGGTCTGTTTCCACGGCGAGCAAAGTCCCCGCACCATCAGTAGCTGCAGCTTCGAACCGCGCAATACTTGGTCGGCTGTGCTGTCGTAACAGTAGCGGCTGTCGAGCGACATCTCATCGAAGCTGATGACGCACAGACGGTCCATGTCGCTCATGTCAGTCGTGACAGCCTCAAGGACGGAAGCAGCGGCGTCCATCACACCGGGTGTGACGCGGAACGCGCGGGTCCAGCGAGACAGGGTGCTCGCGGAGGGCAGCGGAATCTTCAGCACACTTTGGGCGTACTTGTATCCCTTGCGCGTGAGGCACCGCAGGTTGGACACGTTTCCAGGAGACCAGCGGATCCGGCGCCCTGTCGCCGCCTGGCGCACTTGACCACGGGACAGAACCCCGGACTCTAGAAGACGGTCCAGCTGTCATCCTTTTTCGGTGGCGATACGCAGGCGGCGCTGAAGGCGCGACCTCTTCTCGTTCCGACACTTCCTGCTGAGCTTCCATAGGCGCTGTTGCATGTCATTCACCTCCCCTTCCAGGTGCACTACTTGCTCAAGAGGAGTGGTTTCCTCGAAGACGATCACTGGACAATCAGGTCCAGGATCTGATCCAGGCCGTTCCGGAGCAGGTCCAGGATCGCCGGTCGGACTGCCGCCGTCGCTGTCCCTGGAGGCGACAGAAAACAGTGAATGTCAAAACTGCTATGTAATATTTAAATTTATAAATTCTCCCGTTACCCGGCATTGCGCGATTGGATGGTAGGGGTCGGGGTGTACGCAACAAGCTCTGCTTAGCATTAGCACCAGCTCAATATACCAGAATTGGACACCCAAAATATTTGAGAGGTACCACTGGCTGGACACCCGAGAATTGGACACTGAACGCATAGCTACCTATCATCGATACCTATTCAATGTTCAAAAGGTCAAACAGGCATATCTTGAGGGAATATAGTGGTAAAAAGCTATATGATTCAACAATGATACTTACAACAAAATGATACACCAATGATACAACAAATAGGCGCACTTATGTATATTCCAGGAAAAGAAAACAACCCTTATTTTTGAAAACTTACTTTTAAAAGCACTTCACAAGATTTACCTCTGCCAGATATGTTTCCAATGACGGGCTCTAGGTAGGTAATTTTTGAATTCCTTGAGCACCATAGGAATTTACAAAACATTGCCTAAAGCTTGACTGTGAAAATCATAAAACTGTATTGTCAGTTTAGTCAAGCTGACAAGTTTGTGCTACAACCCAATCTCACATCATGTCAAAACAAATAGCATACCTCGACAGCTCTTGACCAGACCCTGCAGTGGTCAGCTCGTCACTCAGCTTCTTGAGGGACCGCTGCTGCAAACACCCATCTCGCTGTGCAGATGTCACCTCTTGTCTCCTGCAAGGAAATAATGATTTAATGAAGCAAAACAAATAACAATGTAAAGAACACTTCATTCTGTCAGCAGATCTAGCAGAGAAATAGATATGTTAACTGAGTTCTGTATGATCGCAAGATGTCTTAAAGGAAATAGTTCACTTTTAACATGGGGTTTTGAACTGGAATAGCAGTTTCGTAGCTTGAGCTGAGACTAGCACAAATCAGGAGCTTTTACGGCTCAATGATCACCCAAGACGAAGATATTCCATTTCTCGTTCCGAAAAGAGTGCCTTGCAGAGGAATGTGTGCCTTGCACAGGAATGCAGCCACGTCATCGTCAGCCAATCAGCATGCTGCTTACAGCCAATGCAGTATGCGTAGGTTTGAACTACGCGATATGATTGGTCAACGCGTAATAAGCTTCCGCGTCAAACATTATTTTGCGTAGAATATAGTTCGTCCAATATTAAAATATAGAAAAAAATTGTTTTAACAAAAAGGTTTTATTTTATTTCATGATCATTCTGAGCATAAAAAATCATAAATCAATAGCAAAATACTAATTTCAGGAAAGTGAACTGTTTCCTTTAAGTTACATTTAGGTCATAAGTGTCATAAGACAGATCTGAGCAAAAACTGAATTCGTAAGGAAAATTGGGCAACAAATGTTCTTGTGAGGTCATTTCAAAAGCATAACATTTAAAAAAGTACTTATCAATTCATACATAAAAGTATCAGTGCAAAGCGTAATGATGCTGATGCAGCCTGAAAATTTGCATTAACCCGCGCACCGACGGGGGGCGGATATCCGCCCCCCCCTGAGGTTTTACGCGAATAGCGGGAAAACCGCGGCGCGTAGCGCCGCGAAATTTGGTATGACTATTCCCTAATCAATTTTACACATGGTGTGCCAGTTTGAACCTCCTACCTTTCAAGGTCAGGTCACCAGGTCACTTTGAATGACCCAACCTCAAGTCACATTTTTGCAACTTTGTCACCGTGCCAGAGCTACAGTAGATGTCGGAGGCCTTTGAAAGTCGCAGGATGTTATTAGGTCATTAGTAGCTACAATTTGTATATCTCGGAATTTTGATATCGGTGACCTAAGGTCAGGTCAATTTCGCGACCTCCCCATTATAAGTCAATGGGGGAAAAATCAACTCCCTGTTTTTACCACTAAAACGGGTCGGAATGGCCCCATATACCATACATGACTTCATATACGATCAACCTTCACTACCTTGAGGTCTGTTTTGCTGTTGGGCAGCTGTGAGGTCATGTGACGTCATCAAAGGTCACCAAAGGTTTTTGGCCAATAACTCCGTACAGGAACAAGATACAGACGCGTGGATGGTCTCATTGTGTTCAGCTCGTCAAGACGCATCGAATGATATACATGATGACCTCGAGGTCACGTGACCTGAGGTCAACCTTTGACCTTGACCTTTCGAGGTCAACATATATATCATTCGATGCGGATTGACGAGAGGATCATGATGATGCCCTTAGTTTGTTCCTATCTTGACTAATTCGAAAGTTATTCGAGAAAAACTCTCCATATTTAGTGCCGCCATTTTGACTTTTTCGACCCCTGTGACGTCATCTTTGACCTGACCTGAAAATGACCTTAGTAAAAATTGTAGATCTTGACCGTGCGTATCCGATGCCGTTTACCGCTTGTCGCTATCTTGCTTCGTTCTCGAGATCTCAGGGGGGGGGCGGTCATCCGCCCCCCCCCCCGTCGGTACTAAGTTGGCGCAGACCCCCGTCGGTGCGCGGGTTAAAAAGTCAAAGATAATACTAATTACCTACTCAGTACCTGCTATAAACAATTAACTATTAAGTGACAAATTTGTGAACTATGAACAATAATAAAACGTGAAATATCCTAATCGTATAGCGGACATTTCAGGTACCTACTGCCAGTTATTTGTGAAGAGTTGTTAGACTCGCCTATTTTGTTTTCCAACAAAGGATAAGTACCACCTGGACTCTGGAGAATACCTCATTGCGTCATTGATGCATCGCTTACACATCCTTCTTATTAGCTGGCTCAGCTATCAACTATCAGCTATCAGTTATCAGCTATACCCGCCTTGAGTTGATAATCATAGGTTCAAGGTTTCATAGCCGGCCATATACACATGTTTTGGTATTATAGCTTTTTTGAGGCATCTCATGAGATGCGAGATCTGTCGACGCTAGCAACTTTCTGGCAAACTCCTCAGAAAAAGTGACTAAGTTTATTCTAAAAAGTGACCTACACGTTCGTACAGTCTCTGTTAACTAAGGAGGATTTTATACCAATGTAAATGATAATAAAAATGGGAAATTTTGAGTGGAAATTTTGAGTGGAATATAGAGAAGAAAACATCCAAACAAACATATCCAGCAAATGATCATATCCATGATTACCCATATTTTTGACGTGTTGTATGTTTTTGGTTTGCAGATTGTGTAACTGTTCAACTCACCTGTTGGGGTTCCCTACTACTTGCCGAGCGCAGCCATATGGGATAGTTCAGGATGGAATGAGCCTGAGGGAGGGAACCCACAAGGAAGGAACTGTTGTATTTTTGTTGGTTTGTAGGTTATGTTGGGTTATGTTAGGTAAGATTTGTTTTGTTTCTGATTTATTATTCTCCAGGTAGCGCCTGTCCTTTGTTGGACAAATGAAACACGCATGGGCCGAGCATCTGAGACAAGATGACTGACAAAAATAAGAATAAAATCATTGAAATATACCTATGCAAAACTGTAAATTAACCCGGCAGTTGCTGGGGTATTTCGCCACCCACCGTTTGCTGGGGGGGGGGGGGGGGGCGTTAAACGCCCCCAGCCGATAACTCGAGAACCAATAGGCGCAGCGAAACGCACGAGGCGGCAAACGAAAGAGCGCGACGAGACGCTTCAGATGAGTACTTTAAAGTTGAATTTTGAGGTCACAGGTCGGGTCAAGGTCAGGTCAAACACCTGAAATCGGGCTTTCAGTAGCATGGACTTCAGGACTTCGCAATGGGCGCCTCTCGTCATAAACTCTGTCCAAACGGTGCACAATCCATCATATAAGGCTTACAAGAGTGTCAGCTCCATGTCGGGGTCAGTCAAGCATAGGTCAGGGTCAAGGTCAGGTCAACCGGGTAGGCACATATCCCCGAAAATCAAAACTAATATTCGCAGCCTGTGACACATGTTTGATAGGTAATTTGGGGCGTAGAACACGATGGTGACATTCATTTTATCATATGTGTACGTGTTTGGCTCAAAAAGTTCAATTTAAGAAATGCATGTATCATGGTCGTGAAGTAGTCACGAAAAATTGCCAAGATTCAGTTCAAGATTATGGAAAATGCGGAACAATAATCAATAATCGAAGATAGCCATTCGATTGATCATGGTATTGGCAGTCTAATGGCGTTTACGGCATGTCTGTATGTCTATTCTGTGATTTTATATGATTTTTTGAACATATGCCGTTTTTGGTCGAAAACTCAGAAATCATGACGTCACTAAAACCTCGATATCTTAAAAATTTCCCGACCGATTTTTTTGAAACTTTGTCACAATAAACTTCAATAAATTCCCTACAGGTACCCAAAATTTGGCGCGCCTGCGGCGCGCCGTTTTTATGCTACGGCCCGGCGAAAAAAGTGGGGGCGTTTAACGCCCCCCAGCAACTCGCGGGTTAAATGATATTCCATGCAGCTTGCCTGAAGGTTGATGACGGCAATTTGATGGACGGTACTGCTCCAGCCTTCAGCTTGGGCTTCAACTTCACATTTGATGGCATGACAGATCGCTGAACTTTGAAGGAATCATCCAGGTCATCATCCAAAAAATGTTTCCCACGCACTCGGGCAGTCTTGAGTTTGACATTGATTTTGTCCTTTCTGGCGCACCTATGCTGATGCATCCATTCTGATTTCAAGTTACTGATTTTGGGGAATGAAAAGAATATGAGTCCTATTCCTAGAGTTGTTGAAACACTTTGAAACGGCGCAGTGTGGCATGCTGACTCACAAACACTTAAAACACTCACTTAAACCAAGCAAAGTAATAACGATCTAACAAATATAAGTATTTCACAACTGTTGAGCCGACACCGATCAAAATCCAGAGAAGAAGAACGGCTGCAAGAAGAGAGAGCAGGCGCAAAGTAAACAATTTTAAAAATGGCGGCGGAACGCGCCACTAAACGTAACAATTGCGCAGAAGCTGTCGATATTGTGACGTCATTAGTCACATTTTTGCCTATGGAGTAACACAAGCACGACACCCCCCTGGGTCAGTAAGATTTTTCCTACATGCCGCATACCTGCTAAGTAGTTTCGACAGGTTTTGGTGACACTTTTATACAATTGTTTTGTCCATAATTTCGAAACAGTGATTGCGCTACTGCTGTGGATAAAGATTTGAAGGAAATTTATAGAAGAAAATGCATCAAAATACCTCAATTCAAAAAGAATCGCGTCTGAAAATATCAACTCAGAATGGCACAACAATTGGATATCCTAGGAACATCATACATGAATAATTTGCCACGACATAAGAACAAGAAGAAGGTATAATGTATAATATTCCTAGTGATTAAACGTGAATTTTCCAGTGCTCTTGCAAGAATATTTTCTTTATTTTTGTAATCGTACTTTGTTGATGACCTATGGCTAAACTTTCGTGAAATACATAATATTTTCCATATTTTACATGATTGTTTCGAGGAAAGGACTACAACTGTCAAATAATAACGCAATAACTTAGGCCCAAGGTATCAGTGGACATATCAAACGAAGATAAGAAACAAGCGATAACGGATTTCGATTAACCCGCGACCTGGTGGGGGGGCTATTTTTTGCCCCCCCCCTCCAGACTTTTCGTTATATCTCGAGAACCGCTACGCCGATCGTCACCAAACTTTCAGTACCCTCCCGGACATCAATTTTACACATTGTGACCAAAATTTTTTTTCCAAAGGCTATGATAGGTTGGCCGAAAATGACGTCAGAGTGACGTCATGTTCTGCCGTTTTCGACCCAAAAAAGGGTTTCGCGGGAAGAGCTGTCAGGCCTATAGCTTTGCAAACACAGAAAAATGATAGAGACATAAAAGCTGTAGAATTGACAGGGCTACAAAACTGCTATCTCGGATTTTTGAAATTTTTGAATTTTGACCCTCAAAAATCAAAACATAAATTTTTTGGATAAAATAATCGAAAAATCCAAAAAGTTTTTTGAATTTCGCAAAAACCGGAATATATGTGATAGTCCTTAGCGCCTTCCATCCACATACCAAATTTGAGATTGATACCTCTTTTTTTGGCGAAGTTATAGCGAAAAAACTGTTCAAAATTGATGACGTCAAATTTTCAAACTCAATTTTTAGCAATTCTAGACCCCGTAGCGCAAAACAAAGACCACCATTAGACTCCTCGTGACGAGCTGCATCGAATCAAACCCATTTTATGCAAAACTATCAACTTTAAGATTTGACCTTTTTTGGCCTGACCTTGACCTGACCTTGACCTGAACTTCACCAGAAAGTGATCTAAGCCGTACCTGATAGTCTTATAACCAACACCATTGAGTTGGAAATGAAAAAATTGGCCATAAAACATGCATCACACAACCTTAGTAAAGTTGGGCTCATGTGACCTGACCTGTGACCCTTGGTGACCTGACCTGTGACCTGACCTAGTATTGTCAGTGACCTCTAATAGCAACATATCTACTAGGCAACTGACGCCCTATCGCTGATTCTCGACAAAATGCGTTTTCCTCGGTGTTATAGCGCATTCCCTAGAGGACCCGTGAACGGTGAAACATTTCATCTTTGACCTGACCTGTGACGTCATCGGTGACTCCGAGGTCAATGAAATTTGGTTTCCCTTGACAAATTTGACAGGCCTTTCGAACGCCGTTTGAATTTTGCGGATCCGTCCAGTAGTTTCGGAGATACGAGGGGGGCAAAAAATAGCCCCCCCCCCCACCTAGCCTTTCTCATAAACATTTTTTACTATTACTGGTGTATAGTAGAATAGTGATTTCAAGTTTACTAATCACTGTTGCCCTCTGTCTTATAAACAATAGTGAAAAGTAATTAGTAAAAGAGTAAGATTTCGGAGCTCAGTAACGCTTGAAAACGAGTCATGGGACCTCCGTGTGGAAGATATCCTTTTAATTTTATTTTGATCGTCGAAATGCGGTAGACACCGCTGCAGTTCTGGCTATATATCTTGGTAGCTAGACCAATGATCGGCACGGGACCAGCACCCACGTTAACGTATCGATAATTGAACGAGCTATCAAATAACATCGATTTATGCCATGAAGGCACCGGCGAATGTTTGATGAATCATGCGATTTGGAGATAGCTGGCGCAACTAGATATTGTTTTCGATGGAAGGGGGTCAGAGTTTTTAACCCTCGCACCGACGGGGGGGGCGGATATCCGCCCCCCTGAGGTTTTTGCGCCGCGAAATTTGGTATGACTATAACATCATCAATTTTACACATGGTGTGCAAGGTTGAACCTCCTACCTTTTAAGGTCAGATCACCAGGTCACTTTGAATGACCCAACCTCAAGTCACTTTTTTGCAACTTTGTCACCGTGCCAGAGCTACAGTAGATGTCGGAGGCCTTTGAAAGTCGCAGGATATTATTAGGTCATTAGTAGCTACAATTTGTATATCTCGGAATTTTGATATCGGTGACCTAAGGTCAGGTCAATTTCGCGACCTCCCCATTATAAGTCAATGGGGGAAAAATCAACTCCCTGTTTTTACCACTAAAACGGGTCGGAATGGCCCCATATACCAAATACCATACATGACTTCATATACGATCAACCTTCACTACCTTGAGGTCTGTTTTGCTGTTGGGCAGCTGTGAGGTCATGTGACGGACCATCAAAGGTCACCAAAGGTTTTTGGCCAATAACTCCGTACAGGAACAAGATACAGACGCGTGGATGGTCTCATTGTGTTCAGCTTGTCAAGACGCATCGAATGATATACATGATGACCTCGAGGTCACGTGACCTGAGGTCAACCTTTGACCTTGACCTTTCGAGGTCAACATATATATCATTCGATGCGGATTGACGAGAGGATCACGATGATGCCCTTAGTTTGTTCCTATCTTGACTAATTCGAAAGTTATTCGAGAAAAACTCTCCACATCTAGCGCCGCCATTTTGACTTTTTCGACCCCTGTGACGTCATCTTTGACCTGACCTGAAAATGACCGTAGTAAAAATTGTAGATCTTGGCCGTGCGTATCCGATGCCGTTTACCGCTTGTCGCTATCTTGCTTCGTTCTCGAGATCTCAGGGGGGGGGGGCGGTCATCCGCCCCCCCCCCGTCGGTGCGAAGTTGGCGCAGACCCCCGTCGGTGCGCGGGTTAAAGCAGGCCCCCACGGCACACCCACTTTTAAAATATTTCAGTATTCCGTGCGCACTGTGCTTCTTGCCATTAAGTTAAGGATCCCTGCAAGCATGTTGGTTTTGACTTTTGACCTAAATTGGCTCGAGCTCAATTTTTTAGGTCGAGATTTATTTTGCTGAGACCTTTCGTCTGGTCACTAACATTTCATTTTCGGTAGCTGCTTCATTTACAGAGCAATGCAAAGGAAAGGGAAACACCCCGGACCTGGGCACTGGATTGGACTAGACTTTGGGTTGGATTTCCCTGGCTCGGCTAGCCTAGTCCGTACCACATCTGTACGCGGCTTTAAAAAATGCACATCACATTTCAGTTGCATGTATTTCGTTGTAGTTACATATTCACATGGTTATATGATTATATCCGATCCCACTCGTCGTAGCTGACCGTCACCTACAACGCTGCTTGTAGGTGGGCATACGAGAACGTCGCACACAATAGCCCCAGTGGATGGCATCACAGTGCATATGTAATGCATGACTCCTTCCGACCAACCGGTACAGTCATTAGAAGATCTAGAAGTCATTTGATATGCTGGGGGAGGCATGCTCCCCAATAATGTGCTTCATTTTTGCTTTTTCAAAAATTTCTCGGATTGTGATATATCATGCCTATTTGTGCTGTTTAAATCAAACTTCTTATAAAAGTTGTTGGTTTTCCTCTCAATACCAGGAAACATGCGTAAGTTCATACTTTGGGGGCGCTGCAGAGGGGGACAAATACTCCAACGTGCCCCTGGAACCATCAGTGGTCACGGCGGTGAGCGCTATTTTGCTTCAAGTTGCATCTAAGTGTTCAGCACCCACAAAGTATTCAGCATCGTATTTGTTTTGTACTCACAAGACCAAGTATGTTTTTTTTTTCAGTTCAGGTTCAGGTTCAAGTAGTAGGCTAATGTTGGACTTGCGTTTATTCTATGCCGACATCGAAAATGCTTCGGTTACTGGGTATTGCTTTATCATGTTTCAGTTGATAGCCCGTTGTCCGTGTGTCTTGTCCTTTTTCAGTTAATGTCTCTCCTTCAATGAAAATCCATCGCAGTTCCCATTTTGAACGTTTCGAACATATCTCCACTTCACATTAGCTTGCCAGAAACACGCTTGACCTCATTCAGTTTGCCAGGATGGAGAGCCAACTTTTCATATGATTTAACGTGAGGTTTTAGCAACAATAGATGTTTTTAAAGAAAAAAATGAAGTTTGTTATTTGTCAATAAAAGGCTTATGCCGAAAACTCAGGACATGCATTAAGACATTAAGTACATTTAAAGCTAAAAGCAAAACTCGTCAGCTGTTTTACTGCAAGGTAGAGCAAGGGTGAAATTGACAGCACGAAAGCAAACGTCATTCGACTTTTTTACTACGGCACGTGCTTTTATGAAACACAACCCAGGATCTTCCTACTGGTCACCAGTAAAACTGTGCTATAGTAACCTAGTAAATTTGCAACTCTAGGTAAAAGTAATTTTTGCTTTATGAAACAGAATTTTACTGGTCAGCAGTAAAATCGTGCTTTTTACTATTATGTAAAATGACGATAATAACTCAAGTTTATTGTACAAGACAAAGCTTTCGATACATAAAGTATCTTGATCACTGTCAATGAGATGTAGAATATTTGAAAATTCACAAATAACAAAAACCGACGCAAGTCGTTGCATTTCTTTCTTCCTAACATGTGACATTCACCCTATGACACTTTCACTGCTAATTTTGCTGCTATGCTAGACCATGTAATAAACCCGTTTCTTGTGTTGAACGTATTTCTTGACATGATATGAGCCGCTTCGAGACATTTTCGTTTTCGTTTCTTCATATTTCGTTCCAATATTTTGGTATCGTCCCACTTCGGCAGGTGCTGGCATTCATCTATGTGTAGTACGATCGCATTGGAAGTCCGGTGAAATTTGACATCGCTCTTATGTTCCTGTAATCGCGTTTTTAATCCCCTTCCTGTCTCGCCTACGTAAGTCTTATAACACCCCGAACAAGGCACTTCGTAAACAATGCTCTTCTCGGAGCCTTCGTTTTTCAAGAAAAGAGAAAAACGAAGGCTCCGAGAAGAGCATTGTTTACGAAGTGCCTTGTTCGGGGTGTTATAAGACTTACGTAGGCGAGACAGGAAGGGGATTAAAAACGCGATTACAGGAACATAAGAGCGATGTCAAATTTCACCGGACTTCCAATGCGATCGTACTACACATAGATGAAATGCCAGCACCTGCCGAAGTGGGACGATACCAAAATATTGGAACGAAATATGAAGAAACGAAAACGAAAATGTCTCGAAGCGGCTCATATCATGTCAAGAAATACGTTCAACACAAGAAACGGGTTTATTACATGGTCTAGCATAGCAGCAAAATTAGCAGTGAAAGTGTCATAGGGTGAATGTCACATGTTAGGAAGAAAGAAATGCAACGACTTGCGTCGGTTTTTGTTATTTGTGAATTTTCAAATATTCTACATCTCATTGACAGTGACAGTGATACTTTATGTATCGAAAGCTTTGTCTTGTACAATAAACTTGAGTTATTATCGTCATTTTACATCTGTCATGGATTCGTTACAATTTTTACTATTACTTTTTACTAGACAAAGCTGTTGTGTCACGAAATGCGAAGCGCCCCCTGCGTTCTGATCATGTTTTATTTGACATTTTTATTTGTCCTGCTTTCTAGAAAGGGTACAATTGGAAATTGTGAATCTATATTTTTCAGTTACCAGTGTTTAGTTCAAGTTTGAGTAAATTAGCAAAATTGTGCATATATTAGAATCTTGAGCTGGGTAAGGCGTCAAACTCTTTGAAACCATTTGGATAGTCTTGATTATTTAAGTGTGGACTGAGTTACTCTGGTTATTGGTGTCCAGACAGTGTGAAAATAAATCAGGACAGTGTTATCCAGTGCGTGTTCAAACCCACAAGCCCACAAGATTCTACAGTTTCAAAGAGTGCCATGGCCACGTCAAGCCGTTCCCTGTCTGATTTGAGACGAAAACGCGGACAGGACATGGCAGCATTAAAACGGGTTCGGCGAAGAGGATTAGTGCTTTTAGAAATCAATGGAACACGTGCCGAACTCTGGTCCATCCTTAAGGAGTTAGATGATGCACTAAGAAAATTACAAGACTCGAACTGGAATTACTTCGACCGGATTTCCGACGACGAATTCGAAAGAGAGCGAGCCGAGCGATACGAGGGAGACGCTACAGATAAATGTACAGAGTTACAAGATATGATTCTCGCCCGGCTACGCGACGAACAAAACGATGCAAGCATCCATGACCGCAAGACGATGGCTGCAAGAGTTAGGTACTGCATATGGATCCGTTGAATCTTCATCAGACGTGACTCGACAGCGAAAAGGAAACGAAGACGAAAACGTAAGAAGCGATAGTAGCGAAGACGAACAAAGGCGACTGCGACAAAACACGAAACGAAATTACGAATCAACCCACGAACGATATAGCGATATAAACGAGCCCCGATTCAACGAAGACGAAGCTCAAAGCCGAATAGACAACGAGAAGCGACGGCACATACGAACGAACGAAAATCACCGGCATTCCACGCCAATGTTCCGCCAGTGTCTACCCCGATTGGAATTAGAGACTTTTAGTGGCGACGTTTCAGACTGGCCGAGGTGGTATTCTCTATTCAAATCCCTTGTCGACGAGCAACCGTTATCTACTGATGAGAAAATGGCTCACCTGCAAAATTCTGTGACCGGTTTGGCACGCCACACCATTGGAGGTATGTTGTATGACGGAGGATTGTATCATGACGCACTAGCTGCGCTAAAGGATCGTTTCGGTAGAGATGAGGACATTATTCACGCGAATTTAACCCGAGTTTTTGCCGCTCCTTCGCCTACTTATCTTGACCCGCGCAGTCTCGAGCAGTTCCATGGGGCTCTCCACTGCGCAGTAACGGTTTTACAAAATATGGGATATGAGGGTGACCTGTGTTCAACAGAAAATCTACGCCGCGCAGTTCAGAAGCTACCGTCCGAAATGAAGAGAGATTGGGGAGAATATGCCATTGATATACACAAACCAAATTTAATTCATCTCGACAAATGGTTGCAAAGACAAGTGCGTATCGCCTTAAATTACGCTGCGGTTTCAAATGTAAGTGCAAGGCGAATGACAATGCTGGCCGATACACACCGTGTGCTTAAAAATAATAGGACTACTCTGACAACAGAAGCTTCAGCGGCGGTCCCGAGGGACTGCCCATGCTGCAAGATTGGTATACACCAGCTAGATGAATGTTCATCGTTCATCCAGATGAATGTTCGGGCAAGAGCTCAGTTTGTGTTTGCAAACCGACGATGTTTTTCCTGCCTAAAGAAAGGTCATCTGGCAAGATACTGTAGGCACAAAGAAGAATGTGGAATCAATGGCTGCGATCAAAATCATCACAAATTACTGCACGACGAGTCGCGCGAAACCGAGGAAGAAAATCAAGAACAGAGAGCGGTAGCGTGTCTGCAGAAACACATTGGAGGCATCGGGCCATCTCGGCGTTCGAAGAAATTTCAGCTGCGTTTGCGCCCATTGACTGGGGAGGACGATGAAGAAATTTTGGTCTCTGAAGCATTCTCCGTTCCTGGTGTATATATTAGAACACCAACTTTTTCGGCAAGAGATATGTCCCGGTGGAAACATTTACAAGATTTGCCCATCCCGGATTGTACACAGGGAAAAATTGAAGTACTTCTCGGTGCAAACGTCTTGGAAGCCGTATTGCAGAAAGAAGTACGAGTTGGGGATGTTGGTCAGCCAGTTGCTATACGTACAGCGTTTGGCTGGACAATCACAGGTTCAGTTACTGACTTTATCCCGGAAACGACCAGAGAAGTAATGTGCATTGAGCATACGGACGGAGATGAACAGCTTGTAGAAATTATACGACAATGGTGGGCGACAGAATCATTTGGGACGCTCTCCGGGGGTGACAATTCAAGCCGGGAGGACACCATAGCTCAAGCGCTGTTGGAAAGTACCGCTAAGAAATGTGGAGATCGGTATGAAGTTGGTATTTTGTGGCGAAACCCAGAGGTTACTATGCCCCAAAACAAAATCATGGCGGTCCGAAGGCTACAGTCGCTCGAGAAAAACCTACTGCGCCATCCTGAAAAGGCAAAGGCCTATCAGGAAGCCGTACAAAGCTACATTGAAAAGGGCCATGCCCGCAAGGTACCTAAGGAAGAGCTGAATGGTAATTCCAGTCGGAAACGTTGGTTCCTCCCGCATCACGCGGTGACAAACCCGAATAAGAAGAAAATTCGAGTCGTCTTTGATGCAGCTGCAGTTTATCATGGGAAGTCATTGAACAGCGAGCTCTTAAAGGGACCAGATCTCTTGCAAAATCTGACTGGGATATTACTCAGGTTTCGCCAGGAGAAGATAGCCTTGGTGGCCGACATAGAGCAAATGTTTCACCAGATTCGCATCATTGAAGATGACCAACCTGCAATGAGCTTTCTCTGGCGAAATTTAGACACTTTCAGGGAGCCTGAAGTATATAAAATGACCGTGAGTGTTTTCGGGATGAAATGCAGTCCGGCTATTGCGAGTTACGTCCTGCGCAAAACAGCAGAAGACCATTATGACGGAACGCTCCTCTCAGCAGCTGCTGTTCTGGCAGTGAAACAAAACTTTTACATGGATGACTTTTTGAGATCCGAGTCAGACATGGAAACAGCGGTAAAATTGCAAAGGGAAGTTACCAGGCTAGTGGCACGGGGAGGATTTCGTTTCACAAAATGGGTTAGTAATAGCGCTGGAGTTTTGAGGCAAATAGATGTTGTAGAGCGCGCTCACCCAGATCCTGAGGCATACAAGGACGACATGCACCAAGAACGGGCGCTTGGCTGCGTTTGGTTTCCGTCAAGAGACGTTCTTGGAATCCCGTCCCAAATTTGTGTGACATCTCTGACGAAGCGAGGCCTTCTGCAGGGAGTCGCATCAATTTTCGATCCTCTTGGCATCGTCTCACCGTTCACGTTGAAGGCCAAGTTGCTGATTCAGAGGCTCTGGGCCTTGAAGTATGCATGGGATGATCAGTTGACGGGTGATGAATTAGAAGAATGCGAGCATTGGCTGTCGCAAGCAAAGCACTTGCGCGAAGTTCAAGGACTCGAGTGCGAGCTCTATCGCAGCGAGTTGCATGTATTTTGCGACGCAAGTGAGAACGGCTTTGCTGCTGTCGCATACATTCGCATCATTTCAGCGCAAGGAAAACAGACAAGTTCCTTTGCAATGTCACGCGCTCGACTCGCACCCCTCAAACAGCTCACGATAGTGAGACTGGAATTGCAGGCCGCCGTCCTGGCTGTGAGACTGGCTGACACGATAAAGCGAGAAATGACCTACACATTTGATGAAACTGTCTTCTGGAGTGACAGTAAGATAGTGCTGCATTATATTCAAAACGAAAGCCGTCGTTTCCACACGTTTGTTGCCAATAGAGTTTCCGAGATACATGGGTCGTCAAAGGTAGAAGAATGGCGTCACATCTCAGGAAAGGATAATCCCGCAGACGTCGGTTCCCGTGGAACATCTCTGTCAAAACTGAAAGACCTGAAGGTGTGGTGGAGAGGGCCAGAATTTTTGGAGGTCGATAGGGACAAGTGGCCGGTACGGTCTTCGGTGACTCCTGATCTTGACCCTGCTGACGTAGAGGTGAAGGTACCGCCGGTGGTGGTCGCTGTGCTCACCACCAATACCCAACGCAAACTGCTAGACACGGAACGATTTTCATCCTACACCAAATACAGAAGAATTTTTGCTTGGGTCATACGGTTTGTGGAAAAGCTAAAAGCAAAGAAGAAACAAACCGAAATACCCAACTCCAGCTTCCTATCAAGTGCCGAGATGGAGAAGGCAGAATTTCATATAATTCGCGAAGATCAGATATGCCATGTTCCTGGTGTGACCCACATGTCACCTTACGTGGACCCGCAAGGTATTCTGCGGGTTGGCGGTCGTCTCGGTCGCGCCCCGGTGCCACATCCTGCCAAACACCCGATCATTATGTCGCCAAGGAGTGATCTGACGCGACTCATAGTGCGCGATATTCATGAGCGGCTCATGCACTCTGGCCTCCAGCACACCCTGAACGAATTCAGATTGCGGTTCTGGATGCCAAAAGCAAGAGGAGCAATTAAGAAGATAATCTACGGGTGCAGCTACTGCAGAAATCGCCGGTCACGCCCTACGGCTCCGCTGATGTCCGCTCTTCCTGACGTCCGGTTTGATCAGAGCTGTCCGTTTAGTTCTGTAGGGATTGACTACTTTGGTCCCCTTCTGGTGCGCAAATTCAGGAAGACGGAGAAACGATTTGTACTCCTCGTAACTTGCTTGGCGACACGCGCACTGCACCTGGAATTAGCTGCTGGGTTAGACACCGATTCATTTCTGCTAGCACTGCGCCGGTTCATCGCCAGAAGAGGAAAGCCTAAAATCATTTGCTCTGACAGGGGAACCAACTTCGTTGGCGGTGAAAAGGAAATCCGCAACGAAATCGAGACATGGAATGAGGGTCAAATTACGGATTACCTGAGTCAGAGGCACATCGAGTGGAAATGGAACCCCCCAGCATCACCCCACATGGGGGGAGTATGGGAACGACTGGTGGCGTCCGTCAAAAGAGCACTTAGGGTCGTGCTTGGAAGCCAATGTGTTGCAGAAGACGTACTCCACACGACGCTCGTGGAAGTGGAATATATGCTGAATGGAAGGCCGCTGACTTATGTCAGTTCCGATGAGCGTGACCCTGAAGCATTGACCCCGAACCATTTCCTGCTGGGATCCTCCGACACCGGTGCGGGCTTGCCCCCTGGCGTCTTCAGTGAGCGCGATCTCATCGGAACACGACGATGGCGACAAGCCCAACTTCTCACAGACCACGTATGGAAAAGATGGCGAAAGGAATACTTACCAACACTGCTCTCCCGACAAAAATGGCAGAGTGAAACTGATAACTTACAACTGGGTGCTGTCGTCTTAATTGTAGACGAGAATACACCCAGGGGACTGTGGCCCCTCGCCAGGGTGGTAAAGGTCTACCCAAGTACTGACGGCAGAGTTCGCTCTGCTGACGTGAAGACCGCCAACGGCGTCTACAGGCGCCCCGTAAACAAGCTCTGCCTGCTGGAAGCTCCGAGTAATGACTAGAGCGGGGTCGTTCGGACATCTGAGTGTTCCTGGTGCCACGACCGAGTGTTCCTGACGTCACACTTCACGGCTGAGTGTTCCTGACGTCACACTGGGGGGAGTGTTGTGTCACGAAATGCGAAGCGCCCCCTGCGTTCTGATCATGTTTTATTTGACATTTTTATTTGTCCTGCTTTCTAGAAAGGGTACAATTGGAAATTGTGAATCTATATTTTTCAGTTACCAGTGTTTAGTTCAAGTTTGAGTAAATTAGCAAAATTGTGCATATATTAGAATCTTGAGCTGGGTAAGGCGTCAAACTCTTTGAAACCATTTGGATAGTCTTGATTATTTAAGTGTGGACTGAGTTACTCTGGTTATTGGTGTCCAGACAGTGTGAAAATAAATCAGGACAGTGTTATCCAGTGCGTGTTCAAACCCACAAGCCCACAAGATTCTACAAAAGCTTTATGAGAAAGGCTACAGGTCGCGTTATAAACAGACCCCACCAGGGCGCGGGTTAATAGGAGCATATCTTGCCATAAATTTGGCTTTGTAACCAATACAAAGCATTTCAAAACCCTTGATAAGCAGAGCAGATATTTTTTTTACCAAAAAAATGTTAGTTTTCTAATTTTACGCGGCAAATATCATGCAAAAATGATGCCAATTATACATTCCCTATCACTTATACCTCTGGGCTAATGTGATAAACTGTAGTTTAGAGGTCATTGCCCTGGGCAGTAAACCCGGGCAGTAAACTTTTGTTTCCTGCCCGGCCTATCAAATAACATGGCATTTTGACACCGGCAGTTTCTTGGTCATAGTTTTACTGCCCGACTCGTGCTGTGCTTAAGGCATACCCCGGCATGTAGGAAAATGCTGATTTATTCACCTCGGATTTTTGCTACGGACCTCGTGCCTACCGGCACTCGATCCTCCACACAAAAACCTCGGTGAATAAAACGCGTTTTCCCAGCCTCGGTCGGGAATATATAAAAGTTACCGCAGGCGGCGCTTTTTCGACAGTAAAACCGGTCCAACGGTCGAGGCCGGCTCACGCTTCATGACCCCCCCCCCCCCCCCCAGGTAACTAACGTCTATGCTGTTTCAAACAGGTTTCAAATGAGCCGAGCGGGGCACCTGAGAAACCCGCAGAAAATGGTCACTCCCGATGAAATCTACGAGATGTGCCCCATCCTCAACATGGATCAGGTATGACTATAGACCATATGTAATCGAAATCGTCCTAAGGTCCCGATACGTGTTGTGTTGTGTGCACCCAGCCAAAACTACAAACAAACTTTGAACTCGATCGTCTCAGCCATTCCCGAGTTATGGCACGGCGAACTCTCCCGCAGCCCACGGTCATAGATATTAATGTAACACGGAGCCGAAGCTTCAAGCCAGGGGACGCGGGAGGCATGTCGTCAGCTGTTCAATTGTAAACAATCGTTTTCCGTGACACCCGTTTCATTTTTTTTTTTTGATGCCTCACATCCCTTAGGTACATTAAAAATCATATATTTTTATTTAATTGACAGGAAATAATTTGTTTGCCAAACCATCCCCATTAAAAAAAAAAACAAGGGGAGAGTCAACCCAGGCCCCTATGGGACGGACAGAGGGGGGGAGTTTACCCAGGGCCCTATGTGACGATGGGGTCCCAAAAAGAAGAAGAAGAAGGAACGAGGGGGGCGAATTCAATACAGCAGTGGTGCAGCAGCGACATTACATCGATTGAATATACCTTATACACCTGATGATATGAATATACATGATAGAATATAGGTACCGAATATACATTGCGATTGCCGCTGGAAATCTCAATATGAAGGTAGGTAGGCATATGTGGTTGTGATCCTGCGCTACACGCGATATTTATAAGCATTGCGGACAATATTCAGTATTATATGACCGTGATTGCGGTTTGCGTTTGAGCTCAGCAGTCGAGTACGTTGTGGCAAAAATACCAGAAGTGCTGCGTGCCCTGGATGCAGAAAAAAAAAACAAGATGAGTGACCCATGGATGCATCCTTCATCTTTCCTAAAGATCCATGCAGGTGAGGTTCCAGTGAAATTTGAATGCAATAGGTAGTTATTTTTGTTTTTGCTTTGATAAATGGTTAGGAAACATGATTATCATAGGTTGCATGAATCGCCCACTGCCCATGCTCTCTATTTGTCTGACATTCGATATCCGATCACCATTCTTAAATACTTCACCTTGCCATATGGAGAGCAGGTTTTAGGCCTGTGGGGGCTGGTCTCAATGAGCTCCCAGTGCATAGGACAGTCAGCCTCATATGTTGGGTAAGGTCAGGTTCAGTTAGGCCAGTCTGCAAAGCATGACAATTTCGATGAGATCTGGCAGGTGCTAGCTTGTCCGGCTGGTGAGGATTTGGTGCGGTGTGGATTTAGCCTGGTGTGGTGCAGGATTTCATGTAGCGTGGTGCGGATTTGGCTTGGCGCGGGGGAGGTAGTGTATCGTGTTACAAATTTGGCTTTGGTGACAGACATGACGGACCCAAAGAGATAGATGACCAAAATTGAAAAAAAAAATATTGATGGAGCTTCGACATGCAGTTCAGTGTGCAGTGGTCAGAACAGACTATGTCAGCGCTGGTGCCTGGTAGCCCCATGGTTGTGGTAGTCCCATCAATCACGTGGGTCATCCCCTGTTGTGACCCAGGCAGTCTAGTCAAAACCTTATTTCTACTAACCTAAACCTATTTCTTACTAATTAGGCAAAAATGAGATAATAGTGTAATGATAAAATGATTCGCAAGTCTTAAATTCACCCTTATATTAAACCTGGCCTATTTTCAGGGGCAAGCTCTGGATGACCTTCTGAGGGGACATCGGCATTCTTACAGAACTCAAGATGTATGCATTTCAAAAAAGCAGCGGCGAAACACCTTCAATTAAGGGGGGGGGGGCACTGCCGACTTTTGGTCCGTCCCATTCTTTCCATGCAACGCCGGACGCCCATAAGGCTTATGTTAAAATACCAAAATCAAAGGGGGCGCGGTGCCCCGGTGTCCTCCCCGTTCCGCCGCCTATGTTTCAAAACTGAAGACTTGATAGCAACAAGTAAATATTTGAAGTTGCAGCCAAATGCTGTGCCTTCTCTGCCGCAAGAGGAACTTCATACCACTATTGAAGCAAGGTGAGTGTTAAAGGAAATAGTTCACCTTCTGTGATTTTTTAAAACAAATTTAGTCCGGACCTTTTGATAGGAATGATTCACAAGGACAGAACCACCGCTAAGCGAAGCTTGTTGCGGTGACCCTGCCCTCTACCCTCTGATCGCGCAATTCCGGTTCAATGGCAGAATTTAGAGTCCAAAGATTAACGTGCGCACATAGCCGCGCACGGCCGGTCCCCTCACTGACTTCGCCTGGCTACGGCCTGCCACCAACCGCAACCATACCTGCCAGGAGGCCCATAAATGTCAAGCGCCCGTCGCGCTTCGAACCCGGACTGTTATAACCGGGAACGCGTGCTCTCACCACGCGCAGTCCAACGCTCTACAGAGTACAGACTGAGCTACGGGACCGGCGAACAAATAAGCTTATGAATAAGCTTTATGAATAGGAAAAAAGGTGAGGAATAAAATTGAAATGAATTCTAGCTTCAAAGTACACAGTCCTACTAGAAGGTTTTCTTTGTTTTATTGATTAAAGCTATGAGCACAAACAGCTGGACAACCAATCAGCTGCAAGGGATTCTGCTCACAAGTGTTCTCGTCACTGATTGGCCACTGTGTGTTGAAGAGGTTTTTGCTAGCTGTAAATGAGCACTAGAACATGAATTTAACCCTCGCCGGCCGAGGGGGGGGGGTGCCGCCCCCCCCCCCTAGGGTTTTATCGCGATAGCTCCGAACACGCTGGCGATAGAGAGCTGAAACTTGGCTTACCTGACCTTTGATTTCAAGCCGGATCTTTTGACACCAACCGCATTTTCGGGTCAGGTCAGACCTATGACCGATGACGTCATAGTGAACCTCTGCACGGTCTTCAGATGTCGCAACTTCGCAACGCCCTCACTGCCAGAGGAGCTTTCCCAAAGAAATGAAACTTGCAGGATCTAGTATTCATTAGGAGTCTCACAACTTGTATAGCTCATATTTTTACTAAAGGTCACATGAGGTCAGGTCATTTTCGTGACCTCACCATTATAAGTCAATGGGGAAAAATAAAAACTGCTATTCTGGCGCCGGGAACTATCTCCAACTATCTCCAGCACACAGAATCGTGATTTTATGCACTCCTTGCAAGGTTAGATGCGTCACTTTTGCAATGTTGACCTTGCGTGACGTCATTTATGACGTCATTAAGGTCATATTAGTTTTTCGTCAATAACTCCCGATCAAATTGAGCTAGCGAGTCGGGAAAGCCACCAATGGACTCAAGAAGACCTGCCGAATCGAATGATATGCGACATAATCTCTTTTGACCAACTTCGTGACCTGGGGGCGCTGACCTGACCGTGACCTGAGGGCAACACCCTAAGTTGACCTGACCCAAACAAAAAGTATATCATGCGACGCGCCTGAGCGATGCGAACACGATGCTGCCAAAATCGCGGCTCTGCGGCCGTTTTTTGCGAAGTTATTCACTAAAAACTGAACCGTACCTTGGGGCACTTGACCTGACCTCAGAGGTCACCGGTTGACCTGGGACCTTAAAATCGGGTACCAATCTCTGCGTCTCGTAACGGCGCATACTCTCGTTTTTCCGCGACGCGCTAGCTCCACCAGGGGCGAAACGGCGAGGGGGGTCGTACCGTTTTGCGCTACGTGGTCTAGAATTGTTAAAAATTGAGTTCAAAAATTTGACGTCATCAATTTTTAACAGTTTTTTCGCTATAACTTGGCCAAAAAAGAGCTATCGATCTGAAATTTGGTATGTATATCAAAGAGCGCAGGGACTATCATATATATTCCGTTTTTTTTTCGAAATGGCGCACTACAGACAAAAGTGGCGCACAACAGCTTATTTTATGCCTCGCTGTGTCGCAGCCTAGTTTTGTGCACTACCGTTGCAAGTTTCGACGAAACCGGACCGTCGAAATAAATACGCGTAATATTCCTCAACTTCAGCCACTGTAGCTAAAATGACGCACTAGAGACTAAAACGGCTCACATCAGTTTGCTGTATTCGTTGGACCGTATGTGGCGCAGGTCATTTTAATGCATCAATGTTGCAAGTTTCGTCGAAATCGGCCCATAAATGGCAACGTTATGGCCAAAACGCCTTACATTGAGAGTGCACGTGATCACTCGAGGTGGGGTGCCACGTGCAACGTGTGGCCTAAAGACAAAGCGACCACCCTTTTGCACTATTGAGCGCAGAATCCGCGCTCATACCGGGACCGAAACGGGGCAGGCCTGGTGTATCAGAGAGTGTACCCATTAGTGTGATGCGGAATAGTATTCTATCTAGTCGGCTGCTGTCTGGTGAACTTGGGCCAGCCGCCGGCCCGCCGCACGGAAGGTATAACCAGCCCGATAATTGCTCAAAGCCCGCTTGAAACGTCAATCAATTGAGCAGCAGATTGATATTCGCGAATATCAAACTAAAAATTCGATATTCGGACGGGGAACGCAATAACTCAAAAACCAATGAACCGATTTTGATTAAAAGGCCCTCATTCGATTCCTCGTTCCTTATTGCAGGTTGACAGCGATTTCTAGGTCACTAGGTCATGACTTTCAAGGTCAAGGTCAAGGTCAAAGGACGGGGAACGCTCTAAAGCCTAATGTTTGAAGCTCTTTGATCACAGTGGCTGTGTGCGGGGAGCGGGCCCGGATGGTCTTAGCAGATAGCCGTTCCCCTACACAGGCAGGCCGCAGACATGGTGCAACAGTGTATTACTGTAATATGACCGACCAGCCGGGGAAAGACCCTTCTGTTGCAATGCAATTAAAGAGGCTTAATGGTTTAACCCGGTAGTTGCTGGAGTATTTCGCCACCCACCGTTTGTTGGGGGAGGGGGGCGTTAAACGCCCCCAGCCGAGAACCAATAGGCACAGCGAAACGCACGAGGCGGTAAACAAAAGAACGCGACGAGACGCTTCAGATGAGTACTTTAAAAATGAATTTTGAGGTCACAGGTCGGGTCAAGGTCAGGTCAAACACCTGAAATCGGGCTTTCAGTAGCATGGACTTCAGGACTTCGCAATGGGCGCCTCTCGTCATAAACTCTGTCAAAACGGTGCACAATCCATCATATAAGGCCTATAAGAGTGTCAGCTCCATGTAGGGGTCATTCAAGCATAGGTCAGGGTTAAGGGTAGGTCAACCGGGTAGGCACATATCCCCGAAAATCAAAACAGATATTCGCAGCCTGTGACACATGTTTTATGGGTAATTTGGGGCGTAGAACACGATGGTGACATTCATTTTATCATATGTGTACGTGTTTGGCTAAAAAGGTTCAATTTAAGAAATGCATGCATCATGGTCGTGAAGTAGTCACGAAAAATTGCCAAGATTCAGTTCAAGATTTTGGAAAATGCGGAACGATAATCAATAATCGAAGATAGCCATTTGATTGTTCATGGTATTGGCAGTCTAATGGCGTTTCGGGCATGTCTGTATGTCTATTCTGTGATTTTATATGATTTTTTGAACATATGCCGTTTTTGGTCGAAAACTCAGAAATCATCACGTCATTAAAACCTCGATATCTCAAAAAAATTTCCTAATGATTTTTTGAAACTTTGTCACAATAAACTTCAATCAATTCCCTACAGGTTACTTAAATTTTGGCGCGCCTGCGGCGCGCCGTTTTTATGCTATGGCCCGGCGAAAAAAGTGGGGGCGTTTTTCGCCCCCCCCCCAGCAACTCGCGGGTTAACCCGCGCCCGGCTGGGGGAGGGGGCAGAATCTGCCCCCCTCTCGTTTTTCACCAATAACTTCTAAACACTTCAAAACACTTAAAACTTGCAACACTTAAAATAACACTTTAAAAAACACTTAAAAACACTTAAAATAACTTCTAAATAACGTCAAACTTGCAGTACCTTATCATACATCAATTTGACACGTTCCTTAAAAATTCGAGCGAAATCCGTCGGATTTTTTTTTTGAGAAAATGACGTTTTAGTGAAGTCATGTTCGCCATTTTCGCCTAAAAAACGGCAAAATTTCAAACGTCGCTAACATCATCATTTTTAGAGGAATGAAGACGTAACAAAAAAGTTTAGAAGTGATTTTACTTTGTCTATCAAATGGCTGTCTCGTTTTTTTGAAAATTTTGGATTTTGGCCCAATTGCTTGTAAAAAAAACTGACTTTTTTGGGAAAATAATTATAAAATCCAAAATTTTGAGTGTATCGAAAAAAACGGAATATATGTCAGAGAAGTGGTCTATGTGCACCTACATACCAGTATAACGCCTTTTGGGGCGACTAACGGAGCGAGCGAGAGGGTGGGCCTTGCACGTGCGAATTTTCGAGGGGGTACCTCCAACTGACTTGTGCACGGCACCTTACTAACCGGTCTCTAGCGATGTGCCAAATTTGAGCACAATCGGCCCAGCCGTTCTCGAGATCTGGAAGCGGCACCCTGCACGTGCACACGTGCAAAATGGGTCCCAACTGACTTGTGCACGGCACCCTACTAATTGGTCCCTAACCGTGTACCAAATTTGAGCGCCATGCGCCATCGGTCCAGCCGTTCGCGAGATCTGGAAACGACCCCTGCACGTGCGCACGTGCACCAGCACCCCAACTCTAGCACATGTATATGCAGTGCCTAGTGGGCGCCTACCTACATGCCAACTTTCAGCGCAATCGGCCAAGTAGTTGCCGAGATATTGCAACAATTACAAAATTGACACCTCTTCAGCGCTTCACTTCATTGACACCGCTTTGCACGTGGCACGTGCATGAGGGGTCACCCACATGCATCGGGAATAGTCCAATACTTGGTAGAAGGAATGAAGCTACCCTACAAAAATTACCGCGTGTAAATTGGTCAAGTGGTTGCTGAGATATAAGCCTCGCAAAAGCGTCCGCACGCAAAAGCGGCCACGTCAAATCGAACAAAAATCGGCTGTTTTGCACCTTACCATCAGCGATTTCATTATAAATTTGTGAGCGAGTTCCTGTGTGGCCCCGGACATTACATTGATGTTTTTTGCACATTCTGACCACAGGTCTTCTAAATATAGGGCATCAAATTTTTACAAAATGTTGCATCTTTATATTTTTGAACGACCATAACTTTGGTTGTACTTGTTTGATTTGAATGAAATAACCCTTAATGTTTAGGTAATTTCTTAAGCATTTGTTTAGAATTGCACCTACTTAAATATATGACCTTGAAATTTGCTTAACTCTGTTCTTAAGCACAAATATCGAAATAGCAAAAAACACGTCACCTTCGATTTGGCTCATTTTCATATATTTTATTGCCTACCATATTCTTAACAACCTGTGAAAAAATTAGAGTGGGCCATTCATAAGTTTTGAAGAAAATTGCACATATGCAAACATATGTTAGCACGCGCAGTGGAGGAGGAAGAGCGAATTTCGCCCACCCCTCCTGTTTTTCTCCAATATCTCATAAGATTAATGCGAAATTAATTATGGCTACCTGTCAAGAATTGAATTGGACATCTCATCGTGCAAGCAATAAGAAAATCGGTTCACAACTGTTCTAGTAATAGCGGTGTAAAGTGAACATCCTGTCGCCGCAGCGACGCGGCGACTCGGCAGCCGGCGCCGACCGCTACGCGCCGCCTGAATTGTAGACTGTGCCGGGACGGAACGGAGCGGTTCCGTCTTTACATCGCGCTCCTTACCGCTGATTACGTTCGATTCGCGTCCAATTTTGTGAGAAGACTAAGAAATGTACAGGCAATCTTATGGTGAAAGAATTTTGAAAATCGGTTGGTAAACAATTGAAATATGAACGTGTAAACAGAAAATTGTGATTGCTGCATTTCCCGCATCGGCCGAGCCCGCCTTGCAGCCGGCGACATGTTACTCTTAGCAGGCCTTTAACTGCCATATTTATTATTGGATTAACTAGAAATTCCCCATACATACTATAAAATGTATGTTCTTTCGTATAGTGAAGATCAAAAGACGTGAAGATATCGTTGCGTGATAATGTTTTCGTTGAATTTACTTCATGATGCATTTCCACACGGCTCAAAATTCACCGCAAAATACCGTTTGCCTGAGACACTTTTAC
This sequence comes from Amphibalanus amphitrite, assembly GCF_019059575.1. Classification (NCBI taxonomy): domain Eukaryota; kingdom Metazoa; phylum Arthropoda; class Thecostraca; order Balanomorpha; family Balanidae; genus Amphibalanus; species Amphibalanus amphitrite. The sequence continues at coordinate 287,988 of NW_024882054.1, forward strand.
TATGGAACGTGAATGCTTGACTACGATGACTATGCATTTCCATTCTCGCAGAGTTTAGGATATCACTAATCAGCAATCATTCATTTCAGAAAGTGTACACAAGCAAGCATGTCTTGACTCTGTCTTTCAAGGTCACGCGCTGTTGCGTGATGTTGATGCATGAAAACGGCGTTTGCCGCGAAAGTTATGAATGGCCCACTCCAATTTTTTCACAGAATGTTAGGAACATTGTGACGGACATAATATGTAAAAATTAGCCAAATCGAAGGTGACGTGTTTTTTGCTATTTAAATTTTGCTGTTTTAATTCAAGGTCAAAGGCATTTCAAGGTCACTTCAATTTAATTTTATAATTAAAAATCAAAGCCTTATCAATTGCCTATAAGACCCTGTTAATATCATTTTGATACCAGAAAAGGAGCCAGAGTTATAGCCATTTAAAAAATTGATGTGTGGCATTTTTCGCTATATTCGATGACCTATATCTCAGCGATACGTTATCAAATTTCGAAAATATTATACGTAACTCAGTTTTGAACCATGCCCAGTCTGCCTACAAAGTTTCAGAAAAATCGAAGGGGATGACGGATTTCGGTGTTTGATTTGACGTGGAATGCCCCGTTTATGTCAAATAAGTACCGGGAGCACAAATATTACCCGAAATCGAGCCGAACCATCAGCGGATATTGCTACAAGTTTCCTATTGGCCACCGTCATTCTGTCTGAACTAGACTTTTTGTTTCTCCACAACTATATAGTAACGTAACGTCAATGTGATAGAATAATTCACATTTATTGGGCATGCGTCATTAATGCGTGCCCCTCGCTATTACCGCTAAAAATAATAATAATAATAACGGTTTATTTCATACCGAAATCGGTACATATACACAATACATATCACCAGTACACTTCAACAAACACAAAGACACAGGAAGCGAATGCAAAATGCGTGTTTCCCTATACCCGGTACGGCGGTACACAAACCGATCTGGAGCTTCAGCATTCTCCCTTCTACGCACAATATCTTCGATCCGGGCAACAAAGACATTATGAAGCTCAGAAGGCGAGATAGCGAACAAATCCAAGTCATTGAGTTCATACTGCTGACGCAGTCGCAAGTGGTGCTGCGCTGCCAGACCCACCTGGCCAGCTGGACTATCTAACACGGCAGCAATCAGAGCATTCGGAGAGAGTGAAAGGCGGCGCCAGAACAGAATCTGTCTATACGCTATTTGCATTGGACATGTTAACATTGTAAGATCATGACATAGTTCATGATTACGGGCCCATCTGGGAACCTTAAGAAGTCTCTTCATGCAGTTATGATATGCAATGCTAAGCTCGCGAGCTGCTCTCTGATCTCGGTACATGATCCAGAGCTCACATCCATAGAGGCTGGCGAGGTGTGCTTTAAAGAGCTTCGTTAAAACATTTATTTTTGCGAAGCCAACAGTTGCTAACAACATGTTCACATTGTTATACAGAGCACGTTTGGCCCTACGCATGTCATCGAGATCACGCAAGTCCTCTCGTATTACATGGCCCAGGTACTTAAAACATGGCACCCATTTAATTCGTAGTCCTGAGAGTACTACCTGAGGTGGTCTCGAACTGGTAAGATGTGATACTGTGTAGGGTCTTTTGGGCAGAAATTGCATACACACCGATTTATCTGGATTGAATTCCATATCCAGCAGTTGCGCTTGTCTTTCACATTCACTCACGGGTGTCTGTAAACCCACCCTGATGGGAGCCAACAGCACAATGTCATCTGCATAGGCCAGAACATTAGTGGAACACATGCCTATACACCAGCCGACACTCATTCTACGCAAGTCACACAGCAGAGTTAATGTACACATTAAACAAAAGCGGAGACAGAATACCGCCTTGCCTTACCCCATTCGCTGCGCTGAAACTGTCAGATACATGACCATCCCACCTTACAGACAAGGTCTGGGAGCGATACCAGTGAAGAAGCAGCTTTAGATACGGTGCGGGCACGCCACGCTCGGCTAAGATACTAAATAACTTTGAATGTGAGACTCTGTCAAACGCTTTCCGTGCATCTAGGAAGCACGCATAAACTGGACTCCCCCGTGTGTTATAATACTCTATGACCTATTTTAGAACGAAAGTAGCATGGGTAGTGGAGTGACCTTCTTTGAATCCGAATTGCGCGTCAGTGGTGCGCAAATATGGCGCTAATCTCTCTAGAAGGATCAGTTCAAGGACCTTAGAAACACTTGTTGAGAGGGCAATAGCCCTATAGTTGGACGTATGGTCCAGAGCACCTCCTTTGTTTTTTACTAATGGCACAAGAAGGGAGTGTGTGACGCTATCCGGTAGGTAGCAGTGACTCAGGATGCTACGAAAGATTAACACAAATGCGTAGAGAACATCATCCTCTAAGGGAAGCAACTAGCAAGTGCTCTGGAGTGATACCGTCAGAGCCTGGAGATTTCCCACTTCGGAGCTTAGCGACAGCAGTCCTGAGTCGCTAAAAAAGTTGCCCGAGTCGGTGCTTAAGAGCTTTGCAATTTAAAAAACTAACCCTTGCCCGTAGACGGCATTTCGCCATCTTTTTCAGGGGGGGGGGGTACGACCCCTCTGCTGTTTTGAAACGCGGCGTCGTAGAGCCTAGCGGAAAAACAGCGTATTGCTCTCGACGAGAGCTCGATATTGCGTTAGTAACTTTTGACCATATTTGGCTTATACATGTAGTTTTGTCAAGTGTAGTTTTGGCAGGTCAAAGATCAAATTTCGGCGACGCCTGTAGTGTCGCCGATATGGCAGAGCTATCGACGTGAGATTTTCAGTGTTGTATTACTTGACAAATTTGGAGCATTTTGGTGTATAGTTTGTTTCATTTTACCCGATAACTTCCTGGGCAGAGCGCCCGGAAGCCGGCGGGGTCACGTCGGCGCCCGGGTGGCCGAAAATGCCGTCTGACAGTTGGGGGTCGAAAACGTGTTCTTAACTGTCGGTGACCCTTCTTGACCCTGAAACCCTCAATAAACCAAGTGTCTGAACTTTATTTGGCCGTCAGATTTGAATTCAGGACCAAATGTTACCCTCGAAAGGTCAAACTGCAAGAGGCCACCAGAGGTCACTGACCTGAACTTGACCTGACATTGAGCTTGCATAGGTCAATGGAGGGTGTGTCAGTGCCATGTCATTCACTTTTGACCCAAACAACGCCAAAGTGCAACCAATATCATTGTTAACCCGCGCCCCACTGCAGTGGGGCACAAACCCCAGTGCACAGGGGTGTATAACACGCCCTACTGGGGGGGGGGCTATTCATAGCCCCCCCCTCCTAACTCCGAAACTACTGGGCCGATCGTCAAAATTCAAACAGCATCTGATAGCCCCAGACAAACTGACGAACGAAACCTAATTTCATTGACCTCAAGGTCACCGATGATGTCACAGGTCAGGTCAAAGTAAAAATTATCGATTTTTGGCTTATTCACATTTTGAGCTCTGGCTACCGTCTTACAAGTCAGATCAGGCTGATTTTTGGTTTACACACTCGTCGCAATAAAAGAAAAGGCACCTTTGGAGCATTGATTATTTTTGCTTGCCATCGCCTAGTGAAATGTTTTTCATGTTGCATTGTGTTAATAAACTTGGTAATGTGTTTTGCAGGTCCGGGGCTGGTTCTCTTGCCAGCGTGCAGGAGAGCGAGGAGTGGCTACCTGCACATACCTGCACATAACAGCACAATGACTGGCACCGAGCTGAGGGCATAAAATCACATCATATCGACTTCAGCATCTGTCTTTCAGCTTTGGAGACGTCGCCCGAGTCCCTGAGTGGCGAGCGCCAGTTTCCAGGAAGTTGAGGAAGGCGACCCGAAAGCACCCGCTGGGCTGCCAACACTCCTGCGCTGCCAGCAGGGCGTGCTGCGCAGCGAAGCCTCGCTGCGTGGTCTGTACCAGTGTTCGCCACGGGCCGCAAAATCCCAGTCCAGCCCAGCCCAGGCCCATGGGCTCGCAGCCCGGCCCAGGCCGAGCCCATTTGTTAGAGCCAGGTAAAAGCTGCATATACTCAGATACTGTGTATTCTCTGCCAACCGCCAGAGACCGTGCTCAGTTCCCGGCGACCCGCCGATTGACCCCGCCCGGTCGCGGTCACGCGCTTATATCGGCACAGAGCGCATGCGCGGTGACCGCGCGGCGGCCAGACCGCCCGCCGGCCCGGCCCGCCCCTCGGCCCCGCACGACCGGCCCGCTCACGATATTCCAGCATCGCAACACTCCTCCCCCCACAAAACAAAACGTGCCCACTTGGTCATATAAAATTGATATAAGAATAACCAGTAACCTCATAATATAAATCTGAAATAGGAGGCAAAAAGTTATATTTAAGATTATCGAATATTTCGCTCTTGGAGCTTCGTCAGCGATAATTACAGAAAAACATATACGTTTTAAACATGGAACAACCACGAACACTGCAGAATAAAAAGCAAACTCATGCTACACTTCGCAAGGGACCGACATTATTGGCGAAGTTCGAATAGGTACAATATGAATGCATGTATATAGTGTACGTATTTACAATATACACGTATATAGGTACAATAAACAATAGCTTTACATATAGACATAATCGACTACATGTGCATACATTACACATAATATCATCAATTATTCAATTATTCACATGTGATTGTTATTATGTACACTTCACACTATATGTACCTAGAAAAGTTTGTGACGCATTTACATTTTGAATGATGTTCTCTTTATGATTATACAATATAAACATATATATAATATACTACACATATATACAGAGGAAGTATTATACAGATATATACAGATGTTGCAATGTACAATGCTTACATATATTTACATATATCTATGAGTCATATATCATCTATGTACAAGTGTCACGTACAGTATACATATATATGTATGTCTAAGGCTGCAGCCGTGTCAGCGGCCACGAGGTAGTCTGGGTGTTAAGTGTAGGTCTCTGGTCTCTGATGTACATGGACTCTTTTATTTTTCTGTCGGGACCATCCTTGGCGCGAGCCAGAATGCTCAGCTTAAGGTTGTTGCATGTCAGAGGGGTGTGTAGGTGTTGGTTTTGATGAGAGCCAAACGGTGTGTCTATGCGTTTGTTGCGTGCGTCTCCAAGGTGTTCATTGAATCGTTTCCTTATCGAGCGTCTGCTTTCACCGATGTAAAAGGACTGGCCCTCGGGGCACAAAGAACAATCAATCCTGTAGATGGTGTTTTTTAAGTGGCACTTCCCTGCAAGCCCTGCACAGCATGTGTTGCAGCGCCTGCCTCCACCTGGGCAGGCAGGAGGACTGAAGGCTGATTTAATCAGCTTCTGGCCGACAGTCTCGCCGCCTTTCCAGGCCACCTGAAAGGCAATTTCACTGCCCCTCACGATGCCTTGCACTATGTGGCGCAATCGATCGTCAACGAATGGCAGAACGAGTGGGGTTTTGTAGGCTCTTACCTGATCATGCTGACCTCGTGTGCCTGTGTCTGTCCTGTTATGTGTTTTGGTGGCCTCCTGCCGTGCTCTGTGAAGTGTGGCCTGTGGGTAGCCGTTTGCTTGGAACAGGTCATCTACCTTATGGAGGCTGCGCTCGGTGGGGTCTCCTGGTGACGATAGTCTCAGAGCTCGCAGGTATTGGGACCTAGCTGTTGCACGTTTTACAGACATAGGCTGTGCCGAGTTGAAGTGCAGAATGACGTTGGCCGACATGGGTTTGATGAACAGTTCGGTGGTGTACTGCCCTGTTTCAGATATTTTGATGAGGGTGTCCAGGAAAGAGAGGGCCCCTGTGTCGGCTGTATGTTCCAAAGTGAACTTTATTGATGGGTGGACGCTGTTTAGGTACTCAAAATAGTCAAGTAAGCTAGGGAGCCCGTGATTCCATACGCCAAACACATCATCAATATAACGTAGATATAGAGATGGCTGAGCTCTCGCTGAGCTTAGGAACATAGACTCAAGCATGTGCATGAAAGTGACTGCCAGCGGTGGAATTATCGTAATTTCTGTAATTATCGCTGACGAAGCTCCAAGAGCGAAATATTCGATAATCTTAAATATAACTTTTTGGCTCCTATTTCAGATTTATATCATGAGGTTACTGGTTATTCTTATATCAATTTTATTCATCATGAGCCTCAAGCAGAGTTTCAGCTTTCTAAGAAGCACTTGGTCATATAACAAAGAAAAGACTCCATTATGCGAGGCACACTTCACACGGTCGCGACAGCTTCCGACATCTAACTAGGCACAGCGTAGCCACCACGGCAGCTTATCGGATATCCGGCGGTACGCTGCGGCCGTCAGGTGGACGCCGTCTTCACAGATCCACCTGGGTTCCACACGGTACACGTCCTGCTGGCGCCCGTTCCGCCCCGCTTCCCCTCTCGTACGCGAGCACAGCCGGCGCCCCACGGCGATGAGGTGCCCGCCGTTCACCTCCCGTTCATCGCCGCGCAGAATGTCGGCCAGGCGCCGCTCCAGACGGAAGGCCGGCGTTGTTTCCCACACGGCCGATCCGTCGATCCGCGGCCGCGGCGTCGGGCCCATCACGAAGACATCGTAATGGACTCGGAGGTCTGCGATGGCGGCCCCCATCCGTTCTGTGAACTGGTCCGGCAGGTGCTGCCGTACCGGCGGTCGCCGGGGGTAGATGTCGTTTCCACCCAACCAGATCACAATAGCCGAGGGAAGCTTGCCGTCCCTGGTGGCTTCCCGGGCCCACTCCCGCACTCTTCCCAGTACGGCGCTCCCCAGTTCGGCCCACGTAGCTCCTGGTTTAGCCCACACATCGATAGCCCACGCCGAGTCCCGGGTGTGGAACTGGGCGTAGTGTACCAACGAGTCCCCGATAATAAGAGCACTCCTTACTAATACCCTATCAGGGGGCACACCGCCCAGCGGCCCAAAACGGACCGCCGCCGCAGCCACCTGGGGCATCCCGCCCATGGACTCCACGAGGCCGGCCGCCCCGGGCCCACCACCAAGGACCAACGCCGCAGATGCTTGGGGCGTCCCGCCCTTGACCTCCGCAACGCCGGCCACCCCGGGACGCTCGTCGCCCGGGCCGACTGGAGCCTCGGGCGGTAGTGTCGCCTGATGCCATTAAAGTGCCGTCTGTAGATGTAGCATCCGCCCAGATAATGTCACGTGCTACGCCGATTTTGTCGTTTGCTACAAAGCCTGTTTGTCGAATCTGGCCTAATTTTCAGAAAAACTAACAAACTTTGAGCATTGATTAAGAATCATCCAGTTACTTACTGTGCATGTCCGTGCGGCCCATAGGTAAAAAAAGTTTTAAAGAACATACTGTTGGCCATTACACTCTTCTTTAACCTCCAGTTAAGTCAAACTTCGTGGCCAAAAACTTGCGCCAAACCTCGTCTCAGCTCTTCATGTATGTCTAGCAACACACATCTGGAGGTTATTCGTAATTCTTTAAGATTCTTGGATTACTTTTCGGGCTCCCAAGTCAGAACTACGCATATAAGAAACTGGTATAACTTGAACCTTCTGACTGTGAATTCAGTCTTAATAGCCTTTTATCACCGGAGGAATGCACCGTGTCATGACGTACCCTATTCTGGGCCTAGCCCAGCCCGTAGCCCAGCCCAGCCCATGGCCCATTGGGCTGGCCCGGCCCGTGGCGAACACTGGTCTGTACGACCAATGTACGACATCCGACACCGGCACCCAGACGTGCAGTTTCTGATGACATCCTACCTCAACCAGGGCTGCCCCGAGAATCTGCTGACTGCCTGCTGCTGAGGCCAACCTGCCGAGCGTGTCGCCGCCCCGACGGACCTGCCGACGACCTGCCGGACCTGTCGCCGCCCTGGTGAGCCTGCCGCCGCCCTGGGACTTGCCGCCGCGTCTACGCTGCCGCCCTGGTGAAACAGGTCCGTCGTCGCCCCGCCGGACCTGTCGCCGCCCTGGTGAGCCTGCTGCCGACCTGGCGCACCTGCCACCGCCCTGGTGAATCTGCTGCCGACCTGCCTGACCTGTCGCTGCCGTGGTGAACCTGCTACCGACCTGCCGGACCTTTCTCGCCGCCTTGACGAGCTTGGGGAGCCTGTGCTGAGGTACCACCGCTCTGCTTCACGTGTAATGTTGCCCGGTTCCTGGCTGTCGCGTGGTCAGTCGGCACATTGTGTTTGGAGAGGCGACATCTTGTTAAAACTTTCCGACAGTTCGGAGCATTTTAGTGTACCTACTCAAGTCGCAAGAGATTAGGTTTGTGCCTTATCTGTCCTCTACCAATCTGTCCAATATGGTTTTTAACTTATAACTACGATTTATGGTATGACATAAACCGGTATATTGTGTACGCATTTGGTTCGTTCCAGTCAGAAGTTTGGAATGTGTATGCTTGTGTTACGGTACAATTTCGGTTTGTGCAGTTCACACAACCTCTCTTAATTACGGGGCGAAATAGACGCAAAACCAGTGCTGCGGAGTCGGAGTCAGGGTCGACAGTTCTAACCGGACTCGGAGTCGATTTTGGAAACCGAGTCGGAGTCGGGGTCACCGAAAATCCATCGGCTCCGCAGACCTGGCAGGGCTGCGGAGTCGGAGTTGGAGTCGGTCGGAGTTGGTTACTCAGCCCGGAGTCGGAGTCGGAGTTGGTTTTTGGAAGTCGCGGTTGGAGTCAGAGTCACCAGAAATCCATTGACTCCGAAGCACCGCGCAAAACTATGGCGATTTTCATCTACGAGAGAGAGCCGCCGATGTGCTGGCCGGGTCACCGGCGGGGCAGGGCCTCCTCTAACATGTTAACTGGGGGGGGGGCGGCCCCCAGTGATGCCGCTGCCCCCCCCCCCCACCAGTGGAGCTGAAATCGCGTCACTCGGGGGGGGGGGGGCACGCAGTTAAGCAAATCACGTAGAAAAACAAGGAAATTTCACTATAAGCTTACCAAACAAACAATCCAGACTATCTCCACGATCACCACGTTACTAATTTTAGTTTCCTTATATCGTTAGTTTCTTATCTACTGTTTTTTTTACAGATCCGCCTAGGATGAGCCGCGGAATGAGGTCAGACATTGCAGATTTTATAATCGGACGCCGACTGAAACCCAAACGGGGCATCACTTTGAGAAGGAAAGAGCCCGAACAGTCGCCCTCTATAGTCTCAATCAGTCAAGAGCTTACGGTTCAACACGGAGAAGTATTATGTTTTTTTTGGGGGACGGGTTTATTCTTGAAGAGGAAATTTTTCTACGGTCAAATAAGAGTGCGGCTGAGCTTTATAGCACGATATAAAAGTTTTTCTTAGTGTTTGGGACTAGCAGCGATAAGCCTTGTCACTTATTGAGGGGTATGATAGACCCCACCCCTAGGTTTTTGCGAATAACTCACATAAAAAATTGCCCAGCGTGGCAAAAGTTTTAGTAGGTATTCTCGTGATCACTTCAATTCTACACATTTCCTGAAAATGTAATTACCCTGTTCCCTAACCCTCATTCTCATTGACCTGTGGCCTGTTTCTTGAGTCATTTTTAGGCAAGTAGCTTTTTATGTTTCAACGCTAACTTGAGAGACATTGTAACAAATAGTAAGAAAATTAACCTCACTCTCATTCTATCTAAACGTAAATTCCGGATTCGAAATAAAACAAACTTTTTGAGAAGCTTTCGGCATTGCGCCATCATCAGCTCTGGAGTTTTATTCGCAAACATTTGAGAAAATATGCATTCGGGCTGATAGTTTTGTCTGCAGTTATTTCATCCAGTACTTCCTTCATATTACATAACAGTTGGCGGCGCAAGAACATTTCGTTACACACATGCATGTAGATCGACATCGTATCAAATAAACATCGTATAAGTTAACATCAAATAAACCTCGTATCGTATCGTGCATCATTCTTTTGAACAGATTCTTTTGAACACATAGGAGGCCCAGATATTGTGAAGTAAAACACCTTAAATACATTCATCACACAAACATACAGCGAAAAAAAAAAACACAAACACATACAACATACAAATAGGACATACACCTTGCAAACAGTTGATCGATGTCGATCAGTCTGTCAGGCTCAGGTACCACGCCGTATCAAAGACCACGATGAGGTTTGTGTGTTAAGGGTAGGTTTCAGATCACGAATGTATATTGATTCCCAAATCTTTCTGTCTGGACCGTCTTTGGAGACATGCAAAATTTGGATCGAGATGTTGTCGCTGCCCAGCTGAATATCTGGATGTTTGGTTTGATGGAAGCCAAAGGGAGTGTCTTCTTTTCTGTTTCTAGCATCTCTGATGTGCTCGTTGTACCTGAGCCTGACAGACCGGCGAGTTTCTCCGATATAAAATGATGCGTTTTCGTCGCACAGCTTACAGTCCATTCGATAGATGACATTTTTTTGGTGACATTTGCCTTTAAGGCCTGCCTCACACCCATTGCACCGCCTACCTGCCCCCGGACACGGTGGAGGAAGGTAGGCTGACCTAACCAGTTTTTTCTTCAAGCTGGGACCTCCCTTCCACGCTACCCTTATGTTCAGATGACTACTCCTGATGATGCCTTCTGTCTTACGGCAGAGTTCATCATCCACGAAAGGGAGGGTCATGAAGGTTTGAGAGGGTTGTTGCTGAGTGGCATGAGTCAGAGAGGCTGATGCTCTTCGGACTGCTTCGTTTTTCAACCGATTGACTAAGTGAGGAGGGTAGCCATTTTTTACGAATAGGTCCTGGATTGTTTTCAAACTGCGCGCCCGAGGGAGTCCCGGTGAGGAGACCCTGATGGCCCGTAAGAATTGTGACCGTACTGTGTTTTTCTTTGTGGAAAGGGGTAGCGCTGAGAGGAAGTGAACGATCACTGGTGATGACATGGGTTTTACGAAAAGTTCACTTGTGTAAGACCCAGACTCCAAAATTGATATTTTGGTGTCAAGGAAAGCCAATGAACCGGTATCGGCGGTATGCTCAATCGTGAACTTGATTGTTGGGTGAATGGTGTTCAGAAAGTTGAAGTACTCTTCGAGGGCTTCTTTCCCATGTGTCCAGACCCCAAAGACGTCGTCTATGTACCGCAGGTACAGGACGGGCTGGAGGCGCTGGGCGGCAAGGAACATTGATTCTAAGGCATGCATGAACAAAATTGCTAGTGGTGGTGCCACCCTGCTGCCCATGGCGATGCCGTCCGTCTGTTTGAAATATTTTGATCCAAACCGAATGAAGTTGTTTGTCATGCAGTGTTCTAAAAGTTTTTTAACGTCAGCTACTTCCAAACCGAAAGTTTCCACCCGTTCCTTATGGTGCTCGAGGAGGGCCATGGTGGCGTCGATGGCTTCCCTAATTGGTATGTTGCCGTAGAGGTTGACGACGTCGATGCTGAACAGTATCGTACCTGGTTCAAACCCCCCAGGAAATTGTTCCGATACACGATCCAGAAACTGAGACGTGTTTTTTAAGTGGGCTGGCACATAGGGAATGAGCTGTGAAACTACCTTCTCCAAAAACCAAGTCAGTTTATCTAGAGGGTCATCACAGGCGGATACTATCGGTCTGAGGGGAATGCCGTGTTTGTGGTCCTTGGGAAGCCCATACAGCTCGGCGGTTCTCGAGCAGTGCGGTGTAATAGCCTTTACTACACCTTCATCAACTTTGTCATCCATAGTCTGGTGAATTACACGTTTGGTGTTGGCCTCTAACCTTGGGATCGGGTTACGGTTCACCTCCTCATAGTTGGAAGTGATAGAATTCATCTTTTCCACATAGTCCGATGCATTCATTGCCACTAGTCCCTTACATTTGTCTGAAGGTTTCACAACGATGTCTTTGTTTTGGGCTAGTTGGCGCAACGCCCGACCGACTCCTCACTTAGTCAATCGGTTGAAAAACGAAGCAGTCCGAAGAGCATCAGCCTCTCTGACTCATGCCACTCAGCAACAACCCTCTCAAACCTTCATGACCCTCCCTTTCGTGGATGATGAACTCTGCCGTAAGACAGAAGGCATCATCAGGAGTAGTCATCTGAACATAAGGGTAGCGTGGAAGGGAGGTCCCAGCTTGAAGAAAAAACTGGTTAGGTCAGCCTACCTTCCTCCACCGTGTCCGGGGGCAGGTAGGCGGTGCAATGGGTGTGAGGCAGGCCTTAAAGGCAAATGTCACCAAAAAAATGTCATCTATCGAATGGACTGTAAGCTGTGCGACGAAAACGCATCATTTTATATCGGAGAAACTCGCCGGTCTGTCAGGCTCAGGTACAACGAGCACATCAGAGATGCTAGAAACAGAAAAGAAGACACTCCCTTTGGCTTCCATCAAACCAAACATCCAGATATTCAGCTGGGCAGCGACAACATCTCGATCCAAATTTTGCATGTCTCCAAAGACGGTCCAGACAGAAAGATTTGGGAATCAATATACATTCGTGATCTGAAACCTACCCTTAACACACAAACCTCATCGTGGTCTTTGATACGGCGTGGTACCTGAGCCTGACAGACTGATCGACATCGATCAACTGTTTGCAAGGTGTATGTCCTATTTGTATGTTGTATGTGTTTGTGTTTTTTTTTTTTCGCTGTATGTTTGTGTGATGAATGTATTTAAGGTGTTTTACTTCACAATATCTGGGCCTCCTATGTGTTCAAAAGAATCTGTTCAAAAGAATGATGCACGATACGATACGAGGTTTATTTGATGTTAACTTATACGATGTTTATTTGATACGATGTCGATCTACATGCATGTGTGTAACGAAATGTTCTTGCGCCGCCAACTGTTATGTAATATGAAGGAAGTACTGGATGAAATAACTGCAGACAAAACTATCAGCCCGAATGCATATTTTCTCAAATGTTTGCGAATAAAACTCCAGAGCTGATGATGGCGCAATGCCGAAAGCTTCTCAAAAAGTTTGTTTTATTTCGAATCCGGAATTTACGTTTAGATAGAATGAGAGTGAGGTTAAGTAGCTTTTTAGGATGGTGAGCTGTTTTCAGGCAGGTAGCTGTTGGTTTGCAGCGTTTGGGAAATCGGTACCTAAGCCCTCACACTTTCTGCGGTCGGTTAGATTCCTTACGCACTGCTGTGCCGTTGAATACTTTTTTGATAAAGGCACTTTGTTTCATTTTCGGAAAGCCGGAAACTTTCGTCGATTTCGGAGTACGCTGCGGGAGATATTTACCCCAAATGTCACCCTGCCCGTGCCGGTCTGGATCCACCAGTATAGGGTCAGGTGGCCTATTTCTTTATTTTTTTCCAAAATAGAAATATAAATCATGGCATCAGGGCTGTGACGAAAAATAAGTGGCCTAAATCCGACGAGAAAACCGGATTTTGGGGTACCCTAGGTTTGGCTTCTGAGCCTCTGGCCCCCCCCCCCCCAGTGAAAATTTCTTAGAGGAGGTCTTGCGGCGGGGCGCACGTTGGCTCGGTCCGATCCCAATAATGCGGTTAACCCGCGCCCTGCTGGGGGGTGTTTGAACACCCCCCCTTGTGGTTTTTCGCGGTGTGAAAATTTCAGACCAAGGTCATTCAAGGTCAGGTCACCAGGTCACTTGAAGTGACCTCACCTCATAAAAAGTTTCAATGTCTTTCATAGCTACACCGAGTGACCGATCGCTTTGAAACTTTCAGCGATTGCTAAGAGCAATAGCATGTACAAAATGTATATCTCAGAATTTTGATATCGATGACCTAAGGTCAGGTCAATTTTGCGACCTCCCCATTATAAGTCAATGGGAGAAAATTGAAATGCGCCTCTTTTGGATGAAAGACATTATAAACACTCCCAAACACCGAATTACAAGTGGTTTAGACACACTGAACATGAAAATGGTGTCCGTGACCCTTGTATATGCCCTGAGGTCATCTTAGGTCACGAATGGTATCTAACAGTTTTTCGCAAATAACTTTTGATAGAGGCATACTAGAGCGATGAAAACGCCTTAGATGTGTTCAGCTCGACGATACGGATCGACTGATATGCAATATGACCCTTTCCGGTCAGGTCATGACCTTGACCTGAGGTCAAATTTTCAAGTTGACCTTTCAAGGTCATGTTATAGTTCATTCGATGCGTCTTGACAAGAGGAACACGATGCCGGTTAAAGTAAGCTCGTACAAGGCTTGGGTCAAAAGTTATTGCAGAAAAACTGTTTCCGAAGAAATCGGCTATTTTTGCAGTTTTTGCCCCCTGCAGGCAAAACCGTTGAAGTTAGGTCAAATCTGAGAGAATTACTCAGAAAGGGCGTTAATAGGGCTATCGAATGCGCTTTTCCGCGGCGCTGTAGCTCTATTGGTTCCCGAGTTATGCGTTGGCTTCTTGGAAATTTTCGACATTCGACCTGGAAATCGGCGAAATTTTGCCTTCAATGACCTCTGGTGACCTGACCTTTGACCTGACCAAAAAATGACCGAAGTGATTTCGTCATTATTTTTTACGCTCTTTCGAACGCCGCCTTCCGCGTATCGCTACGTGGCCCAGGAGCCGAGTTACAAGGGGGGTGTTCAAACACCCCCCCCCAGCAGGGCGTGGAAATCCAGGACCCCCAGCGGGGCGCGGGTTAATAAAGCCACCACTTAATAAATCCAAAACACCTTATCACCAAGGTGGATTGATTAAGCAGATTCTACTGTATGAAAGTATTATTCAGAAGGAACGTTAACCCTCGCCCTGGCAGGGCATTTTTCATAACACGGCCTGGCAAGGGGGGGGGGGGGTCGATGCGACCCCCCCCCCTCGCGATTGGCTCATATGGCACCTAGAAACACCAAATTTGGTAGGTAGGTGGGCCCTTTGGAGTTCTCGCCCCTGTGCAAATTTGGTTGCTCTAGGTCAATATTTAGGGGGGTTTTGGGGGGTACAAATGTCAAAATTTCGCTAAAAACAGGTCAAATGTTTTTCGCTTATAACTGTTGATCTATTTAAGATAGAGCAAAAAGAAAAGCACCAGTGAACTCAGCACGCCAAGGCGCGTCGAATGATATACTTTTTAGCTTGCTTAAGTGTACTTAAAGTTTTTCTTAATTTTTAAGTAAACTTTAATTAATCAATTAAGTTTAAGTTAACCAAATTGCATCATGTTGCATATCATTCGATTCGGCTGATCACAAGGAACACAATGACACCATTTTTGTAGCTCTAGCGTCATTATGTGCCAAGTTATTGGCAAAAACGTGATTTGACCTCAGTTGACCTCATTTGACCTGACCCATGGATAAGTACACCAAACAAAGAAGCACCAAGTGACCTGCTGTTATGTACTGTGGTTTCAAAGCACAAAAGTGATAGAACGAAGCGGATATCTCCAGTATTTTCCGAATTTAGTATTTTCCCATAGGCTTAACATTACGACGTAATGACCTCTAACTGACCTCAGGTCAGTGACCTAAAAAAACCCGAACTATATGTTATACAACTCGGTGAACTTAGCACATCCTGAAAGTTTGAAGGAAATCGGGCAAAAACTGTGAGCTGGACAGGTGCAAAAAGAAAATTGAAATTTGACCATGACCTTGTACCGGTTTTTCTGACCTGGTGACCTGACCCAAGGTCACCCGGACCTGAAATTTTCAGGTCATATGTAAAAAGGTTGCCCCATAGGCTGTGCCAAATTTGGCGGCGCTGCGCGCCGCCGTTTTTACGTTATCTTCGAAAAACCTTAAGGGGGGGTCGCATCGACCCCCCCTGCCAGGGCGAGGGTTAAAAGGGCTTATCAAATGCGCTTTAACGCGGCACTAATAGAGCTACAGCGCGCTGTAGCTCTATTAGTTTCCGAGCTGTGCGCCGAGTTGTTAAAAGATGTCGAAATTTGACCGGAAAATCGGCGATTTTTGGCCTTCAGTGACCTCTGGTGACTTGACATTTGACCTGATCAAAAAGTAACCGAAGTAATTTCTTCCTTATTTTTTGACGCTCTTTCGAACGCCGCCCTCCCCATATCGCTACGTGGCCCACGAGCCGAGTTAGAAGTGGGGTGTTCACCCCCCCCCCCCCCAGCAGGGCGTGGAAATCCAATCCAGGACCCCCAGCGGGACTGCATGTCTCGACTTCGAATGGTGCGGATGCCATGCGCTTCATAAGACCAGAATGAACAAAGTGCACAGAGTTTGGAGTTGCAAGGGAAAGCGTTCATGTGATGATTTTGCCTGGACTGGAGCGGAAGGGGTTCGGAAAGGTCTCGGCACCAGCATTACTCAGTTATACGTCTGGTTGAAGCGTAATAACACTTGAGAGGACTTAAAAAGCAGAGCCATCCGCGGCAGAAACCCATCGGCAAACTCAGAACTGCCGAACGGGTGGTCACCATGTCGGACTCGGTGGCCAAAGGGCGCCAGTCGAAAAAAAACCGGCAAATTGGATTGCTGCGTCCGTGTACCCGTTCTCAAATATCAGTCGGTTCACTCATGCATTCATGAAAATTGGACTGCTGATGCGCTCTCGTGCCGGCAGGTCAGGGGCGGTCTGTACAACCCCTACGACGGTCACATCGACCCGTACTCGGTAACGCAGGCGCTGGCGGCGGGCGCGCGGCACTACGGCGCCGTGCTGCGTCCGCACACCGAGGTGACGGGCCTGCGGCTGCGAGAGGACGGCCGGTGGACGGTCACATTGGGCCACGGCGCGCAGCTGACCGCCCGCCGGCTGGTCAACGCGGCAGGTGAGCGTCCCCTGCACCCTCACCGGCCACCCTCCGGCAGCAATTCTTTGTCTTTTACTCTTTTCCTTTTCTTTAAAGGGTCTTGCCCTTAATCGATTTGTTCATCTTTTTGCCAGGCGGAAATTAGTGTCTCGACAAGTGGTGCGTATCGCTGGCACTCAGTCGACACCGCGGCAAGAGACTGCTCCCTGGCGTGTGACCGCTCCCCTGACTAGCTGTAACTGCGTAGCTAGCTTACCTACCACCGTTCCTATAAGTCCGCGCACCGACCGCGCACCGGGGCGCTGCTGGGCCGGATATCCGCCTCCCCCTGAGGTCTTTTTTTGTAACTAGCGGTTATGCGCCGCGCAATTTGGCATGACTATTTCTCCATCAATTTTCCACATTGTGTGCAAGTTTGAACCCCCTACCTTTCAAGGTCAAGTCACCAGGTCACTTCGAATGACTTGACCTCAAATCACTTTTTTTGCAGCTTTGTCACCGTGTCAGAGCTACAGTAGTTAGATGACGGAGTCTTTTGAAAGGATGTAGGTAATGAGGTCATTGTTAGCTACAATTTATGTATCTCGGAATTTTTATATCGATTAAATAAGGTCAGAAAAAATATTGACCTCCCCATTACATAGCTATAAGTCAATGGGGGGGGGGGACACCAACTGTCTAATATTTTCACTAAAACGCTTGGAAATGGCCTAATATACCATAAATGACTTCATGTAAGATCAACCTTGACTACCTTGAGGCCTTTTTTCTCTTGGGCAACTGTAAGGTCATTGTGACGTCATAAAAGGTCACCTAAGGTTTTTTGCCAATAACTCTTTAGCCGCGCGGATGGTCTTATTGTATTCATCTCGTCAAGGCGCATCGAATGATATACATAATGATCTTGAGGTTACGTAACCTAAGGTCAATCTTTGACCCTGACCTCTCGAGGTCAACATGTATATGTATCGATGCGGGTTGACGAGAGGATTACGATGGTGCTATTAGTTTGTTTCTGGCTTGGCTACTTAGAAAGCTATTCGAGAAAAAATATTCGTACCTAGCGCCGCTATTTTGGCTTTTAACCCCTGTGACGTCATCGTTGACCTTACCTTAATTATTACCTCAATAAAAATTGTAGAGCTTGTCCGTGGGTACCCCATGCCGTTTACCACTTGTCGCTATCTTGCTTCGTTCTCGAGATCTCGAGATCTCGGGGGGGGGGGGAAGGCGATTATCCCCTCCGTCGGAACTATGTTGACGCGGACCCTGTCGGTGTGCGGGTTAACCCTCGCCTGTATAGGAAAGGGTCCAATGGACCCCCTCCCCTCCCTCGTTTTTTCGCGAATAGCTCGCGTAAAAAGCGGCCGATCGCGACAAAATTTCCAGTACCCTCGCGTTAATAAACTTCATACCTACCCTGAAGTTTCATGACCCTGACCCAAATGACCTTTGACCTCAGGTATTGACGAATTTTTTTCTAGAAGGAAATAGACGGCCAACCGTCTTTTCTCGATGTATGCGTCAGCAGGGACAGTGCACAGCGTCAGCAGGGACAGTGCACAGCGTCAGCAGGGACAGTGCACAGGGTCAGCAGGGACAGTGCACAGCGTCAGCAGGGACAGTGCACAGGGTCTTCGAACCGCTGTTTACAGGAAACCAACGGCAAGTGACACTTACATAAGAAACAACTCAAATCACGCGTCAGCGGTGAAGGTCGGAGTCATCAGAAACCTCTCCAGGAGAGCAGAGAAAATATCAAGCGCCAAAAAAGCAGAAGTGAAAGAAAAGGAGCATTCAGGGAAAATGTTATAGTAGCACGGATAGATACCCGAATCATGTGATTAACCTTCGCCCCAGTGTGTGTGTGTGTGGGGGGGGGGGGCGTATGTTACCAGTTACCACCCTGTCGCGTTTTTTGCGTGCGAATAAAAACCGCGGCGCCCGCACCGCTTGAAGTAGCTTGCTGCACATCAATTTGGGAAAATGTGTGATTTTTTACCCCTAGTTATGTCAGGCCAGGTCACCAGGTCAAGTTAACTGACCAAGCCTAAAAAGTTTGCAATATGCCCAGCCTGCAGTGGTTGTCAGAGAGGTTTCAAACTCTGTGGGTTACATGGTGTTATGGGCACCTATTATTTGTACATCTCGGATTTCTTATATCCGTGACCTAAGGTCAGGCAAGTAGCGTGACCTTTCCATTATAAGTCAATGGAGAAAAATGAAAATACCCATGGGCGTAGGAACGGCTGGAACATTGTGGGTGCAGAAATCCAGCCATGACCGGTGAAGCGGGGGGGGGGGGTAGGGAGCGACACCTAAGCGAAGAATCGTTACGAGCTTTGAGGGTGTACCATGTCGAAAAAAGGTATACCGCGACCTATAAGTGCATTTGGAATAGGGATGTCGATCCCGGGATCGGGATCCCGGGATCCCGGGACTGTGTCAGTCCCGATTCCCGGGATCAAGATGACCGGGATCCCGATATCCCGAATGGCAAAAAAATAGCACATTGTGCAGCTAAATTCTGCTATTTTTTTACAAGTGAAACGTTTTCATCCAATTAATCGTTCAATGGTTTGTTTTTGGGGTAACAGAAGCTCTACAGTCCACGGCATTGATCGCCGCAGTAAAACAGCAGTGCCAGCCATGTCACACGATTCTATCTCAGAGGCCCCAGTCTCGGATTCCAAAACGGGACGTTGAACACGACACCCGTACCCGATGCCAACTAACGCGAGTAGGGGGTGGAAGGGGGCCGGGGGAGGGGTCTGGCTCTGAGCATGAGCAAATCACCTATACATGACCCTAGTGTGACGGGACAATGCTTCGGGCGATATGAGCGTGAGGCTCGGCAGAGAAGCTCAGTGCCCGAGCAATCGTTGGAACGGCGGGATGACGGACTTCATGGTGTTCAAGGGGAGTGCGATCTGGGAACATTTTCTGCGTGATACAGCCGGCTAAAGTGCTAAGTGCCGTTACTGTGGAAAGGTGCTGAAGATTTCAGGTGGATCCACAAAAGGCCTTCACACTCACATAAAGAGTCAGCATCCAGATAGGTACGCCGGTCCATCGAAGGATGGAGCGTCTCAAGATGACTCGGACAAATCACGGCCTGCTGCAAAGAGGCCCAGACCCCTGGACAGATACTTTTCAGCCAACACCGAGGATGATCTGGACTCCATGCTGGCAAGATTGTGCGGTAGGGACGGAATTCCGTTCAGTGTTTTTTGCACCTCACCGGACTTGCGCAACCTTATGGCTGCCAAAGGGTTAACAGCTGCCAACCGAAATCGTGTTATGAGGCACTGTGCCAGGCTCAAATGTCAGGTGAAACAGAAGCTGACAGATGAAATAACGCAAGGCACGCGGTTCTCTCTCACAATCGACGAATATACGTCTCTCAGAAATCGAAGATATATGAGCGTGAATGTGCACTCTGGTGCAAAAGTGTGGGGCCTCGGTGTGGTTCGGTGTCATGGCTCTATGCCAGCGGAGAAGTGCGCGGACCTGCTGAGGGTCAAACTAGCAGAGTTTGACCTCGACCTCAGCCGGCACGTGACATGCGTCACCACCGACGGTGCGTCGGTCATGGTGAAGTTCGGAAGAAGTTTGCCGTGCGAGCACCAGCTGTGCTTTGCACACGGCGTGCACCTTGCGGTAATAGGGTTGGGACCTATCTGCATGCTTTGTATGTTTTGGTAAAATAAAAAAGCTCAGAATTTTTAATGATTTAATTTAAAATCACTTTGTTAAAAAAATGCCTAGTTAGTTCAGAAATTAATTATTTGTGGCTGAAAACAACTTGCTTCTGATTGGTCGGGCTAATCATGACGTCACATGTAGGTATATAACTGTCTGTATATTTGGCGCAGTTGAGACATACATTTTCTATGTATTTTCCTATGGTAAATCGGAGTGATTGGTCGTGTTTTCAGTGTCTCTTTATTTTGCGCTGGTATTGCGTGGCTAAGAAGTTTTATCAAGAATGGCATATACTAAAATGTTCCTTTAATAATGGAGCTTCAATATCTGTGAGTTTTATTGGCAAGCGAAAACTGATTTCGCTGTTATTTTATCTGGTAATTACTCATTTTTTTAGGTCAATATTCAAAATATTTTACGGGAACAAGTTGGCACTTTTCTTGATTTTTGCACTCAAATCGCGTGCGATTCAACTGTATTGGAACTTGCAAAGAAGCTTGGTGATTAATTAACTGAGTTGTTATGGCACTGTTTGCAAAGCATGGATAATGAAACTCTGTCAAAGACTTAGCTACATAGCAATGCCTCAAGTAATACGCAGGAGGGACAGAATTCAGAGTCCGATCGAGAAGAATCGGTGCAAATGCTACGAAGACCAGGCAGCTCTGATACAATGGCTAGTCGTCTCACTACTCTCACTCCATTAGACCAGCTGATTCCTGACAGCACCGACTCGGATGCAAAGATGGAGCTCATCTTCCAAGCCAGAAACCAGTTCTTTGATGGAAGATGTGATGCTGCCTCTGTCTCTGCTTTGTTGGCCACTTTGGACGGGGCGGAGCTCCGCTCCTTGCGTGAGCGGTTATTCGCCTGTCATCCAGAAATAGTTCCTTCGTTTGCTGGCCGTTCCCTGATTAGGTGCAATACGGGGAGCTGTAATCAGGGAAGTAACTTTCCATATGCAAGGGGTGCAGGTGCACCCCCGTCCCCCATCCACTAGAAGTGCACCCCCATAGGCTAAGCGGCGCCCCACACGCCGCCCCACACGATTAGCTCTAGAGCAGACTAGAGCAGATGGCGAGGGTGATTTCCCGGCTACATTCCATCTCGGCGTCGTGATGCTTGTGGGCTTGGAAAGCGTCCAGTCGTATGTAGGGTAGTGTAGGGGTAGGGTTGATTTCAATAAGGTCCTTACATTTGAAAGGTTTGAACAACCCGCAATCAGCACAACATACCACAAGTTAAATAAAAAACTACCAAACTCCGCCCAACTAATATTAATAAACATTACAGCCAAACTAATGGCCTAAATAAAAATATATCTCAAATCCTAACAGTTATCGCGGGTGATGGCGCCATGAGTTGCTGTTATCCAAAACAGATGCAAATAAACATGTTTGTATGTCCTATGTATGTTTGTTTTAAAAACGTTGCAGCGGCGCTGGGAACTGCAGTCTTAGATCTGGGTATGTTTGGCATCTGCAACTCTTCATATACACATTAACCCTATTTCGGACGGGGAGGCCTTTCAGGATTTTCTTGTACAATTGCCAAACGCCGCGAGACATTCAGCTCATATTTGGTGACTTTTCCTAAATGTTCATTGCGCACATCTCAGCAAAAAAAAAAAAAATGCCGGGTCAGGTCAGGTCAGGTAACCAGAGCGGGTTTGTTGACCCCACCTCAGAAAAGTTTGCAAACACGTCAGAGCTTGAGTTTTTCACGAAGTTATTTCCTCTCATCAAGTCTTCAAAACAGTGCCTGCAGTATGTGTCGTTTGTATATCTCAGAATTTTTGATCTGTGACCTGAGGTTAGGTCAGAGTCGTGACCTTTACATTGCAAGCCTATGGAAAAGTATTGAAATGCGACCTGCACCTCGAGTAAACGAGTCAAAACCACCCAATTCTTTAGAATTATGACAAATTATCTTATCTGTAATGATTCAGGTGCCATTTACTGACAGGGACACCGGGGAGGGTTATCTGAGCCGAGATCATGTGAGGTGATATCTGGTATCTACCATACATCAATGCTCATTGCTCACAATACTTACAATATTGACAATGCTTTTGCTTACAACACTTACAATACTTACGATGAGACCAGCAAGCACTCTGCCGTTACAGTTCTAACTTCTGTTTCGAAAACCGACGTTACACACATTCGCTGCCAGCATAACATGCATTGTTTGACAGTAACAAAATACAATTGACATCTGAACCCCAAACGGACCGCCATCCACTCAAATTTTACAACCCTGACCGGTCAGGGGGCGAATGGAGGTCATCTCCTGGGCATTACACTCAGCCCTTGCACAAAATATCTCACCTCACAGTGATCATTACAACAATAGCACCGACTTGATAGTGGATTTCAAAGTACTTGCATCAGCTCTTCCTGCTATTGCAGACGGTCATCTCCTCAGGGTAATGTCGTTCGGGACATGAACGAAGATCGTTTTCGGAGTTTCATAAGTGCTACTGCAACAGCCTGGCGCAAAACAGGACTTGTACGCTCTTCTCTGCACTTTGCCCTTCAGTATATCACAAAAGAATTGTTTAGAATCCATCTTACGCTTCTTTCAGTCTCCCTTGCCACCGTAGGGCGTAGATAGATTGCTGTTGCTGGTAAGTTAAGGCACGGTAGATAGAAATTACCTCGGTTCTCAACGCCTTAAGTTATTTTCATAAAAAAGAACAAATAAATGATCAATAAGATGACAGGAATGTAAACATTTCAATCGTAAAGTAGTCCAAATATTGGAATGAGCTTTTGCTTTTCAGCATCCTCCGATTCATCATCTTTATCATTTGAAAATTCGAGGTACATAAAATGTTTATCACGCGCTCAATGTTAAGTGGGAATATAGTACACGGCAGACACATCAATTTTTGACACTGAACATTTCATCCGTAAATGTTTTAGCATAATTTAAAGTTAAAAACAGCGCGAATGGCAGAGTGAAACAAACAACATCTTTCACCCATTGATATAACATGTAATCTGTGGTGCGCCAGATGCGCCATTATTTGTCAACCGCAGAAGGTGGCATGTGACGTAACAGCATCAAGAGCATCTTTTTTCAAGAACTTTTCAAAACAAGTTTCCTATCTTTCTTCCCCCATTTCTCTCAGCATATTGATTTTATGAGGCAATGGTATGCACCATAAATTCTGTGAAAATAGTTTGATCATTTTCATGCATTCTTAAAAAATCGAGTTCCCAACCCCATTGATGTTTTATACACGGGGGACGGCGGAGCTAAAGCACCCTGTGAACCTCGTGTCGGCCGTGACCCACCAGATACGGAGTCACCAGACACGGAGTCATATACGCGGATGAATCGGATGAAGGTGACATCGGGGAAGATGATGTTGGAGACGAGGATTACAATCAGCTGCAAGGTTCACGAGCTGAAGCGGTTCAAAGCGTCCGGAAAATTGTGAGATGGTTTCGGAAGTCTCCCGTGAGAAACGAGGTGCTTTAAATGTACGTGACGGAAGAACATGGTAAACCATTGATGCTAATGCTGGATTGTAAAGGAGGTGGAACAGTTTGTTTGCAATGCTGGAACGATTTGTCACACTAAAAAGCGCAGTGCACAAAGCAATTATTGACATCGGTGACCAAAATATTTAGATGATCAGTGCAAGGCTATAGAACTCCAGGTAAGGACACCAGCCGTTTGACCTTGAACGCCGCCGGCCGGCCGATGATGTCATTGGAGGCAAGCCGGCTCGGCGGACGCATCGGGCGAGCGTATAACGGAGGAGCGTTGGGACGTTGCGGGAGCCGGGGAGAGATTTTAAAGCGTTTTTTGCATACCGTAAACCGGGGTGAGTTGATATGGATTTTGAGGTTATTCTAGATTTCTTTAAAAGCCACATTCATTTACGGAATTCTTTTTGTGCCAGTTTCATGGCACATGCCTTGGGGAGGCAATCAGCAAAAATGAATAAAAAATGTATATATTAATCCCCTTTTTTAAAACGCCAAAGTTCATATCAACTCACCACCCCCCAGGGGGTGAGTTGATATGATTTTGGATTTTTCAAAATTTCTCGGCTAAAGAAGCTCAGAGGTGAGTTGATAATATGCCAATGTTTAAAAAAAGGATGAGAGAACACATCCTGAAAGAAACCATTAGAAAAATGATAAGTAGTTTGGCAGCAGACCTCACATTCATGAAAACGCAATCATGCCCAAAAAAGCGCTATCAAAATGGCTTGATTTTAGCAGCATCATTTTTTCGCTTTATGATACTTAGTTTTCCTTAGAACATTCTGAACTTGGCTAGTCACGTGTCCTCAAGCCAACGGTATCAAAACTGGCAATATATTTTGGAATTACAAGTGTATTTTCTTGTAATTAAAACACATAGTCAGTTGCGGGTCAAGGTTGATATGCCTCTCGACAGAAATAATGGATTGAAATGAAAGAATACATATATTTCTGAGCTTTTGTGGACTGGTAGTCAACAAAATATTTATGAAGTGAAGTGAAGCGAATCTAATTCGGACTGTATTCTATCAGGTGAAATAAGCGACATAAAACAGAATTCGGCATCAAAAGCCAAAATTAACCCTCGCACTTATAGGCGGGCGAACGGACCACCTCGGCTTTTCGCACATAACTCGCGCAAAAAGCGACCGATCGCGACGAAACTTTCAGTGCCTCTCGAGTTTATCAATTTTACACATGTTCTAAAGATTTCATGACCCTGACTCAAATGGTTTTTGACATGTGACCTGATTCTCGAGACCATGCTTGGCCGGAATCGCGATTTGGCGTAGTCGGCTCACATTATTCGCGCATTTCCTTTTTTTTGTCTTTTTGTGATTGTAACGTCCAAACATGTAAATGATGTTGGTCCCATGCAGTATTGTGCGTGTCAACTGTCAAGGTCACCTGAAGGTCAGGTCAGGTCATTGACCTTTGGTGACCTCGGCTCACTTTTGGAGTTTTACATGTTTCTAGGGTAGTTTTTCGGGCCGATGTCGAATTTAACATGCATTTGATCATTTACGAAGTAGTTTTAGTGCCTTCGTAACATGTCACGACACCGTCAGTGGTAGTTGACACTTGACACTCCCTATGGATAGCCGGCAGGACACCTACTGGTTGACCTGACCTGACCTGACCTGGCCTAAATGTACGAAGACACATGTGATCAAAACAAACATGACATTCGTGATCAGCAACAGCCAAAAAATAATAACGTCGCTTTACGAACTTCAAATAATCCCTTATTTTCCCGACTTCTGGGTAACTGACCTGGCCTGGAAGGTTAACCAATGACCTAGGACGCGAGGAAGCCGATGATTGGTTATCATCGGCTTCCTCGCGTCTCGGGCAACACGCTTGTTTTTTCCTCGAAGCTCTAGCTCCACCAGGGGCCAAACGACGATGAAATTCCAACGGATCCCCCCCCCCCTATACGTTAAACGCTGGCAAAACACGAATACGGGCGAGGGCTAAAACACCAGTCAATTTCTTAATATTATTTGTTCCATTTCATTTTGTCACTCATTCTCGGTTGGCAACTGCCAAGCAGGAAAACTAATCAGTTTCACGAGATCAGAATTCCCGCGCTGTTAGCCATACAGAAACGACAGTTCTGTCATTTTCGAAACCACGAATAATTATAACATTTTTTTTTAAAATCTGTATGTATATAGGTGTTCTATAGTGTTCCTTTGTAGCTTGTAGGGAGCCATCTTGAGACTTGACAGGGAGTTGTGCTGTGCCTTTTGCATGTTAGGTATGTCCACAGAAAAAAACTTTGAGGTCACTGATGTTAGTTGTCGGACCTTCGTCCCCGTCTTGAGTTGAGAATTGAGATGTTAGTTTCAAACGTTTCGGCCAGTTACTCTCCGGCCGTCGTCACTCGTCAGGTGTTATTTGACCCTCAGAAGGACCTGGATGTTGGTGGCGTTGCGCCGTACGCGTCCAACCGTTCGAAAGCTCCTCTAGTCAGCGGGAACCGAACTCGGGTTTCCCCGGTGATGGTCCACGGTTCTAACCACTCCACTATCGAGTCAGATTTGACTATCGCCGGAGAAGTTACTTACTGAAACGTTGTGAAACTAACATCTCAACTCAAGATGGGGACGAAAGTCCGACAACTAACATCAGTGATACTAACAGGCCTCATATCAAGCATTCAGAAAAAAAACTATAGCTTTTGGGGGTTGATGGAATGATGTGGGGAGAGAAAAGGAGAAGAGTTGGTCTAATTGACTTTGTCTTACTTGCAGACCCATATTACATGCTAATTTGCATGCATACCAGCCTGGTATCAGCTTTTATCATGCATATCAACTCACCACTTGATGGCATATCAACTCACCACCTGTCACTTTTCTTAAAATTATAAAAAAGCGTTGTTATAGGTGAAACTCAAAACTACCTGGGATCAACAGTAAATTGATGGTAGTTTCTTTCCCAGTGCATGTTGTTCCATGAATATCCACCGTCTTTGCTGTAGGGTGGGGACTTTTCCTTAGTTTCAAAATCAGAAGAAAAAAAGGACTTTGAAAAAAGTAATGTGTAAAGAATGCACTGCACCACATGCATGCATTTCTCAGCTATATGCATCACTTATTGGTTGCTTCACTTCACAGAAAAATAAAACTAAAAATTGGTTTACAAATGGATGAGTAGCACACATTTTAACATTTTTCGAGCAATTCATATCAACTCACCACCCCATATCAACTCACCCCGGTTTACGGTACCACCATTGTTATGTAGATTGATCTAGACTGCATTCTTATAAAGTTCGACGCATCTTAGGCCTGGATGGTGCGTACATTCGTAGAACGGTCCGACGTCCGTGGTCGAAGCTGTCTATATGTAGGTACCTAAAGACGCCAAGACCGGTACAATAACGGCGACCTGATCCCGTCTCTGGCGATTCTAGGACTCTTTTAGAGTCATATTTTTCCCAGGTTTATGTTTGTAGATA
This sequence comes from Amphibalanus amphitrite, assembly GCF_019059575.1. Lineage (NCBI taxonomy): Eukaryota > Metazoa > Arthropoda > Thecostraca > Balanomorpha > Balanidae > Amphibalanus > Amphibalanus amphitrite. Next base: position 315,284 of record NW_024882054.1, read on the forward strand.
TAAAACTTTATCGGAATTCACTGGGATTGTATTGCGTATGCAAGTCCAAATATTTCGGCCAATATTGTTTGGCCTTGGTCACTGGACAACTAGAATTCGGGGGGCATCCCCTAAAAAGGTTTCTGTGAATTAAAAAAAAACATCGGATTTTGATTCCTTGTGCTCTACTGTGCAGTTCGATCAATAAAATTTTCCTCAGAAAAGTTGTGAAGTTTTCGTTTTGTTCTTGAAAAACGAATTCGGACGCTGCCCCGGATGTGGGCCTGTGGGGGATAACATTTGTCCCAAACGCCTTCCCTTGGATCCGCCAGCGGGTTGCCCCACCCTGAGCTTAACTAAAAAGTAAAAACGTCTTGAAATCCCACCAGAGAGCCCGATGGTAAGGTCAATTCAAATCCGATAACTCATCTGTCTGTCCGCCTAAATTACTGCGCACCGTACCTACGGCGCCCGGCCCCGTCGGAGCTCTGAACCGACCGTGATATTTTTGGTTTTCCCCCATCCCAAGCTCCATTAGAAACGTTCTCTCTCCCCATCCAATTGCTCATGATGTCATTTCAAATTCAATACCTGCCTCATCTCTGTCTGCCCGCCCATTCATTGCACACCTTAGGTACGGCGCCCGGCCCCGCCGGAAGGATCCTAGCGCGCTGAGTGGTTGCCTCCAGCCGCGTCATCGCGAGGCCCCGCGAGGCCCGTAAATTAATACATTGCGTGAATAGCCGTGTCGCCCCCCTGGATCAGTGATCGGGAGATCGACATGGTGCGAGAGATTGTTCGGTGCGTGAACATCATACAGTAAGGAGCAGAGGCCCTGTGCCGCAGAGAAACTGGACTGTTAGAAGCCGAAGCTGCTCTGAAGTTTGTGCTCAGCTCTCTGGAAAAGGAAGGCGGCCAGCTGGCGAAGCGGTTCTACGATGCCTTGAAGTTAAGGATTCGTCAGCGTCGGTCTGAGGCGGCTTCAGTCCTGCAGGCACTGCATAACAACTTGCTGCCTCAAGACGAGGAAGACAGTGAGATATTCCCCCAGGCCAGTCGGAGAGAAGTAGATCAGTGCATAAGTCGTATGTTACTACGGATGAGTGGGGAGGGGATCGGTGATGCTGTGACTGAGAGTGAGGGAGAAGAGGATGTCGAGCAGTCTGCGGCGGAGCTGACTCTGCAGCAGCAGCTGCAACGAGCTCTGGCGACGGCGGCGAAAAGTCGTGCGCCTGGCGCACCGGGACTGGTGGGAAGATCCCAACTTTCAAAGGCAGTTAAAAAGGAACTACAAAACCTTCCTGTTTCTGGGAAGGGGCCGCTCACCACCATGGCCTACAAGTGGCTCAAAGGCATCGTCGCCACGAGCGTCGAATCTGAAAGTGTTTTCAACTGTAGGTAACATAGTGACAAAAGTACGTTCTCGTCATGAATGACGATACAGTTGACGCCCTGTGCTTCCTGAAGTGTCACTGTAGGTAAAGTAAGAGGCGAGCTGGGAAACTTGCAGTTATCTGTTTACGCTTGGCTTCAGTACAGCCGTGTGTTCTTATCCTTGTGCGAGTCCAAAGGAGATTTAGAAGCTTTTCGGGCAGTGGCACCACGTGAATCCAGTAATATATATTCCCGACCGGGGCTGGGAAAATGCGTTTTATTCACTGAGGTTTTTGTGCGGAGGACCGAGTGCCGGTAGGCACGAGGTCCGTAGCAAAAAACCGAGGTGAATAAAACTGCATTTTCACAGCCCAAGGTTGGGAAGAGATTTACCACATGCCGTACCGGCGCAACAATTAATATCATATTCATTTGGTATTATATATTATATTCTTAATAAGGTGTTAATATTCTATTAACACTATGTTCATATTTATCGTCGCCGTGATTATCTTTTGTGTTTTCATTAATGGGCGGCGTTGAGTATGAAAGATAAAATTCCCTACTGCCCCTTATTTAGGGTTTGAAAAAGCTGAGGATGAAGATGGTGAAGCGCCAGAAGTTAGAATAAACTATGAAGATATGGAGTCCAGCAGGAGTGAGGAAATCGTGAGGAAAACTGAAAATTGGGTGAAACGCTGAATCAAACGCGTCTTAGATCCCAGCTGGAACAATATCAAATGTTTCATTGTGGCTCGCTAAGATGCTTCGCGCATTTAAAGTGATCTTTTTTGCGTGCATTATGTTGTAATAATGAGTACTCTGACCATGTTCTGCAGCAACAAATACATTGGCATTGGAACGATACCTACCCTTGTTTAGTTGAATTACGTTGACAGCAAAATTAAGTGGAAACGCCGTCACTTAATTTTGCTCACTTTTGCTGTTGCTGTTAGTGAACACACAATCCGTAAATATCTTCTTTGGAAATGGTTCTTCCACTCAGAATATTCAGTAAAACTTTGTCTGGGAAAATCAAAAAGCACTAGGACCGAATCGTTTCCCAAATACCTTCAACATTAGCCGAGGCGGGCCGAAGCCATTTCCCAAATGCACGTGCTAATGTTAAAGGGATATCTCGGCATGTGGTAATACATGTACATACGTCGTTTGATTACGTGTATTCTTTTTCTGAACGCAATTTCAGGTGTTTTACTGGTATCGTATCATATCGTATATCGTAACTAAATATGGATGCGTGGGTGATCACTCGATTGCAACATTGAGTAAAAGCGTTTACTTAACGTAACTAGACGCTAGGTCAGTTGAATATTAGAGAAAACAACAATCCCGGGATCCCGGGAAATCCCGGGATTTTCCCCCGAAAATCCCGAAATCCCGGGATCGGAAAAAAGGTCCGGGATCGACATCCCTAATTTGGAAGCATTGACCCTCGCTGTGTAGGGGGTCGTTTTTTGTAGGGGGTGTAGTTTTACACCTACTCTGAAAATTTCATGACCCTGACCCAAAAGACCTTTGACCTGTGACCTGATTCTCGTGACCATGTTCGGCCGGATTCGCGATTTGGCGTATGTCAGCTCACATTATCCGCGCGTTTCCAGTCCAAATACCTATATACCTAGTCGACCAAATACCTATATTTGCTGCAAAATTTCCCCCACATTGACATGAAGTAAATCCTACATTACGTCACAGATCCTATCTACATGACGTCACGATGAAATACAAAAGTCGCAATATCTCAAAAAGTATACAATGAAAACGCGTTAAAAATTGCAGAATTCGTCACAATATCATGAGTAACATTTCCGAATCCTAAATGGTACTTTTTAAAAGGTGGGATAGTCCCTTTAAAATCGGGTACCAATCTCTGCGTCTCGTAACGGCGCACACGCTCGTTTTTTTCCGCGACGCGCTAGCTCCACCAGGGGCGAAACAGCGAGGGGGGTCGTACCCGCCCCCCTCGGCCGGCGCGTATGTAGAAAATCAATCGGTCCGGCGAGGGTTAATTTCCAATCCGAAGCTGGAATGATGGAAATCAAATTTATACATGCGAAACAAGCTGACACAAGTCACAGCTAAAAATTTCCTCTCTCGCTCCCTCTCACTGATTTACCCATTACCCTCTTTCTCATTTTACCCTCTCTGGTTTTCCTTTTCTGTCTCTCTTTTCTCTCCTCCCGTCCTTACCCCTTCCCTCCATCCCTTGGGGCGGTTCCCCTGCGTGCAAGTAACCGCCCCAGTGATGCCAGTACCAACTTTTGTTATGGGTGCCCAGAACACCTTATGCTGAGTTGGGGTGCCCAACTCAGCATTGTGGGTGCCCAGGCACCCACAAAAGCATACAAATCGACACCTATGACAGGGTCATTTTCAACGGCACGTGGCACGTGGTCCTGGACTTTTCCGGCCACTTTGCGACATGCCCATGAGTAGTGCACCGAATGGTGGTTGATCCGCATGGAAGAAACTGGGGGAGGGGGTCGTTTGGATCGTTTTCGAGCAATCTGCCGCTCAGCGCATTTTTCATTTTTCCCATTTGCTTAACATGGAAATTTTCAAAGTCACGTGGCACGTTCACCAGATCGTTCCCGGAGTAAGGACCCATACCAGAATCTAGATCACCTGACCCACTAGAAATCCTGAGAAAATCAGAATTTTTGGAACAGCCGTTTTCTCGGGCATCAACATGTACTGATCTCAGGCAGCTTTTGCCAAACTGTCAGGGAACTCGGATTTGTTTTTCAATAGAAAAAAAAACAATTCTAACGAATAGTGTTTTAACTATTGACAACAACCCTCGGTTAACCCTCGCCGGCACAGGGGGGGGATGATGCACCCCCTAAGGTTTTTTTTTTTTCGCAAATAGCTCGCGTAAAAAGCGGCCGATCGCGACGAAACTTTCAGTACCCTCGCATTGATTAATTTTACACCTACCCTGAAAATTTCATGACCCTGACTTAAATGGCCCTTGACCTGTGACCTCTTTTCCGAGACCATGTTTGGCCGGAATCGCGATTCAGCGTATGTCGGCTCGCATTAGCCGCGCGTTTGCAAGCTTTTCGTGGTTTCAAACGTTCAAACATGTGGATTTGATGTTGCTCCCATACATTGGGGTGGATGTCAAGGTCACCTGAAGGTCAGGTTAGGTCATTGACCTTTGGTGACCTCGGGTGACCTCGGTTCACTTTTTCGAGTTTTACATGTTTTTTGGCTAGTTTTTGGAGCTGAATTCGAATCTAGCAACCATTTGAACATTTACCAGACCTCAACGGGGCGCGGGCTAAACATATTGCAAACAAACATTTTCAGAAGGCAGTGATATGCACAGACTCGGCTTCCGGTCTCCGACAGTCTCCGCCCATGTTGCGCTGTTGGACTTAGTGACAAGAGTCTCCGTTCGGCGTCCATGTTGCGCTGTTGGACTTAGTGACAGACTCTCCGTCCATGTTGCGCTGTTGGACTTAGTGACAGACTCTCCGTCCATGTTGCGCTGTTGGACTTAGTGACAGTCTCCGTCCATGTTGCGCTGTTGGACTTAGTGACAGAGTCTCCGTCCATGTTGCGCTGTTGGACTTAGTGACAGAGTCTCCGTCCATGTTGCGCTGTTGGACTTAGTGACAGAGTCTCCGTCCATGTTGCGCTGTTGGACTTAGTGACAGAGTCTCCGTCCATGTTGCGCTGTTGGACTTAGTGACGGAGTCTCCGTCCATGTCGTGCTGTTGGACTTAGTGACAGAGTCTCCGTCCATGTTGCGCCGTTGGACTTAGTGACAGAGTCTCCGTCCATGTTGCGCTGTTGGACTTAGTGACAGAGTCTCCGACTCTCCGTCCATGTTGCGCTGTTGGATTTAGTGACAGAGTCTCCGTCCATGTTGCGCTGTTGGACTTAGTGACAGAGTCTCCAACCATGTTGCGCTGTTAGACTTTTTCATGTCCACGCTAATTTATTTTCACGAAGACAAACAAAACTCAGTACAGTCGTACACTTCAAAACGCTTGAACGTACACATTACACAAGGTATAAAACACACGGGTGTCACCCGCGTTGCTCCTAGATTGTGCTATGTGAATGTTGCTGTGCACGCCACAAAGCATCCGACGCTCCTTAGTACAACTTATGTGCCCTACACAATAGAAAAATAAACAGACTATCTTGCTCAAAGTTTTCCATTTCTTTTGAAATACATCTTCTTTGTTTTTTTTTAGTCTGCATGAAAATCGCTCTTTCTGAGCTTCGTTTCTTACGTAGTTCCAGAAATGACTTATGCTAGGTCTTTCGCCATCATTTCTGGCTTTATATATAACTGCCTCGACTACTGTGATAATCAGTATTTGTATTTCGTCTAAATCTCTAGGGAAAAACCACGCATCAACGCGGTGTCTATAATGTATTTGAAATTTTTGGAAGAGTTTACAGTCGATCTTTTCTATGAATTGTTTAGTGACGACGCAGCGCCAGAAAAGATGTTCAATCGTCCCAGTTTCTTGTTTGCAGAAAGTGCATAAGTTATTAGGTGATACATGGATAATGTGTAACAATTTGTTCGTAGTTGTTATTCTCCTGATGATGCGGTAATGAAAGTAAAGTAGATGAAAGTAAAGTAAAGTAGAAAGTTGTGCTGTTGGACTTTGTGACAGAGTCTCCGTCCATGTTGCGCCGTTGGACTTTGTGACAGAGTCTCCGTCCATGTTGCGCCGTTGGACTTAGTGACAGTCACAGAGTCTCCGTCCATGTTGCGCCGTTGGACTTAGTGACAGACTTTCCGTCCATGTTGCGCCGTTGGACTTAGTGACAGAGTCTCCGTCCGTATCGCCTGCCGCAGGTTTCTGGGCCAAGGAGGTGGGCAAGATGGCAGGGGAAGACCTACCGCTGGTGCCCATCCACCACCAGTACGTGGTGACGTCGGCCATTCCCGAGGTACGGTCCACAGCCACTGCCACTGTAGTCCGTAGTTTTATTGTATTTTATTGTATTAACATTAACCGTCCGTCCGTGTTCCCACAGTTTTTCCAGGACATTTAAAATATGGTGGACTTTTACACGGCAGTAATGTAGGGGAGGTTGGGGTAATTTGGCCGCTTTTTTAGAAAACGATGTAACCTAAAATTGACGACACATTTCTGCATTTTCTCAACGCTGACAGGTGTCACATTCATTTTACTTTACTGGACAGTGAACTTGAAATGATAGAGTAGTTACTTATATTGTAATTGTGACGTATTACAAAGCTCTGCAAGGCGGCCAAATTGCCCCACTAGCAGGGTTATTTGGCCGGGGGTGTGGTGCAATTTGGCCGGTGTTAGTTTGAGGCCGGGATTTTTTGTTATAGGCGAGTCAGCTTCACATTCAGCAATGGCGTGTGTCCTACGACGCATTTGACGCATTTCGGAGGAAGACTCAGCGGTCACAGGGGTCGAAAATAGTCAAAATAGCGGCTCTAGATGCGATCACAGTTTTTTTTTACGAATACCTTTTGAAGTAATCAAGCTAGGTCAAAGCTAAAAGTAGCATCGTAATTCTCTCGTCGGTCCGCATCGAAACATATGTATGTGTGTTGACCTCGAGAGGTCAAGGTCAAAGGTTGACTTCAGGTCACGCTACCTCAAGTCGCTTGACCTCAAAGTCACGTGATTTCAAGGTCATCATGTATATCATTTGATGCGCCTTGATGAGCTGAACACAATGAGACCATTTGCGCGGCTGTATCTTTTTCCTGTTAGGATTTATTAGCAAAAAAAAAACCGTTTGGTTATCTTTAACCCTTGCCCGCACATGCCATTTTCCCATCCTAGAACGCACATGGGAGGGGGGGGGGTTTGCCAACCCCCGCGCCATTTCGTTCCTGTTGGAGATAGAGCTTCGCGGTAAAGACCAAAAAGATTTTTTGGGAAGAGACGAATCCAATGATACCCAGTTTTACCTTCTTAGGTCAGTCATTGACCTTCCAGGTCAGGTCAAACTAAAAAATGTTGCTGTTTTGGGTCACCGTTGGATATCAAGTGCGCTGCTTATCATATACCGATGACAATGGCGTTTTCTGGTGCCAAGCCAGCTAGAAGCTCTTGGTCACACTACCCGACCAGGTTTTTGCTGCTGAGGTCATTTCAGGTCAATTTAGGTCAAGGTCAATGATAGTGATGTCAATTACGGAAAATCGGAATACCGATACCAAACCAAATACCAACCAAAACCACGGGAAAATACCGAAACCAAACCCACTTGGGAAACTGAGGGAAATACCAACTTTTTACCGATTTTTTAGCCTCTTATACATTAGTGAGGGCTTATGATACCAACAAAATACCAAACGCATTACGATTGAAATACCAAATATCAAGTTGGTATCGGTTTGGTATCGGTATACCAAAAAGTTGGTATCCGATTGACATCTCTAGTCAATGATATGTGTTTGTATGTCTGTGTGTGTCTGTGTGCATACTGATTTGTGCACCGATTGTTTATGTGTCCATATTACATGAAATCATGATCTGAGCTTTTACCAAAAATGCAGTAAAAAAAAATCATGAAAAGTAAATGCAGCTTGCCTAAAACGCAATTATTTTAGATGACCTAGGTTGACCTTGACCTTGACCTTGACATCTTTACATCGTCGAACAACATGTTCCATGACAGGTGGGAGGTGAGACTGGCAAAAAAGGCCGAAATCAAGGTGTCAGAAGCTCACAAGGCCCATAGCCAACGCAAGATGTTGAGAATTGGTCATTTGGGTCATGACATGACCTGAATAACATGGTCATATCTCCGAAACCAATAATCACAGAAACTTGAAATTTTCAGTGGACATCGAGAAAGGGTAGAGGAGCAGCTATACGAAAAATCAGGCTTCTAGCTTTAAAAATGTGGAGTGCAGAGCAGAAAAACTACCTGGGGGGGGTGGCAACCACCCCCATGTGCGGGCGAGGGTTAATGACGTCACATGCCCTTACAGCTGTCCAATAGGAAATAAGGCATCAAGGTAGTCAAAGTTGGTCATGAACTTTATGTCATTTACGGTATAATTGACCATAACAACTCGGCCGTCCCAGCGGCCAGCAAAGCTGACTGAACTTTACACTTCGATCGGAGCTTAACTTCTCTCACCGGCCGCTCGACGGACACGTTGTGGGCCTTGGGTCGTCGCTGTGACGGTGTGGATTCCCAGGACAATTTGTTATTCGTCACCGCAAGCAGAATGCACGAGGATCTGCTGCGCTGTCTCACTGTGCTGGCGGTGGTTCGCCTGCTGGTCCTGGCTGCGGTCCCGGCCCCTGCCCCGGTGCGCTTGACGCCAGCTGAGAGCGTGGGTAGAGGGTGCAGAGCGGCGGAGTTGGACCGGCTGACCGAGCGAGTGGCCGCCGCACGACCGCCCCGGCCTCGCCCTGCGGCGGTGGAATTTCCCACTCCCACGCTGCCGGGGGTGCCGCCCGTGGCCGCCGCTGACCATGACAGGTCGCCGCCGGCCGGTGGGAGCGCGCACAGGGGCGCGCCCAGGCTCACCCGGCGAGGAGTGCGCAGTCGGCGGCGGGGCTCCAGGGGCGGACGAATCTGGAGGACCAGGGAACACGCCGGGCAGCTCTACATCGCCCAGCTTAATGTACAATCAATTAAGCCAAAACTTCTCGAACTACGACACGACATCGACCAACACGGCTACGACGTAGTGGCGATGTGCGAGACGTGGCTGAAGCCATCGACACCCAACAGACTGATTCCTGTGCCGGGCTACCAGCTTCTGCGGAGGGACAGAGCCGACGGCAGGGGCTACGGCGGCGTCGCCGTCCTGGTTAAGGAGGCGATTGCTGCGGTCGTGCTGGACGGACCTGATCAGGTCACGGCCGGCTCCAAACTGGAGTCGCTGTGGGTCCAGGTCGGCGCGGGCCTGCTGAAGGTGGTGATCTGCTCCCTGTATCGGCCGCCCGTTCAAACGCAGGCCCGTGTCACTGCAGACCTCGATGAGCTGGAGCGGCAGCTACAGCACAACGTCACCCGTCATAGCGGACCCATCATCATCGCCGGCGACATAAACATCAATACCAGAGACACCAGCAGCAGCACGGCTACAAGACTTCAGGAGCTGTTTGCCGCTTACACCATTCAGCAGCACATCAAAGACGCTACATTCAGGTCATCAGGCTCCACCATCGATGTGATTGCCACGAATCGGGGTGTAGAGCGAGCCGGCACGCTGCACTGCCACTTCAGTCCCCACAACTGGACTCGTGCTCTGGTACTGGTCCCCGGCCGCCGCCCGGCCCAGTGTGCGGTGACGGGGCGGTGCTGGCGCAGACTGGACACGGCGGAGGCGAACCGCCGCCTCAGTGACGTGGACTGGAGCCCTGTGTTCCACACTGCCGACCCCGGTGAGCAGTGGGACTATTTTACGACCGTGACGGTGCCCATTGTGAACAGCCTAGCCCCCATTCGGAGGGTCAAAGTGCGCAATCCGACGGCGCCCCCGGTGACAGAGAACACAAAAGGTCTGATGTCACAGCGGCGCGCGGCGCTCCGGGCCGGTGACCGGGATCGTTATAAGGACTTAAACCGACAGGTCAGGTCGGCTGTCCGCCGTGACACGCGCGAGGAGATCGGCCGGCGTATAAGTGAGGGCGGACCGAGCTCCATGTGGCGCAATGTGCGGCCGGTTATATCGGGAAAACGGCCGACCCGACCACTACCGCACGCGGACGTGGACGCGATAAACCAATACTTCGCCAGTGTCGGTACCTCCACCGCCCGACAGGTGGACTCTGGTGGCCCGCGGCTGGCAGCGCGCCTGCCCCGTGTCAGCACCGGCCGGTTCCAGGTAGCGCCTGTTACACCGGAGCAGCTGCGGCGCGTTATCGGCCGGATGGCGAGCAGCACGTCGTGCGGGGCGGACGGACTGTGTGTGCGGTTCATCAAGCAGTGTTTCGACTCCATCTGTCCTGTCATCACCCACATTGTCAACACCAGCATCAACTCCCACACCGTCCCAACATCATGGAAACTAGCCCTAGTCCATCCTATCCAGAAGTCGCCCAAATCCACTGACCTATCCAATTTCCGTCCCATATCAATCCTACCAACCATCGCCAAAATAACCGAACGTGTCGTTTATGAACAGCTTTTTACGTACTTTACAACCCATCACCTTTTCTCCTCTAGTCAACACGGTTTTAGATTGAACCACTCGACCGACACAGCGTTACTCACTGTAACTGACAGAGTGTTTGAGGCCATGGACCGGAAAGAGATCACCCTTCTGTGCCTTTTAGATCTATCAAAGTGCTTTGATGTTGTACAGTATATCTAAAAAGTATGTCCCCTGGTTTGGCTCTCCCACAGGAGGCGAATCGGTAACTTGGCTGAATCCCAATTGCGGCACCCGGCCGCCAGGGTCGCTGCCGCGCGAGCGGCCTTGACCGCTCGCATGTCATTGGCAGTTCGGTCCCTCCCCATCTATACCGAGGTGGGGAGGGGAGAAGAGGGGAAGAGAGGGAAGGGAGCGGCTTTCGCTCGGCACTTGGCGATACCTGGCTGACCCCGCGCTCCCTCCTGCCCTCAGGCGAAGACCGACTTCCTGGCCTGTAGCGGCCCAGCGGAAAACCGAGCTCGCGGGGCGCGACTCCATTGGCCCAATCTTATAAATGAACTGCTGTCGTATTCACGGCATTAGATAATATTAATAGTGATACCAGCAGTGGATGTGGTAAAATACAGTCCAAAATAAACGAAAGCACACGATTCGTGCATAATGCGCCCTCCCATTCAAATAAGCCCGCCCACTTCGATAGATGGTTTAGTTTCTTAGGGCGTAAAAGATGCAAAACACTACCGATTTTTTTTTAAGCTCGGCCACTGGGACCGACAATATACAATTGACTGAAATGCATGAAACCATTTTGCATTTAGGTAATAGCCGTTTTCTGCACCCAAACTTTAGCCAGTGACACCCTGTCCATTCTAAAGCGTTTATAAGATTGGTCCCAGCACCCGATTTTATATGAGTAAGTCGTGTAGCCAGGAGCCTGCCACTAATAGGGTTAAAAAGCATCTTATTTCTAACGAATTTATTATTATGGCCACTTTTACAGGACGTCTATAGAGCTTTGACTTTCACATTTCTTCCTCGTTCAGGAGAAACGTTTTAACTATTGGTGCCAATCGGAATTTCTTTTCTTGGAATTCCAATTTTTGTCCAATTCCAATTTGGAATTTGGACGGAATTCTTAACATTTTTTGGAAATTAATCGGAACACAAGGCCTTTAAAATTTAAAACTTTAAAACGGAGGCCTTTAAAACGCTTTTAAACACTTCTAAAATTTACGCAAAAAATGCAAAAATCGTTAAAAATTGGAATAGCCCCCGCTTTGGACAAACTTGGAAATTTACTTGGCAATTTCTTGGAATTGGATCGGAATTGGAATTGAAATTTCATGAAATTGGCACCACTAGTTTTAACCCTCACCGGACCTTCAGGTTTTCTGAATACCGAGGGGACGTTGGGGGTTGGAAGTGAGGAAACAACCCCCTTCGCCGATTCGCCCCTAATTGAGCTAGAGCCTCACGAAAGAAACGATCGTGTGCGTCGTTACGAAATGCAGCGATTGGTCTCCGATTTAAAGGGACCCTCCCACCTTAACATTAGATTTGAGTTGAGATAGCCAAAATGGGGTCCCTAGCTCACAATTACCGGTTTCGGCACTCACAACATCGAGAAATGCCTTAAATCGGAAATATTGAATTTCAAAATTGCAGCATTTTGATTCAGAGGGGCTAATGCTTCCCTCTGAATGTGTGACGTCAGCGCAAATATCTAACGATTTTTAAATGTTTGACTAAAACGTTTTGTAGCACGCGGTGGTATATGCTACTTGCGCGCAACATCTGCCGCAAACGCCGCACTTCTAAAATAAAGTCGCTAGAAACAGCGGAGATCCCAAAAAAGTAAACAAAAGTAAAAGTCTAATATCTTGAAAACCGGTGAATATTTTTCGGTGAAATTTGGTAGATGTTCGTTTTCGCTCTTTCTGAACCGAGCGACATCACTTTCATGCCAATTCATAAACTTTTTTGAAGGTGGGAGGGTCCCTTTAAGGACCAGGGTCAGCCGATGACTTACTTCGGAGGTCAGGTCAAGTGGCCCAAGGCACAGGTTCGGTTTTTGGTAAATAACTTCGCTAAAAATGATCGCAGATCCGCGATTTTAGCAGCATCGTGTTTGTCTAGCTCAGGCGTGTCGAATGGTATGCTTTTTCTTCGGGTGAGATCAACTTAACCCTCGCCCGTATAAAGGGAAGGGGGTCGAACGGACCCCCTCTCTTGGTTTTTCGCGAATAACTCGCGTAAAAAGCGGCCGATCGCGACGAAACTTTCAGTACCCTCGCGTTAATCAATTTTACACCCACCCTGAAATTTTCATGACCCTGACCTTAATGACCTTTGACCTGCGACCTACTTTTCGAGACCATGTTTGGCCGGAATCGCGATTCGGCGTATGTCGGCTCGCATTAGCGGCGCGTTTGCAGTCTTTTCGTGGTTTTAAGCGTTCAAACATGGGATATGATCTTGCTTCCATGCATTATGGTGGGTGTCAAGGTCACCGGAAAGTCAGGTCAGGTCATTGACATATGAACATTTACGAAGTAGTTTTGGTGCCTTCGTAACATGTTACGAAGCTGTCAGAGGTGGTTGCCACCTACTACGAATACCCTTACTGGTTGACCTGACCTGACCTGACTCGACCTGGTCTAAATGCTTAAAGACATCATCTCTGATCAAAACTAACACGATATTCGTGATCAGCACCCCGGAAAACCACATAGCAGCCACACTTTACGACTTTCTAAGAGGTCCCGATTTTCCCGGTTTTCGGGTCATTGACCTGACCTGGAAGGTCACCCGATGACCTAAGACCTTAAAATTGGGTATCATCGGCTTCCTCTTGTGACGGGCAACACGCTCGTTTTTTCCGCGAAGCTCTAGCTCGATCAGGGGCGAAACGGCAAGGGGGGGTCCAACGGACCCTTATACGTTTGAGGCTGGAAAAAACACCAATACGGGCGAGAGTTAGGTGTTAACCTCGGGTCAAGGTCAGGTCACAGCCCGTCAGGTCACGAAGCTGGTCAAAGGAGGTCATATTGCATATCAATCGATTCGGCAGGTCTTTTCATGTCCATTAGTGGCTTTATCGACTCGGTAGCTTTATTTGATCGGGAGTTATTGACGAAAAACTGATAGCCTTAGTTACGTGATAAATGACGTCACGCAAGATCAACAAAGCAAAATTGAAGCATCAGACCTTGCAAGGAGCGCATGAAATCACGATTCCGTGTGCTTGAGAATTTGAGATAGTTGTATATCATTTCCGGACCAAACTAGCAATTTCCATATTCCCCTGACTTTTAATGGTGAGAGACTGACCTGATCTCAGGCGACCCTTCAGAAAATCCTAGATATACATTTATACAAGTTGTGAGACCTCTCGATCATACTATAAGATCCTGTAAGTTTCATCTCCCTATGAAAGCTCTGCACTGAGGGTGTTGCGAAGTTGGAACATTTTAGCATAGTCCTAAAATGTTCATTTTAGGACAGTTTAGGACAGTTTCACACAGTTCATTTTAGGACTGCTCATTTATGACGTCATAGATCAGTGACCTGACTTGACTTAAAAATGCGGTTGGCGTAAAAAAATTCGACTTATCAAATCCCGACTAAAAAAAATCGACTTATAATCCGGTTAATCAAATCCCGACCATGTTTTTACCTGGCCATTAATGTTCTAGCCTTACAGGTGATTGTTTGAACGCGGAAGATGCTGAATCTTGGTTAACCCCATACTTATCGTATGATAAAGAACGTCAGTGTTAGAAAGTTAATTAACAATTTTATTTAGGATAGTTTAATTCAAGTGGGTATAATCCGACTTGACAATTTACTAGGAGGGTTTTGCAGCGCTATTAGTTCGGCATTTAATTATAAATCATTGCTAATTTCGATCCGGATATAGTTATTCAATGCTGGCCTTTGCGTCCTCAGAAAACTTGTTTATACCTAGTCATGAAGGCTTGCATTGCCATTGACCCATACTTTCCATTTTTCAGCACCATTATTCGCCGTAGTTGACCAGGTGTTTTTCTTCAGCTCTCCCCTGAATCCTTTGGCTTAGACCTGGCGTATCACCCGTGCATCGCAAGACGCATCTACCACACACAAGTTCATGATCCCCACGAACCCACATCAGCGTCCGTTCGCTTGGTGTGTGACCCCTTGACCTTTGGCCGCGACAACTGCCAGCTTGCCGGAGCACCCCTCCCTACACGCGCTGCCCCGCACGCTCCCCTCCCTCTCCCCCCCCCCTCGGGTCGTGTCACGAAGGTTCGGGCTTACGCTACTACCGGCCGCTGCGCAGCTGTCACCTAGCGCTTGGGAATGTGTGGTCTGGTGCGGATTCAGCCAACTACCGGCTCGCGACACCAGCGCCACGTAGTGGCGACGGTACTAAAGAATCGATAACTTTATGGCGATGTATCGAAAGGCCGTCTATGGATTCATGACTCGCCTGAGCCAGACGGACAACCGAATCGTATCCTCCCTATATGAAAGTGATCTGGCATGTTATTCATCGATTCGGAGAGCGTGGTGCTCTGCCCTGTACAGTGGTACAATTTTGATGTGATGTGACTGGTACTGGACCTCGAGTCTGTCAAATATAGTTATCTCTCTCTCTCTCTCTCTCGGTACATTCTTTTTAGACACACTGTACCTCATGATGGACTTCTGAGAAAATTGGAGCTGTACAATGTAGACACTCGCTGGTTTAAGAGCTACCTGGCGGACCACTACCAGCAAGTAGTAGCTAGGAGCCAGCGAGGCTCATGTGATCTGTCGTCGCCTCTGCCGAACCCGATCGGAACTTACCAGGGGTCAGCGCTCGGTCCGCTGTTGTACAGCATCTACGCCAACGACTTGCCGCTGTATGCTGATGACGCGTGCATAGTGCAGTACGCGGACGACACTCAGGTTCTCGTGAGTGGCAGGCCCGGAGACATTGGTGCCCTTGTTAGCTCCATGGAACGTAATCTTTCGCAACTTGCTCACTGGTTTGGCAAAAATGGCATGAAAATCAACGCTAAAAAAAACACAGCTCATAGCTCTCGGCACTCGACAAAATCTTCGACAGGTACGGGGACCCGCAGTTGCTACTGTACACGAACCCCAAGTCTAACCGTCTGTCCTGTCCAGTAACAACCGATAACATTGATATCGACTGCTGGTCCCTGTACAAGAGCAGCTGAGGTTTCCTGTGAGTACCCTCTGACAGCTTATCGTTGTTCCCTGTGAGGGTGCTGGGACAATTTACTCAGGGTCGCTATACAGTAGCAACTGCGGGTCCCTGTACCAACCATTTCTATCAAGTTCATGGGCACGACTGTCTCCGGTTCTCTCATGGTGCGGAACCTGGGTGTCGTATTCGACCAATTTATGACTTTTACCGCGCACATTGACGATGTGGTTCGGCGCTGCACAGGCATTTTAATCGGTTTGAGTCACTGCCGTCATAGTTTACCTTCTGCAACGCTCACAACTCTAGTCCAATCTCTAGTCGTATCACTTATTCGCTACTGTCTTAGTGTCTACGGAACCTGTAACACCACACAAACTGGTCGGCTACAGAAAGTGTTGAATTTCGCAGCACGCGTCATCTCCGGGCGTCGAAAATTTGATCATGTGAGTGACGTCCTTCATGAACTGCAGTGGCTTTCGGCGCGCAATTTACATGTTTTTCACACGCTGACATTGTTAAAGCGCATTCTGTCTACCTCTCAGCCCGAGACGTTATCCGCCAGCCTCACGCTTCGACGACTTGTTCATCAGCGCGACACGCGACAGAACGAGCTGCTGAATGTGCCTACCATTAGATCAGAATCCGGTAGGAGACGCTTTTTATACTCAGCCGTGACCGCTTTTAATGACTTACCACAAACGATTCGCGACCTAGGCCTGAGCCCATTTAAAAGAGAGCTGCGGAGGTATTTGCTCCAGCAACAGACCGATGCCGGCTAGTGACGACCCACTCGCGGGAAGTGTGATTGGGTGTGCGTTTGTGAGAATGAATTCGTGTACGATGTGTGTGACCAACTATCCTTATTTTTTAATTGAGACCCTGATCCTAGAATAGCCACGCTTGTGTGGAATGGGTCTATGATGTGAAATAAATAAATAATAAATAAATAAATAAAGCGACCCTGAGCGCACCGGCCAAGTTGCCCCACTAGTCCCGGCCAAATAACCCCACATTGCTATTCTGAAATTTTTGTCTATAAAGTCGTCATGGCTGTACGGAACTAAATGAAGTTGCTCTTGGAACCGCTTAACACCCCCAGAATGGCGCTATAAGGTCGGAATTCGTTCACAGCCCAAATACTACATTTTATACAACTTTTTAAGCGGAAGTAAAAGTTGCCATTTTCAAATGAACTTCACGTTTTATTTATTTTGAAGAAAACTATGAGGGGGGAGCTTTTGACATTTGTTCTCGAATTATTACGGAGCGAGCGAAGCGAGCGGAGTCTTACGTAGAATAACGGAAATTTCTGAGTATGAGCGGCCGGCCGGCCGGCCGGCCGTGGTCACGATTCTGCGACGCTTATATCTCAGGAACCACTTGACCGATTTACACGCGGTAATTTTTGCAGGGTAGCTTCATTCCTTCTATTAAGTATTGGACTACTCCCGATGCACGTGGGTGACCCCTTATGCACGTGTCACGTGCAAAACGAAGAGGTGTCACTTTTGTAATTGTTGCAATATCTCGGTAACTACTTGGCCGATTGCGCTGAAAGTTGGCATGTAGGTAGGCACCCACTAGGCAATGCACATCCATGTGCCAGAGTTGGGGTGCTGCTGCACGTGCGCACGTGCAGGGGTCGATTCTAGATCTCAAGAACGGCTGGACCGATGGCGCTCAAATTTGGTACATGGTTAGGGACCGGTTAGTAGGGTGCCGTGCAAAAGTCAGTTGGGACCCATTTTGCACGTGCACACGTGCAGGGTACCGCTTCCAGATCTCGAGAACGGCTGGGCCGATTGTGCTCAAATTTGGCACATCGCTAGAGACCGGTTAGTAGGGTGCCGTGCACAAGTCAGCTGGAGGTACCCCCTCGAAATTTCGCACGTGCAAGGGTCACCCTCTCGCTCGCTCCGTTAGTCGCCCCAAAAGGCGTTATACTGGTTTATTACGGAGCGAGCGAAGCGAGCGGAGTCTTACGTAGAATAACGGAAATTTCTGAGTATGAGCGGCCGGCCGGCCGGCCGGCCGTGGTCACGATTCTGCGACGCTTATATCTCAGCAACCACTTGACCGATTTACACGCGGTAATTTTTGTAGGGTAGCTTCATTCCTTCTACCAAGTATTGGACTATTCCCGATGCATGTGGGTGACCCCTTATGCACGTGCCACGTGCAAAACGAAGGGGTGTCAGTTTTGTAATTGTTGCAATATCTCGGTAACTACTTGGCCGATTGCGCTGAAAGTTGGCATGTAGGTAGGCACCCACTAGGCACTGCATATCCATGTGCCAGAGTTGGGGTGCTGCTGCACGTGCGCACGTGCAGGGGTCGTTTCCAGATCTCGAGAACGGCTTGACCGATGGCGCTCAAATTTGGTACATGGTTAGGGACCGGTTAGTAGGGTGCCGTGCAAAAGTCAGTTGGGACCCATTTTGCACGTGCGCACGTGCAGGGTGCCGCTTCCAGATCTCGAGAACGGCTGGGCCGATTGTGCTCAAATTTGGCACATCGCTAGAGACCGGTTAGTAGGGTGCCGTGCACAAGTCAGCTGGAGGTACCCCCTCGAAATTTCGCACGTGCAAGGCTCACCCTCTCGCTCGCTCCGTTAGTCGCCCCAAAAGGCGTTATACTGGTTATTATTTATTATATTAGTTATTTATTACATTATATTAGTTATTTATTACATTACATTATATGTATTAGTTATTTATTACACTATGGTACACACTTCACAGTATACACCAGGGGCGCGGGAACTATTTTCAAACTGGGGGGGGGGCACACCATTATAGCCGTTTTCACGACAGGCTGTCTGGCGAATGCACCTAATTTGACCAAATCTGCACGTAATCTCTTACAGCAAATATCTTCATTTTATGAATTTATTTCAGTGTTTTAATCAATGATGCTCTCTGATAATATGACAAAGTAGGCATATAAGCAATAAGTGCAACCCTAGCTGATAGGTACTAAGAGAAACACTGAACCTAATTTGACCAAATCTGCACCTAATCTGCACCAGATGTGCACCAAATGTGTACCAGATGGCCGTCGTGAAAACGGCTTATATAGATCAACCTAGGGTACCCCCAAATCTAGTTTTCTCACCGGTTTTAGGCCACTTATTTTTCATCCCTTAGCTCGTTCAACAAAAAAGAAAACATTTGCAAAAAGGCGGTATTCCGTCTAAAAGTTGTGGGGCACCGCCTCCACGGCCCCAGAGTTTGGGGGGAGGGGCAAGCTGCCCCCACTGCCCCCCCCCCCCGGTTCCCGCGCCTATGGTATACACCATTTGGTGATCCATGATGCGATCCCTAAGCCGGTGAGTTGCTATGGTTCACGTGTTTTTGCACCTGGGGCATTCCAGGACGATTCAACAAGTGCTTAACACCCGCCCCTCTCGGATTTTCTTGAAAATTGGTATAGAGTGCGCAGAAGCCTGTGCGCAGAAGCCGATTCTGAAGATTTCAGGTCCGTCAGAGTAACGGTGATCGAGTTATAGCCTCGGGCAATTTTGCAAATTAGTTAAAAAATGTTTTTTATAGTCTATGATGCTCCTTATGAAATTGTTGACCAGTGTGCAAAAATTTCAGATGGGTATTTTGACAAATATTTTTTTTTTTGCCCCATGCAGCGGAAAGATACCACTTTTGAGGCGCCGCCGGCGCGTGTTTTCTAGATAGCGTGTTTATGATGATGTAAATAATAAACGAATTATTACAAATGCATTCAAAAAGTGTTGTCAGGTCTTCAGTGGCGTAGCCAGAAATCAGCGAAAGGGGTGGTGCTCGAGGGGGCGACTTTTTCCCTTGAGAGGGGCGCCATAGTGAGCTAGTGACAGGGGGTCAGTCTAAAATGTAGCGTCATATATTCATGCATGATTTACTAGGTGTTCCTACGGAACCGGCACGAGTATCAGAACCAGGTTTCGCTGATTTTTCATGAAATCCAATTAATGCAATTTGCAGCTCAGTGTTTTTTATCAAAAGCGATAAAAAATCTTTATGCATATTTAGCACGACATAGGAAACGAGCTCAGGCTACGGACATGTTATTCTCATAATACACACCCATTCGAATTCGAAACGGTAAAATATGCGTTGATCGATTGGCACAATCTTTATTCTTTGCAAAAAAAAAAAAAAACATACAGGTTCACTCACTGAACCAAAATGACCTGTGGACTGCAGCCTCTCAAATATCTTCATTGAGGGCCAGTTCAATTTTGCTACCTCTCTATAAGTACCTATAAGTTACCGATTACCTATAAGTTAACCCGCGCCGTGCTGGTGGCCTGTGCTTTCCGTGTCGTGCTGGGGGGGGGGGGTTTCACGTCCCCCCTCTAACTCGGCTCTTGGGCCACGTAGCGACACGCGGTAAGGGGAAATCGAAAGAGCGTCAAAAATAATGACGGAAAGAATTCGTTTCAATTTTTAGGTCAGGTCAAAGGTCAGGTCACCAGAGGTCATCAAAGGTAAAATTGAGTCCATTTCAACAATTTTGGAAACTGCCAACGGCTAACTCGGGAACCAATAGAGCTACAGCGCCGCGGAAAAGCGCATTCGATAGCCCTTTTACAGGCTTTTCTGAATATTGCTCTCGGATTTGATCTCAGGTCAATGGTTAAGCCTCCAGCCAGAGGGCAAAAATTCCAAAAATAACAGTTTTTATGAAAAGCGTTTTTCTGCAATAACATTTGGTTCAAGACAGTGACGATATTTCTTTTGCCTGCCTCGTGTTCCTCTCGTCGAGACGCGTCGAATGAACTATACGTTGACCTTGAAAGGTTATTTTAAAAATTTGACCGCAGGTCAAGGTCATGACCTGACCGTAAAGGGCCATTCTGCAGATCAGTCGATCCGTATCGTCGAGCTGACCACATCTGACGTGTTTTCACCGCTCTAGCACGTCTCCATTAAAAGATGAAGCCAAAAAACCGTTTATGGTGATAAAATAGGTGACCGCTTATGACCTGAGATGACCTCAAGGGCACATAAAAGGACACATGTGCATTTTTACGATTCAGTGTGCTATGTTTACCTATGAACCGATGTTTAAGGGGTTTTAAACGACATTCGTCCAAAAGAGGCGCATTTCACTTTTCTCCCACTGACTTGAGGTCCCAAAATTGACCTGACCTTAGGTCACAGACATAAAAAGTCCGAGATGAACATTTTATGCATATTGTTAGTCTTATCAATCTCTAAAAGTTTCAAAAGTGATCGTTCTGTCGGTGTAGCTATAGCGGGTCTTTTAACTTTTTTTAGGTAAGGTCACTTGACGTGCCCTAGTGACCTGACCTTGAACGACCCTCATCTGAAATTTAACAAGCTGTGTAGAAAAGATGTATGAACAGGTGTACCAAAGACAGCGGAGGCGCTGCGCGACGCCGTTTTTGAGATGTTCGCGAGGAAAAAACCTAAGGGGGCGTACCCCCCCTCCCCCTCCAGCACGGCGCGGATCAATGGGAGACAGTTGAAATGCTCTTCTTCTGAACGAAAACAACCTCAACCATCGGGATGCAGGTAAATATGACACATTTAATCGGTAAATGTCACTCGTGATGTGACCACTTTTATGTTACTGAGGTCATCTCAGGTCATGAAAGGTCTCCAGTAGATTTTGGACAATAACTTTTGATAGAGATATGGTAGAGCAATGAAACACCCTATATAATTATTTTCCTTCTCGAAAGTATGGATCGACTAATATGCAATATGACCTTTACCGGTTAGGTTATGACCTTTACCTTAGGTCAAATTCTCAAATGCCCTTTTAATGTCAAATTCTAGTTCATTTGACTTGTCTGTCTCGAAAAATGGAACACGATGCTGGTTGAACTAATCTCATGCAGGTCTGAGCAAAATGTAAACGTCCTCCGCGAAAACGTATATTTTGAGGCTAAAACGCTTACCTTAGGTCAAATCTGAGATAATCGATAAGAGAGAGCATAAAAAAGAGCTATCGAATATGCGCTTTGCTGCGGCGCTGTAGTTCAATCTCTTTCTGAATCCTGACTTATGCGCCGCTTTGTCAAAAAATGTCAACATCGGCGAAATTTGATTTTCGGTTGTCGCTGGTGACCTGACCTTCGACCAGTTCGACCTAGCCTTAAAATGATCTAAGTAGTTTTGTAATAGTTTTTGACGCTCTTTCGAACGCCGCCTACTGCGTGTCTCGACGTGGCCCACAAGCTGAGTTAGAAGTGGGTGTTCGAACACCCCCAGCAGGTTCAATAAAAAAACGCTTACGCTGGGGGCGGCACCCCACTGCTAGGCGCTGTCGGCATCGCAATAATGGGCGGCACAGCGCTGAGGGGCGCAACTTGCATTGAGGGGTGGCATTGTACGGTGAAGGGGCAGCGTCGCGTTGAGGGGCGGTATCGCAACGAGGGTGGCACTTACAAGGCTGCCTAATAAGGAACGCTTCGCTTGGCACATCCAAGCCCAGCTCGGCGCCGCCTAGCTGCTGCATCTTGAAAAGGGCCCTTGGTGTCGATGAGAAAGCCCCATTGTCAAAAAATTGCCTAGCGTCAGTGGTTTCGGGGGGGGGGGGGGCGACCGAAGTATCCAATTCAGTTTCGCGTCAGTGACTACTGGAGGGCGTCAACGACCTCGGATAGGGCGAATGTGATCTTCAGAAGGGCACCGGGTGCTCTAGAGGGGTGCAATGCTTGGATGGGGTCACTGCTGCCTTCAGTAGGGCATCGGACGCTCTGTAGGGGCGCCATTGATCTCGGATGGTCCGACTGGGATTTTCAGAGGAGCATCAGTGGTTTCAGAGGGGCGCCATTGATCAAGGATGGGCCGACTGAAGCCCCGGTTCAGGTGAGCGCCAGTGGCTCTTGAGGGGCGCCAGCGACCTCGGATTGATGGGGCGACTGTGATCTTTAGAACGGCGTTGAGGGGCGCCATTGGGCATGGATGGGGCCACTGTTGCCTTCAGCAGGGCGCCGCAGGGAGGCTCTGGAGGGGCTTGAGCTTGGGTGGGCCGACTGTAGTCTCCAGGGGCGTTGTCTCGGATGGGGCGAATGTGATTTTCAGAGGGGTGCCGGGTAGTCTAGAAGGGCGCCATTGGTTTCAGAGGGCTGCCATCGATCTTAAGATGGGGCAGCTGTAACCTTCGTTTAGATGGGCGTGATCTTCAGAAGCGCGCCGGACGCTCTGGAGGGGCGTCATTGGGCTTGAATGGGGCGACTTTAGTCTCAAGCGGGACGACTTCAGTCTCAAGGGGTGGGGCGCTAGTGGCTCTTGAGGGCGCTATTGATCTCGGATAGGGCGACTGTGATCTTGAGAAGAATGCGGGTGCTTTAGAGGGGCGCCAGTGGTTTCAGGGATCGATCTTGGATGGGTCGATTGGGGCAGCTGTGAACTTCAGAGGGGCGCCGGGTGCTCTAGAGGGGCGCCATCAAGCTTTAATGGGGCGACTGTTCCGTTTAGGTGGGTGCCAGCGGCTCTTCAGGGGCGCCATCGACCCTGGAGGTTCGGAATATTCTGGTTTCCGGAGGGGCGCCCTTGAACATTTGGGGGCTCAGGTCGTATTTGGGGGTGCCCTGGAGATTATTTAGGTGTCCAGGCACCCCCAAAGAGATATTGAGTTCGATCCCTGCCTGCACATCACTTTTTAATTCATGTTCTCTCTGTAAAACGGCATCAGCCTAGTCGGCGCTAATTGGGGCGCCATTTGGGCGGCTGGGCGGAAAGGGGGGGCCATGGCCCCCATGGCCCCCCCCTGTCTACGCCACTGCAGGTCTTGTCTTCACCCAAGAAGGTCTTATTGCATACTTTACCTCTCGATCGACTGTGAAGCTATCCGGTGTAAGGTATCATGAAGCCGGTCGTGACAAAACTTTAATACCCTCATGTTAATCAAGGTTATTAAAAGTCTGAAATTTCATGAACCTTACCCAGTGACCTTTGACCTGTGACCTACTTGTCGAGACCATGTTTGGCCATGTTTGAGACCCTGTTTGACCGGAATCGCGATTCGGCGTATGTCGGCTCACATTATCCGCGCTTTTACAGTCTTTTCGTGGTTTCAAACTCAGACTCAGACTCAGACGTGTATTAACCCGCGCACCGACGGGGGTCTGCGCCAACTTAGTACCGACGGGGGGGGGGGGCGGATGACCGCCCCCCCCCCTGAGATCTCGAGAACGAAGCAAGATAGCGACAAGCGGTAAACGGCATCGGATACGCACGGTCAAGATCTACAATTTTTACTAAGGTCATTTTCAGGTCAGGTCAAAGATGACGTCACAGGGGTCGAAAAAGTCAAAATGGCGGCGCTAAATATGGAGAGAGTTTTTCTCGAATAACTTTCGAACTAGTCAAGATAGGAACAAACTAAGGGCATCATCGTGCTCCTCTCGTCAATCCGCATCGAATGATATATATGTTGACCTCGAAAGGTCAAGGTCAAAGGTTGACCTCAGGTCACGTGACCTCGAGGTCATCATGTATATCATTCGATGCGTCTTGACGAGCTGAACACAATGAGACCATCCACGCGTCTGTATCTTGTTCCTGTACGGAGTTATTGGCCAAAAACCTTTGGTGACCTTTGATGACGTCACATGACCTCACAGCTGCCCAACAGCAAAACAGACCTCAAGGTAGTGAAGGTTGATCGTATATGAAGTCATGTATGGTATATGGGGCCATTCCGACCCGTTTTAGTGGTAAAAACAGGGAGTTGATTTTTCCCCCATTGACTTATAATGGGGAGGTCGCGAAATTGACCTGACCTTAGGTCACCGATATCAAAATTCCGAGATATACAAATTGTAGCTACTAATGACCTAATAACATCCTGCGACTTTCAAAGGCCTCCGACATCTACTGTAGCTCTGGCACGGTGACAAAGTTGCAAAAAAAGTGACTTGAGGTTGGGTCATTCAAAGTGACCTGGTGACCTGACCTTGAAAGGTAGGAGGTTCAAACTTGCACACCATGTGTAAAATTGATAAGGGAATAGTCATACCAAATTTCGCGGCGCTACGCGCCGCGGTTTTCCCGCTATTCGCGAAAAACCTCAGGGGGGGGCGGATATCCGCCCCCCCCCGTCGGTGCGCGGGTTAAGGAAATCCACTAAAAGCGGCTATTACATCCTCTCGTCAAAAATTAAAACGGTGGTTTCAAAGTCAAGATAAAGAGAGACAAGCATCACAATCACACTCGCATACATCATAGTCAAGATAATACAAGAAACATAGATACAGACAATACCAGCACACATACACACCAGATGGTTAGCTCAACTCAGTCAGGTTGGATCCGTCAGCAGCCGCCTGAGGCGGTGCTTAAAAACAGGCACCGGGAGCCCGAGCAAATCGGGTGACAGGCGGTTGTAAAGAACCGGACCACGGCTGATGAAGCGCCTCTTGCCTGCTTCGGTTCTAGATCGGAGCACATATAGTGAGTGGTCCTGTCGGGTCACCCTAGCTTGCTCAAACGCTCAAGTGTGAAATGATGTTGGTCCCACCCATTGTTGTAGGTGTCAATGTCTCCTTATAGTCAAGTCAGTTCATTGACCTTGATCACCTCGGTGCACTTTTTCGAGTTTAACATGTTTCTAGGATAGTTTCGTTTAGTTTATTTTGAATTTAGCAACCATTGGAACAGTTACGAAGTAGTTTTAATGCCTTCGTATCATGTCACATAGCTGCCAGTGGTAGTGGACACCCATAAGTACCCTACTAGTTGACCTGACTTGACCTGCCCCGACCTGGCCTAAATGCATGACGAGTAAAGACGTCATCTATGATCCAAACTAATATGAAATTCGTGATCAGCACCCCGAAAAACCCTATTACAGCCTTATTTTAGGAGGTTCCTACAGGTCCTGATTTTCCCGTCTTTTGGGTCTGTTACCTGACCTGGAAGGTCAACCAATGACCAAGGACCTTAAAATTGGGTATCATCCGCTTCCTCTCGTCACTCACGGGCAACACGCTCGCTTTTTCCGCGAAGCTCTAGCTTGATCAGGGGCCGAACGACAGGGGGTCCAACCGACGCCCCCCGGCCCGCGAAGGCTGCGCCAAGAACCGACCCGGAGCGGGCTAACGGGTCGATAAAAGCAATATGAAGTGTTGGTATATTTTTTATTTATTTTTAGTTTAAAAAAATAACTACCAGGTATCGGAGCAGGCGGTGGCCGCGCGGAGTACGGCGCTGCGGCTGCGGACTGCTGATCGGTGTGAGGGCGCTGACCGCTGGCCCATCTTTGTCTCCCGGCCGACAGGTGAGGGCGCTGAAACGCGAGCTGCCCGTCCTGCGCGACCTGGAGGGCTCCTACTATTGCCGTCAAGAGCGGGACGGCCTCCTGATCGGACCCTACGAACACCAGGACAGCATGAACCTCTCTGAGGACTGGGTTTTGCAAGGCGTACGAAAAGGTAAGCGATTCCATGTTATACAAACATTAAATGCAGCAGCTGCTTATTGATGCCCGTTAGGCACCATGCGCTAAAATCTAAAAAAAAAAAATCACAAGGCACCATCTTAAAAATGATTAGTGGTGATTAAGACCCCTAACGCATGGTTTTATGCGAACTTCTCGAAGGTGGCAGTCTTCCTTTTAAACCGGCACCGCCTGGGCTATTTCCGTACCCACGACAGCCTGGGGGGGGGTCGGATCCGACCCCCCCCTGTTATCTCGAGAACCAATGGTCGTATCGAGCCCCGCGAGGCGGCGTTCGAAAGGTCTCTACGAGACCTTCCTAAAGCACTCTTAAGATTTTAACCCGCGCACCGACGGGGGGGGGCGGATATCCGCCCGAAATTTAGTATGACTATAACCTCATCAATTTTACACATGGTGTGCAAGTTTGAACCTCCTACCTTTTAAGGTCAGGTCACCAGGTCACTTTGAATGACCCAACCTCAAGTCACTTTTTTGCAACTTTGTCACCGTGCCAGAGCTACAGTAGATGTCGGGGGCCTTTGAAAGTCGCAGGATAATATTAGGTCATTAGTAGCTACAATTTGTATATCTCGGCATTTTGATATCGGTGACCTAAGGTCAGGTCAATTTCGCGACCTCCCCATTATAAGTCAATGGGGGAAAATCAACTTCCTGTTTTTACCACTAAAACGGGTCGGAATGGCCCCATATACCATACATGACTTCATATACGGTCAACCTTCACTACCTTGAGGTCTGTTTTGCTGTTGGGCAGCTGTGAGGTCATATGACGTCATCAAAGGTCACCAAAGGTTTTTGGCCAATAACTCCGTACAGGAACAAGATGCATACGCGTGGATGGTCTCATTGTGTTCAGCTCGTCAAGGCGCATCGAATGATATACATGATGATCTCGAGGTCACGTGACCTGAGGTCAACCTTTGACCTTGACCTTTCGAGGTCAACTTATATATCATTCGATGCGGATTGACGAGAGGATCACGAGAGGATTAAGATTGAGGTCAACTTTCGGGTAAAGGTCAGGTCAAAGGTCAAATTCAGAGGTTTTGCATGATTAGGCTTACGGACAGCGGAATCGATAGCTGCTGCTCGAAACTCACCAAAAATGACCTCAAAGGCCTAGTGAAGGTATCATGTGTGTATAAGGGTCATACTAAGTACGGGTCAAGGTCAGGTCAGGTCACGAAAGGTCACGGTTTTCACTTTCTGCTACATGGGCGTGCGGACACATGTTTTATGGCTTATTTTTCACGCCAAATCCAATGGTAATGGTTATATGTGACCCCAAGTCACTGTGCTGGTGATAAGTGTGCATTGAAAGCATAATAAATCGTTTATACCATATGATTATATATGTTGTTGTATATATAATCATATGGTTATCTCGTTTAGTTATGTATATAATTATACCATACATAACTAAACGAGGGCCAAGAAAAAATCAATTTTTCAACTTTTTATTTTTGACATAAAAATGCAGTTTTCTAGACGAGCTTTGTCCCAGGAATCTAGTGGTGCCATTTGTTTTCACATGCGATGTTCAGAAGTGCCTTTAATTCACGAAAATGCTTATGACGTCACCATGTCCTATGCATGTTGGAGCAATTTTTTTACAATTTGGGGGTCAAAAATCAAGATAGAAAGTTGAAATTTGTGACGTCTTATGTTCTAATAGAGCTCTATAACATATATTCCGGTTTTTTGAAAATTCCTAAAATTTTGGATTTTATTATTTGTTTTCCAAAAAATATAGCTTCTTGAATTTTTAGGGGTGAAAAACGCATTTTATGGAAAATCCGAGATAGCCATTCAAAGAACTCGTTAAGCGGCGTCTATTCATGTCCTTAATTTGCAATTTGCTTTAAACCTCGATTTTTGGCGATTTTTTAAACATTTACCACTTTTTGACTGAAAACGCCATGTAGTTGCATCACTAAAATCGATATATCTAACAAAAAAATTGGGAAAAAATCTTAAAAATTGCACAGAAGACGTCAGATTGATGGGGGAGAAGGTATGCCAAGTTTCAAGTAGATAGCGTAAGCGGTTCATGAGTTATTCAAGAAAAACGGAGGGGGGTCGGATCCGACCCCCCCCCCATTTAACGACATTTAATACCAGAGGCACGACAAGGTCGGCGACATTTGATACCAGAGGCACGACAAGGTCGGCGACAGACGCCCCTCAGTAAAAATTCGTCTCAGTCTTTTCGCTATTGCCGCCCCCCAGCAGTGACATTTTTTGCCCTGACTTGGGGGGCCAAGTCGGTGACTGCGTGGATTTGCCTCCCCCCACCAGTTAACATGCTAGGCAAGTCACTGAGTTTTGGTGCCTATGTAGCATCTTACGAAGCTGTCGTTGGTGGTTGGTATCTACTATGGATAGTCGACAGGACGCGTACTGGTTGACCTGACCTGACAAGGCCCGACCTACCCCAAATACATTAATGCATCATCTTCGATCAAACTAACATGAACTTCGTATTTCGTAATGAGCACCCCGAGAACCTCATGGCAAAATCGCTTTGCAAAGTGCTTGTAGGTCCCAAGTTATCCCGATTCTTGGGTCGTTGACCCGACCCAAGAATGACCCGACCCGACGACAATGTTGACCCGACGACGTCAACAAATAATCTAGGACGTTGGGTGCAATCGGCTTCTTCTCGTCACGGGTACGGGGTAACACTCGTTTTTTTCCGTGCAGCTCTAGCTCAGCTCAATCCGGGGTCAAACAGCGGGGCGGGGATCCGGACAACTCCTCCCTCCCCCTCCCCCTCCTCCCCCTCTGCGTAAGCCGCTGTGTAAACGCCAGTACGGACAAACATTTAAGTTAAAGTGATATAGGGACGGGGGAAGGATTTACAATGTGCGAATGTTGTGATTGTTGTAAAAGCATGGTTTATACCCGTTTACCGTACCACGTTGTTTTTGTATTATGACATGGGCACGAAAAAGCTGCTACTGTGTTTGTAGAGCGTCGATGATCTGAACTGCCCCTCTGGCCTGACCTTCTCTAACATGAACCGCTCCGACCTGACCGCCTCCGACCTGGACGGCGCTCCGACCTGGACGGCGGTCCGACCAGGCCCATCGGGCCTGCAGTGGCCGGCGGCGCTGACCGCTGACCGGCGCGGCGGCCGGCAGGTTTCGGCCGGGAGCTGTTCGCGCCTGACCTGGACAGGATCGAGACCAACCTGGAGATGGCCATGGAGCGGATACCGTGCTTTGGTCAGGCGAGCATCCAGAGCGTGGTGAACGGGCCCATCACGTACTCGCCGGACGTGCTGCCCATGGTGGGGCCCACCCTGCTGCCCAACATGTGGGTCGCCGTCGGATTCGGGTAAGTCGGCTGCCGGGCTCACCGCCGCGGCTGACGCAGCCAGCGTCCAACGGAGCCCGTGCCAGTCTGGTATTTTTAACCCTCGCCCGGCCAGAGCGAGGTTGATGCCAGACATGCGCATGGATCAGAGTGATGGATCTATGATCTCAGTGGATCTCGAAGCAAACTGCAGGTTCGGATCTATGATCCCACCGGATCCGGCGTGAAAAATTTATCCTGGATCTATGATCTCTCAGGATCTGATGTTAAACCAAGAACATGAATCTATTATCTGAGTGGATCCCACCAAGCACAACATTTTAAACCAAGTTTGCAAGTGTTTCTACGTCAATAAGTGCATTAAAACTATGGCTTATGATGTGCTATCACATAAATCACTAAATAAGAACGTTTGTGAGTTGCAACGAGCGATTTTTGGGGATTTCTGTGTTGACAATAAATAAATGAAGATCTATGATCTCACTGGATCTCAAGCAAAAATATTAGACTCGGATCTATGATCCCTACGGATCTGTCGATAAATTTGAGAACTGGATCTATGATCCCGACGGATCCGAGATCAGGATCCGTGGGATCAGATCCCAGATCCATTTTTTTCGGATCCACGCACATGTCTGGTTGATACCTCTTCAGGTTTTTCGTGAATGGCGTAAAACGGCGGAGCGTAGCCCTGCCAAATTTGACATATCCTCTAGGGCAACCTTTTGGCACCTTCCATGACAATTTCAGGTCTCAGTCGTTTCAGGTCAGGTCATTAGATCACAAAACCTGGTACAAGGTCAAGGTAAAATTGAACTTTAAAATTGAATTTGAGCGGCAACGGAATTACAAAAGCCTTTCGCTAACCCGCGAGTTGCTGAAGAGGAGGGCGTTAACCCACCATTGACTGAGAGGGATGGCGTTTAGCCGCCATTGATTGAGAGGGATGGTCGTTTAGCCGCCATTGACTGAGAAGGATGAGCGTTTATCCCCCGCCGACTTTTTGCGACAATTGTAACGAATCTGTGACAGATATAAAATGACGATAACAACTCGGGTTTATTGTAAGAGACGAGGCTTTCGATGCATACAGTATCTTGCTCACTGTCAGGGAGATGAAGAATACGGCGAAATATCAATCACAGATGCCAAAAACCGACTGCTTTCCTAACATGTGACATTTACCCTATGACACTCCCACCAGCCCCCGTTCACGAGTCTCAAAACTCCTTTACCGTGACGTCACGCGGGCGGCAAAAATCCCTTCACCCCATGAGGATCTATACAAATGATGCCGAGTTATGAGCTGGACTGACGCCTAAGTTGAGGACTAAAATATTATATAAAACATATCATTTGACTCAGTGAGACTTGATTTATCCAAAACCGGGCCTCAATCGGTCGAATTCGAATGAACTGAGCATAAATTTTGCCTTTTAGATGAGGCCTGTAAATTTCGATGAAGGTTTTTATCGTGAAGGAAAAAAATAGTGCTACCAAATGCGTCTGGCGCCGCTTTTACAAAAGCCAAATACTAACGTCATTTTCTATTAATAATATGTAAATTCATGATTATTTTGGCTAAATCGAGTTGCGAACATTCACTTAAGGGCGACTTACCGTTACATATCCGTATACACATATGCGTCCTTATGGAAATTGGTTGTGTGGCGACTGGCGACGCGCGCGATATCTGTGCGGCACCTCACAGTGATGCAAATGGGGTTCACGAGTGGCCATAAATACCAAAAAGTCAAGTTTACCAAACCGAACCACCCTTGTGGCACAGTTGGCAGGTGCGTTCAAGTTTGGTGTGGGAGGTCCTTGGATCAAAGCTGACCTCTGGCAGCCTTTTCCTCGGCCGGCTCCTACCCAGGAGATGGCAGTAACTGGGGAGTGTTCGCTCGGTCGTGGGGATAACGCTGTGCCAACCAGCGCCCCCGGCCGCAGGTACACGGGCCTGATCCGCCTTTAAACAGATCCTTCGGTCCGGTGACATGCCCCGAGGGCACGGCCTCGCTTCATGTCCCAGAGCAGCCCTCTGACCTGCCGGGCCCGAGAAATCGGGATAGCCCCAGCGTGTGCACCAGTGCGGTGCCATCTGGGGCACGCAGTGGCGTATCTAGGATTTCTCTCAGGGGATCCGCAGTCAAAAGGGCCCTTGACTGACTGGGTTGAAAGGGCCCTTAAGTGGCAAAAGGGCCCTTGAAGCCTGAGTTGAAAGGGCGTTAGCCCGCGTCCCGTATGGGGGGGGGGGGCGAAACGGCCCCCTGTCCTCTTCCGTAGCTATCTCCTAAATGACTGCAGATATCGCCACCAAACTTTCAGGACCTCTCCGGGCATCCATTTTACACATTGTGACCTTTTTCCAGAGGCTATGATAGGTTGGCCGCAAATACGTCAGAATGACGTCATGTTCTGCCATTTTCGACCCAAAAAAGGTTTCGCAGGAAGAGCTATCAGGCCTACAGAGCTGTAGAAACATGAAAATGTTCCGATATAAAAAGTGTAGAATTAACAGGCTTACGTCAAATCTGAGCACAGTTTACAGAAAGAGCGTTAAAAGAGCTTTGTTTGATTTGTTGGGTTGGACCCAGGCCCTTTCGGCTTTCGGTCTGACGAGACCATTTCAGGGCCGGAGGATGATAGGAATTGAGGGAGACATTGGTCTGGGCGGGCACCTTGGTGAGTCACTGGGGCTGAGCCTGTCCAACAGGACAGGCCGACCAGCCTCCCAAGTGCTCACTGCACCCGGTTACGAGTGTGCTTCCTTAGGAGCTGCAGTGCGCTCCAATGGGAGCCGCCCGCATGGAATAAAGTTGCCCGTCCAGGTCCAGTCCGGATCAGGGGTTGCGGCATGGAGGAGAAGGATTTGAATGTCCTGAGGATGGAAACGGCGAAAGGGGTGTTAAAAGAGCTATTAGCTACGCTTTTCCCCGGTACTGTAGCTCTATTCATTTCCGAATCATGCGGTGGTTTGTTGAAAATTGTCGAAACTGGACCTGAAAATTGGCGAAATTTAACCTTGGATGACCTATGTAAACTGAATTTTGAACTGATCTAAAAAGTGACAGGCGTAATTTCGTCATTATTGTTTGCTTGCGTCCCTTCGAACACTGCCTTAGGCGTGTTGGTACGTGGCTCAGAAGCCGAGTTATACAGGGTGTCCCAGAATTACCCGGACATTTATTTTCTGGCTAAAAGTACGATTGCGCTCGATTCTAATGATATACAAGCATCATACTTTTATAAGGTATCCCTTAGCTATCGAGCTTGGGGACTGTGTGCTTTTGGTGACCGGTAACGACTCGAGTCAAGTATTATCCAGAGTCAAGTAAGAGTAGTCCTTTTCCGTTTTCAGCTTAAGCCACTAATAGGCAACCATGGTGAATCAACTCCCGTTTTCAACTTTGTAAACGGACTTTCGGCATGGTTTTTGCTGGAGAGCTTCAGCAGCTCATCTGCAAGCAGTTAGGATTGAGCAAAGCGCATTTATATCAGCTAACGAAGCCAGAGAGAGCAAGAGATAAACCTGATTGACAAGCTTGGGCTCGGCCAAAAAGGGCCATGCACCAGTTGTCAAACGGGTGGTTGCTTGTCATGGACAACAAACGTCACTGATCTAGCTAAAAACTAGCTAAACGATAGATCAGGACTATCTAAAGAACATCAGTCTACTTTCCACCACTATCTTCGCAAAATTTTGAAATTTGAGGTCCCTCGCCTGAAAAATATGCGAAAACTACGGGAAAAGCAGCGAAAATCACTACAATTCATCCCAAAAATATAACATATACAACAAAAAATTGTATTGAAGCACACTTTGTGGTCTAACGAAGGTATTCTGTCATTTGAACCGCCCGAAAAGGGCGTGTGTGAACGTCAGATGGCTACAACGCCCCAACAGCAGAGACGGCCAGGCACCTGTCGAAAATCAAATTGTGAGATATTTTGAGCCACCGTGCACTCATTCGGCTTGATATGATGGCCCAACGACAGCCGTTAGCACAGAGTACTACTGCGGTAATATTCTACCAGTAAAAAAACTGGATGCCGTAAACCAAATGGCCATGAACGGGTTTGTTTTGGAAACCAAATCTGTTGGAAGCCAAAGGTCCCGCCATGTTCAGACATGGAGCTTCTCCACTTCAGATGTAAAAAACGCGGCAAAAGTGGTGTAGGCAGCAATTTTTGTTTTGGGGGATAATGCCTTATGACCTGGGAACACTTTGATGTTAAGTTTATCTTATATGATCGTATTATCCTCCAGCAACAGGTCAAAGAAAACAGGCCTTCACCCAGTTTCGGGAGAGCCGTAAAACAACTGAGACCAGCAATGACTGACATTTTCAATCATTGTCGGCTGATCTTGTAACAAGCGTATCTATTGCATGTGCTATTTCACAGCCACCCTAGTTGACTATATAGGACGATAAAAAGAAAAAAGCGCAATCATGTTTGCCTTATTTTATACGCTAATTAACAATGTCCGGGTAATTCTGGGACACCCTGTAGATGCAGGGGTGCGGAGCCGGAGCTGGAGCCGGAGGAGCCGCCGGTGCCAGCATATTTTGCCTGGAGGCTGGAGCCGGAGCCGGAGCCGGAGCCGTGAAACAATATAGCCCGGAGCCGGAGCCGGAGCGGTAAAAAAGGCGGCGACTCCGGCTGTTTTTTTTTTTTTTTTGAAGAGGAAAACATTATTGACCTAGTTCGGTTTCACAGTACCTACAAGGCAGTAAAATATGTGGTACCGTAAAGTGGGGCTATTGTTAGGGCCAAGTAAAGCTGCATATACCACGACACGGTGTATTGTGCTTCCAGCGACCGAAGACCAAGCACGGACACGGCGACCCGCCGACTGACCCCGTCCGGTCACGGTCGCGCCCTTATATAACCACGGCACAGAGCGCATGCGCGGTGACCGCGCGGCGGTCAGGCGGCTCGCCGGCCGGACGGCCGGGCCGCCGACCCATCCTGTTCCACGGCCCCACACGGCCGGTGCGCGGTCACAATATCCCAACACTCCTCCCCCCATAAAAGAAACGTTTCCACTTGGTCAAGTAACAAAGAAACGCGACACACTACGCGACCGGAACGCGACCGGAAATACAAACTGATTCAGACACTGGTGATGCACATCGAGAGCATCCGAGGCCTAGGATTGAAAACGATCTGGGGGGAGCGACACTCTGCCAGACCTGGTCACATACGCGCCCCGCACAGATGTACCCCCATTCCCCACCTGATCTCGGGCCCGCCGGCAGAGGTAGTACAACGCCAGTGGATCCGGTCCAGTCTCCTCGGACCCCGTCTGCTTCCTGGGACGCGTTTCTGTGGCTGTGTCCGATGCGTCGTCCCTCCGGGTGCTTCCAGACGTTTCCTGTTTGTGGGACTCCCGTTCCACAGCTGGCTTTAGCTGGTTGAAGTGCAGAGCCTTTTCCTTGCCCTTGTCGTCACGGACGAGGTACGTTACTCCTCTCTCTCCTCCGAGGCGGCCGATGATGGTGCCCGGGCCTTTGTAGTACAATCCCAGTTTCGGCTTCCCGCCGACCGAGACCCTATTATCCCGAATCCATACCCGGTCACCAGCCTCGAACCCTTTTCCGCTCGCGCGCTGGTTGAATCGGGTCGCAGTCTCCGTAGCACTGGTCCGGGTTTTCCTGATAGTCGTCTGATAAGCCTCTGAAATGGCCTTTAGACGCTCTTCAAGGTAGCACCGGATATTTACCGCCCGATCCGGAGGGTTGATGACCGCATCGAGTGGCGTTTTCGGGTGGAATCCGTGCAGCAGAAAGAACGGGGAATATCCGGTGACGCTGTGCACAGAGGTGTTGTAGGCCATGCAGTACGCCTTGATGTCATCGTCCCAGTTCGCTCCTTGAGGGTCAACGTATTTGGCGACCATGTCCTTGAGTGTTCTCATAAAACGCTCTACCATACCATCACTCTCAGGGTGATAGGGCGTTGTACGCGTTTTCTGGATGCCCAGTCGCTTGCACATGCACTGGAACAATGCAGACTCAAATTGGCCTCCTTGGTCCGAGTGAATCCTGTCTGGCACCCCCATGTCGTAAACCCAATCCAACAGCACCGTGGTTACGGTTTCGGCATCCTGCCGTCTGACTGGGTACACTCGGACGTATTTAGAAAAATAGTCCATGATGACTACTGCATATCGGTTGCCATTCTCCGACACCGGCATCTCAGTGATGTCAATCGCAATTCTGCGGAATGGTTGACTCGTGACCTCCGTCACCAGAGGAGCCCGTTTCTTCGGTGCAGGGCGATGGCGCCGTTGGCAAAGGTCACACGTGCTGCAGTACCGACGGATGTCCGCGAACATGCCGGGCCAGAGGAAGCGCTGTCGCACTCTTTCCGTTGTTCGACTCCGTCCCAAGTGTGCGGACGTCGGATGGTCATGGGCGAGCGTCATGATCCTTGATCGCATCGAATCGGGGACCAGGGCCCGGAAGCCCCACTTCGTCCTCATGCCGAGAACGCCCTCCCGCACTTCGAGCTGCGTCCAGCTCCCACGCAGTAGCTCCCACTCGGCGAGAGGGTGATCGGGCGGTGGTTCCCGACTGCCCAGACAGGCGTTCCGCATGACGCTGAGGACCTCGTCCTCTTGTTGCGCCGTCTGCAACTCCGATTGTCCTGGTGCTTCAGTGATTAGGCGTCCCGCCTGGTCACCCTTCGCACTAGGTGGCGCAGTAGGCAGTGCGCAGACTTGGTCAAGTTCTGCTGCGCCTCGAGTCTTCCCCACACATTCCTCCTCTCCACCAGAAGCAGGTTCTTGGGCTCTTGTAGCTGCGGTATGCACGGGTGCTTGACCTGCTTCGGCGGGATAAGACTTGCTGCGCTTGCCCGTCCAGATATTGCCGTTGACTGGTCGCTGCCGGGACATCGCATCGGCATTGCCGTGATCACGGCCCGGCCGGACAACCACCCGGAACTGGTAAGAGCTCAGCTCGATGGCCCACCGGCCACGTCTTCCCGTCCCGTCACGTTCCACATTGATGGACTCCGGTACACCCGTGAGTGGTTTGTGATCGGTCACGACTTCGAATTCTGCTCCAACTGTGTACTGGTTGAATCGCCGGATGGCGTGAACGATGGCCCAGAGTTCTTTATCATATGTTGGCCATCTGCGCTGTTGCTTTGTCAGCACCTTACTGTCGTAGGCGATGACTCTCTCCGTGTCACCCACCCGCTCCGCGAGCACTGAACCGACTGCAGAGTCGGATGCATCCGTGTACAAGACGAATGTACCACGGAACGTAGGGAGGGCTAACACTGGAGGTGCAGTCAGCGCCTGCTTCAGACTCTCAAAAGCTGCTTCAGCTTCCGGCGTCCACGTCAGGTGGTCACCCACCACCTTGGCTTCCCTCAGCGGCTTCGTGAGATCCATGTATTGTGGGACAAAACGGCTGTAATATCCGCACAATCCGAGGAAGCTTTTCATGCCATCTTCCGTCTTCGGTGGAGCCCAGTCGAGTATCTTCTGGATGTTATGTGGGTCCGGTAGGAGTCCCTCCTTTGCGACCCGGTGACCGAGGAACGTAACTTCGCGCTTTGCGAGGCGGCACTTTTCTGGTTTGAGCTTCAGCTTCGCCGACCTCACTCGCTTGAAGACATCACGGAGCGTTGCGATGTGCTCGTCCTCGGATCTGCTTGATATGATGATGTCATCAAGGTAGACTAAACAGCGTTTCGAGTCCAGACCCGCAAGCACCAGTTCCATGAGTCGCTGGAATGTGGCTCCAGCATTTTTGAGACCCATGGCCATCACCCTGAACTGATGGAGTCCTTTGCCCGTGGAGAACGCCGTCTTTTCCCGGTCCTCTGTGGCCAGCGGGACCTGCCAGTAACCGGTCGCCATGTCGAGCGTCGTGTACCACGTTGCCCCCGCAAGGGTATCCAACGCCTCGTCGACCCTCGGCAGAGGATGCGCACATCCGCGAGTTCGGCTGTTGATCGCGCGGAGATCGACGCAGAAGCGGAAACTTCCATCTTTCTTTCTGGCCAGGACGACTGGGGAGCACCAAGGACTTGTACTCTCTTCAATTATTCCATCTTTCATCATCTGCGTCTTCTGCATCTCGACTTGCTCGCGGAGTTTAACTGGTACCCGCCGTGGTCTCTGCTTCACGGGAGCCTCCTCCCCTGTGTCGATGTGGTGTTCGAGCAAATCTGTCTTGCCGATATCACCCGCATACTGACTGAAGATGTCTGCATATTCGCTGAGAATGGTTCTGAGCTTCTCCTTTCCTTCCGCTGAGAAGTCAGATCCGTCCACATCAAGTACTTCTGTCACCGTCGCATTCTGACGCCTTTCTGTTCTGCAGCTCACATCATCAACGTCATCATCATCACTGTCCTCGACGCCTCCGTCTGCAGCCAGGCACAACTTGTACTCGCAGTCCTTCTCGTTTGTAGCATCATAAAATGTCCCTAGGTCACTGCCTCTGAGAACACGGACTTCTTCAGACCCAACATTTGTCAAAATGATCGAGACGCACCCGTCGTCGTCTGCAACGACCAGAGCCCTTGGAGTCAGGAGTCCCTCCCGCTCCGCTACGGTTGATGGCTCGAATATCCCGGCTGCACCCATTTCATCACTCTGCACGCCGTCCACTCTCTCCAGCTTACCGGCTACCACGCTCTCTGACCGTGCTGGAATGACGACGTTCGACAGTAATCGCACTCGCGCACGTCTTGGTCGAACCTGCTCCCGGCTCGGCAGGGGAACGCTCATGGTTCCAATCTTGAATGAGCCAGCGTCGTCGTCGATGACCGTGCGATGCATGCACGTGAAGTCGCGACCTAGTATCACGTCGTACACGAGGTCGTCTGCCACGGTCACTACCGGGCATCGGAAGCTGACTCCATCAATGCATAATGAGAGGTTTTCCAACTCACCAACTACCTGGAGGGAGGTACCTCCCGCTCCGATAGCATTGCGCGCGCTCGGGCTGAGCCGGATTGCTCTGAGTGCTGGGTTCCCCTCATAAAATCCTCTTCGCATCATGGTGAAGTCGGCACCAGTGTCCACCAGCGCCCATGTCGGAGCGCCGTGAATGACGACCCGAACGGCCGACGCCGTGAGTGGGGACGCTTTCGAGAGGACTGGGACCTGTCCCACGGCTCCAGTCCGGTTCAGTTTTCCTGATGCGCACCGGCGTCCCGCCGGGGATCAGCAGCTCTTGTCTCGGAGTGGCCTCCGCCAGTGCTGCCACCCTGGAAGTATTGGCACCCCGCCATCCAGTGGCCCTGCTGCCCGCAACATCAGCAGAGCGGCAGCGCGCGCCCATCCCTTGTCGACGGCAATGAAATGGGGCAGTGTCGCTTGAGGTGACCCAATTCTCCACAGCCGAAGCATCTGACGCTAGGTGAACCACGGCTACGCTCGGGGCAGTCTCGCTGAAAATGACCCGGCTGCTCGCAGCGGTAGCACCGGGGAAGTCGGCGAAACTTACTCGCATCAGTTGTCGTCTTCGGCGCCATTGTGATGGCCGATATCGACTCGTGTAGCCCGCGAATATGATCTTCGATGGCTGTGAGCCGGTTGTTGTCCGTCACAGTCTTTTCTGCTTGACCCGCGGTTGCTTCACCCCCGACCGGGCGAACCGCCCCGATGACGTCGATCTCATGATTTCGCACTGCCTTGATCGTCTTCCTCGTCTCCTCGAATTCTTTACTAACGCGTACCGCGTCAGTCAGTGTGGATACGTTTTGGCTGATTAACCTCTCTTGCAATTGCGTGTCACGGAGGCCACAGATGAATCGGCCGCACTGGAATCCCTCCATAGCGCTGTGGTCGCTGGGCAGAGCCGGCTGGGCTAGCCCACTCAGCTCTCTGATCCTGGCTGAGAAGTCTTCAACAGACTCCGAAGGTGATTGGCAAACTCGGTTGAGTTCGGCATGAGCCTGCAACGTGCTTATTTGCCGACCGAATCGACTTTTCAGTGCTTCAACCACCCTGCCGTAGTCCTTCCGTGACTCTTCGGTGAGTGACGCGAATGTGTCCAGTGCGACTCCGTCCAAAAGACCCACCATAGCCGCCAGCCGGTCCCCGGCTTTCATGCTCGCCGTCTGAGCTTCGAATCGGCAGAACCATTTCTGCCACACTTCCCCCGACTCTCCACTAAATTTCGAAGCTCTTGAAAGGAAAATGGTAGATAAATCCATAGTTTGTTATACTGAACTCTACTGGAGAGAGCCTCTCACCACCCAAAGTCTCTACTCACCGGCTCCGTCCACCTTTTCCACCGTGAGCTTGCGTAGGCCGTCACAGAACTCTCACCGCAATCTTCTTTCTTAAAAACTCATATGCAGCTCATTTACGTTATTGGTCCTACCGACCGCGCCAAAATATGTTAGGGCCAAGTAAAGCTGCATATACCACGACACGGTGTATTGTGCTTCCAGCGACCGAAGACCAAGCACGGACACGGCGACCCGCCGACTGACCCCGTCCGGTCACGGTCGCGCCCTTATATAACCACGGCACAGAGCGCATGCGCGGTGACCGCGCGGCGGTCAGGCGGCTCGCCGGCCGGACGGCCGGGCCGCCGACCCATCCTGTTCCACGGCCCCACACGGCCGGTGCGCGGTCACAATATCCCAACACTATTTGAAACGGATTTTACAGTTTTTGGCCTCTCCCTGGAAGACGGTTCATATTTCTTATAGCATGTAAATTGCAAAAATATAGTTCTCTGTGCGCTTTTTCATATAGGTGTATTTTAGTTCAGCTAGTAATAATGATTAAGGTTATTTTTTTATGTTAAAGCCTGTCTCAAATAGCCCCATAGGGTGGGGCTATTTGAGACAGTTTTAGTTGCAAGGAAATTAAAGAAAATTGGTCACGCTAGAGATAATTTTTTAAACGCCATGCATTTGGAAATTGAATTTTGATCATTTTGGCAAAAATTGTTTTTTCAAAGACTGTTATATGACCTTTATATTCAATCTTTTCCTTTTTCGTAGGACACTTCATTTCGGTAGGGTATAAAATTGCATCACTATATGCTAAGGCTATCATAATATGATGTGACCCATAGCTTTCAAACTGACAGGATGATCATCAAGGACTATTTTAAAGTCATCGACAGTAAAATTTTGAAAGTAAGTTTTTGTATATAGCCCCGGTGACGTGAAAACAGATATACCGAAAGTCGGTGGGGCTATTTGAGACAGTCTCGCTACATTATGAAGCACACTGTAATGAATCAAACAAGGCAAAAGGTTTCCCAAAACATTTGAGTGAATGGTCTGCATGATTGTTTGTACCATTGTACATCTCCATGCGAAGAAATAAGAGAAAAATGTTAAACGGTTTTGATTTTATGCCGATTTTCCTCGATCGCTGCA
The DNA here is from genome assembly GCF_019059575.1 of Amphibalanus amphitrite. Classification (NCBI taxonomy): domain Eukaryota; kingdom Metazoa; phylum Arthropoda; class Thecostraca; order Balanomorpha; family Balanidae; genus Amphibalanus; species Amphibalanus amphitrite. The sequence goes on from NW_024882054.1 coordinate 356,053, forward strand.
TGCTGTATCAATTGGCCGGTTACCCTACCACATCAAGTACTTAGATAGGCTCACCTAACAGTACGTTCATGTGTTAAGTAACATTCAATGGTGTTTCTTGGTCAATCAAGGTAGACATATGTTGATTGTCGAATGAGTCAGTGACTGATGAAGCATATTTTTAGCACATATTCATCAGAATAACTAGTTTGGTCACCAGCTAAAGGGTTATTATGTTACACTACGAACATGTAAATATTGCTTGCTGCTTAAAGTACCTACCATGAACCCACTGCACGTTTATGACCACGACCGATTCACCGGTGTTGCTCATGTCGAACGGTCGATGCACTTCAGGTAGATGGCGGTAAGTCTTCTCGGGTGCATCGCATCACCGTTATCATCAGCTATTTGGCATATCCGTTGAGGTTTGACCAGGTGGGCATCATCGGGATTCTGAGACAATGGGTTACGCAATCGGCAGTACCGTTAACAATATATAATATTTTCATGAAAAATGTGCTTTGCCTATAAGAAAAAAGGTAGTAACGATAGATACAGTGGCAAAGCTGTTAAAACTTCAACTTTTTTAAGCTGCAGGTAGGGGTCCTTTTCGAGCAACTTAAATCGTGCGTTTTTCTGTATTTCGTATTTTATTGCAAATTTCTTTCAGAACCTTTCGAAATTTTCAAAAACGTTATTCAGAGCATTTATTGTTCAATTCCACATCAGCCTAAGCAAAAATGACGAAAAAACATCAAACGGTTTTCATTTTACAGCGATTTTACTATACCATTACCTTACTGTCTCAAATAGCCCCACTGTCTCAAATAGCCCCACTTTACGGTATTCAAAATAGCCTTGTTATGCAAATACAGAAGCAACGTGAACCAATCCTTCATCTTTTCTTTTCCACCCGTATTTATTTGTATAAAGGATGAACTGAGTACTGGAGTCGAAGCCGGAGCCGGAGCCGAAGCCGATTTTTTTTTCTCCGGAGCCGGAGCCGGAGCCGTCTGAAATTTCCACGCCCTGGTTATCCCTGGTTAGAAGGACCCTAGCCGGCCGGGGGGGGGGGGGCGTGGGTGCCACCACATCGTTTTTTTTGCGACAGCTCGGAACACGTCGGCAGGCAACAGAGAGCCAAAACTGGGCATAGCTACCTGACCTTCGATGCAAACCGGGTCTTGTGACGCCCGCATTTTCACGGAGGGCCTCTGGTCGTCTTAAGGACCCTCTGTTACCCTCAGAGGGACCCTCTGATGGCCTCTGAAGACCATCACTGGCCTCAAAGGGTCCTCTAGTGGCCTCCATGGACCTTCTGGGTACCTGAAAGGTCCCTCTGTTTTCTTTCCAGGGGCCCTTTTTTACCTCAAAAGGTTCTCTTTTACTTCAAATGACCGTAGGTTGGACTATTACATTTTTTTAAATAAATTTTGTCCGAACCTTTTGATGGGAAGGATTCACAAGGACAGAGCCACCGCTAAGCGAAGCTTGTTGCGATGACCCTGCCCTCTACCCTCCGATCGCGCAATTCCGATTCTATGGCAGAATTTAGAGTCCAAAGTTTAACGTGCGCACAAAGCCGCGCACGGCCGGTCCCCTCACGACTTCGCCTGGCTACGGCCTGCCACCAACCGCAACCATACCTGTCAGAAGGCCCATAAATGTCGAGCGCCCGTCGCGCTTCGAACCCGGACTGTTATAACCGGGAACGCGTGCTCTCACCACGCGGAGTCCAACGCTCTAACCAACTGAGCTACGGGACTGAGCTACATGAGGCCCCTAGTGGCCTAAAATAGCCCTCATATCATCTAAGGTGACCCCCTGTTTGCCTTAGAAAAGAGGTCCCTCCGGGTGCCTGAGAGGCCCTGTTTGTGTCCCAAAGGGTCTTTGCTGGCCTCATAAGGCCCCTAGTTGACTTAAAAGGTCCTCTGATTGTTCAAGGGCCCTCTGTTCGCCTCAGAGGGCCAGCTTTTTCCTCAGAGTGCCTGATGACCTCATAGAGCCCATAGTGGCCTGACATAGCCTTCATATCACCTCAGAGGGCCCTCTGTTGTAAGGCTCAAGTGGCCTTCTCAGAGGGCTCCGACTGCCCTGTGACTGACAATTGTTCACTCTTATCCCTCTTTTGGGTGACCTTTTCCCCCTCTGACACCCAAGCCAAAATACGATTTTGGGACACTGACTCCGAGGGCCAGTTGATTTTCAGAGGGCCCTCTGTGAGGTGGATGTTAGGGCCCTCTGTTCGCCTCAGAGGGCCCTCTGGTGGATTTAGACTTCAGAGGACCCTATTTTGACATCAGAGGGCGCCTCTCTGTGGCATCAGAGGGCCCCAGGAGGCCTCAAATGGCCCTATTACATCTCAGAGAGCTGTCTTTGACCTCAGAGGGATCTTTTTTACTTCTTTGTGGTGTCTAAGGGGACCCTCTGGCCTTTGTTCGCCTCAATGGGCCTTAAGGGGTCCTCCGATGACTTCCAAGGACCCTCTTTGATCTCAGAGGGCCTGATGACCTCATAGGGCTCATGGTGGTCTGACATAGCCTCATATCACCTCAGAAGGCCCTCCAGTGGCCTCAGAGGGCATTTTGTGACCTTTGAAGGCCCTCCATTCGCCTTAGAGGGCCCTCTTTGATCTCTTTGATCTCTTTGATCTCAGAGGGCCCTTTGTTCACCTCAGAGGGCCATTTGGTGACCTCCAGGGACCATCTTTGATCTAAGAGGGCCGTCTGGTGGCCTTATAGGGTACCTTGTGGCCTGACATTGACCCTCGTACCTCAGAGGGCCTTCTGTTCGTCTTAAGGGGCCCTCTGCTGGTCTTAGAGGGCCCTTTGTGTGCCTGGGAGGCCCCCCTGAGTACCTGAGAGGGCCCTCTGTGTGTTTGAGAGGACCCTCTGTGTGCCTGAAAGGGTCCTCTGTGTACCTGAGACGGCCCTCTGTTTGCCTGAAAGGGTCCTCTGTGTGCCTGAAAGGGTCCTCTGTGTGCCTGAAAGGGCCCTCTGTGTACAGTGGGTCTAGTAAGGATCTCCAGACGAAACTAGATGGCGTTGAGCCTCAGTCGAGTCCATGTGAGATTCAAGGAGAGGTCACTACCGAGCTGAGCCCGGTGGGGAGGTGGGGAGGGGCGAGGGGGCGGGGCGGGTGGCGAGGTTTCGGTGCGGGTGACCTGTCAAACAGCCCCGGCGCGGTGGGGCACTGCCGCAGGCAAATGGCGCACTCCAGCGTTGTTCCATATCGCGGTGGTGGGTCGGGCGGCCGGTTAGCTTGGCAGTTGGCTGCTTGGAACGAAAGGATAATGAGGCATGGGTTTGCTGTGGCCGGTTTATCTACTGTCAACTATGATGAACCCAAAGTAATGCAAATGTGATGTTGGTAATGTAGCTGGCAATGCAATGCCAGCGAATGCTCCGGGCGCCCAGTAGCTATAATGCTTATATTATTTATGTCTCCTGAAATTTTCATTTAACATAATTCAACCAATAGAAAGATCGTATCGTTCGCCAGTTTTTTGACCGGCTGGCGTTTCTTGCGTAGTGCGCCCTTTGGCAAATAATTATCACGCAGGTGATTTTTTTTACGGAGCGAGCGAAGCGAGCGTAGTCTTTCCTTAGATTAACGGAAATTTCTGAGTATGAGCGGCCGGCCGTGGTCACGCTTTTGCGAGGCTTATATCTCAGCAACCACTTGACCGATTTACACGCGGTAATTTTTGTAGGGTAGCTTAATTCCTTCTACCAAGTATTGGACTATTCCCGATGCATGTGGGTGACCCCTTATGCACGTGCCACGTGCAAAACGAAGAGGTGTCAGTTTTGTAATTGTTGCAATATCTCGGTAACTACTAAGCCGATTGCGCTGAAAGTTGGCATGTAGGTAGGCACCCACTAGGCACTGCATATACATGTGCCAGAGTTGGGGTGCTGCTGCACGTGCGCACGTGCAGGGGTCGTTTCCAGATCTCGGGAACGGCTGGACCGATTGCGCTCAAATTTGGTACACGGTTAGGGACCGGTTAGTAGGGTGCCGTGCACAAGTCAGTTGGGACCCATTTTGCACGTGCGCACGTGCAGGGTGCCGCTTCCAGATCTCGAGAACGGCTGGGCCGATTGTGCCCAAATTTGGCACATCGCTAGAGACCAGTTAGTAGGGTGCCGTGCACAAGTCAGTTGGAGGTACCCCTCGCAATTTCGCACGTGCAAGGCCCACCCTCTCGCTCGCTCCGTTAGTCGCCCCAAAAGGCGTTATACTGGTTTTACTGGTAAGATGGGCCTTTAACCTTCGCCCCAGTGGGGGGGGGGCATATGTTACCACCCTGTCGCGTTTTTCGCGTGTGAATATATATTACTGAACGGCTCTGGGAAAGAAAAATGGAAACCGAGGTCTTTAAAAAATTGTAGGCACGAGGCGTAGCCGAGTGCCGGAGATTTTTTGAAGACCGAGGTTTCCATTTTTCTTCCCAGAGCAAGTTCAGTAAGATATTTCCCATACGTCGTTTAATATCTATTCAGAAACTCACAATTTAATTATTGAAATCACCTTTTTTAAGATTTTTATCAAAAAATCACCAGAACTGTAGGTCATCAACCCGTGCCGGAAAACAGTGCAGGAAAGATCACGTGCAAATGTTTCCCGCACGGCTAGGATAATGCTAAAGGAATATATCGGCGTATGGGAATAACAAACCGCGGCGCGTAGCGCCGCGCCGCTTGGGGTAGCTTTTGGTACATCAATTTTGGACAATGTGTGAAATTTTTGACCCCAGGTTATGTCAGGTCAGGTCACCAGGTCAAGTTAACTGACCAAGCCTTAAAAAAAGTTTGCAATCATGTCCAGCCTGCAGTGTTTGTCAGAAAGGTTTTAAACTTGGTGGATTGCATGCTGTTATGGGAGCCTACAATTTGTATATCTCGGATTTTTTATATCCATGACCTAAGGTCAGATCAGTGGCATGACCTTTCCATTACAAGTCAATGGATAAAAATGAAAATGCCTCTAGATCCGTGTGTACGCATAGGAACAGTCCAAATAGTTCAGAATCACAATGATTTAGTCCACTCGTGATGACCAATGTGTCATTTTTGCTGATAGCCTCTAGAAAGGTCATCCGAGGTCATTTGAGGCTACAAACAGTTTTTTGCCAATAACTCGCGATTGGAAAGAGATAGAACGCTGGGGATGGCCTCATTGTGTTTGTCTTGTTGAGACGCATCGACTGATATGCAACATGACCTTTTCCGGTCAGGTCATGACCTTGACCTGAGGTCAAATTTTTAAGTTGACCTTTCAAGGTCAAATTATAGTTCATTCGACGCGTCTCGGTGAGGGGAACACGATTCTGGCAATAGAAATGTCGTGGCTTTTTGTAGTCGAAAGTTATTGTCGAAAAACACTTTTCGTAAAAACAGCTATTTTTGGAGTTTTTGCCCTCTGGAGGCTAAACCGTTGACCTGAGGACAATATTGATAATGACCTTTTCAAAAGAAGAGTTCAAAAGCTATTGATTGCTTTTCCATGCGTTTTTCTAGCTACCATAGTTCCTGAGATAGCGGCATGTTTTCTGAAAAATATAATGACAATTGGCAAATTTTGACCTTTGATGACCTCTGGTGACCCCAATATTGCTCTAAGGTGAAAAATGACCGAAATACTTTCAAACGTACGTATTGAGAGCTATCGACTGCTTTTTACCGCGTCTTTCTAGCCCTCTTAGTTTTTGAGTTAGAGGTGGGTGGTAACATATGCCCCCCTCACTAGGGCGAAGTTGGCCGAGACCGCCACTGCACACTGGGCCGATCGCCAGGTCTAGCACGACATGAGTAAAAAATCGAACTTTGTGGATGTGCAATGAAACCTATACCAATTTGTTCAAAAATGATCATACTACATTGCTCTGGTCTTTGTTTTCCAACACAATTGCTATTTCATGGCGAAAACTCAGCTTAAACACGAACTTCGGAATCGTTTGGACCGAACTCGTCCCCCGCACTCTTCGACAACGTATCTTTGATCCACGAAAACAATCACAATTTGAGGAGGAATTCCACATTTATATACATCAAACGATAGCTCCAGGTCTGCAGAACACACATAACTACATGAAAATGGCGAATTCTTACTTGGTTATGATGTATTGGCACCGTAAAGATTTAAAGACGAAAATATAATTTCACATAATTGATGTCACACACAAATAGAGTTTTAAAAAAAGTACCGCAGAGTACCGCTTCGAAAATCTCGCTAAATGTCAATGACTCATTGCACTACAAGATCCAACAGTCATTTTTTGCGACTTTTTGCGACTTTGGATGTAGCAGCCAAACATCAACCCGCGCCGGACCGGTGCTCGGCGTCAAACGCGCCGGGCCGGGAGGTGTTGATTGAACACTCCCCTTCTAACTCGGCTCTTGGGCCACATAGCGACACGTAGTAAGTGGCATTCGAAAGAGCGCCCGAAATTCCAGATGGAGTAATTAGTCATTTCTAGGTCAGGTCAAAGGTCACGTCACCAGAGGTCATCAAAGGTAAAATGTTGCATATATCAACATTTCTCGAAAACCGGCCCTTACCTCGGGGACGAATAGAGCTACATCGTCGCGGAAAAGTGCATTCAATTGCTCTTTTAGCGGTCTTTCTGAAATAAGCCCTCAGATTTGGCTTAACCCTCGACCCTAGTGGTGTTTTTCCAGCCGCGAACGTATAGAAGGGGTCCGTTGGACCCCCCGCCGTTTCGCCCCTGATCGGGCTAGAGCTTCGCGGAAAAGACGACCGTGTTGCCCGTGACAAGAGGAAGCTGATGATACCCAATTGTAAGGTCCTAGGTCATCGGTTGACCTTCCAGGTCAGGTCAATGACCCAAAAGTCGGGAAAATCGGGACCTGTTAGAACGTCGTAAAGGGTGGCTGCTATGGGTTTTTTGGGTGCTGATCACGAATATAATGTTATTTACGATCATAGATGATGTCTTCATACATTTAGGCCAGGTCGGGTCAGGTCAGCTCAGCTCAACCAGTAAGGGTTTTGCCGGGTATTTGCAGTAGCTGGCAACCGCCTCTGACAGCTTTGTAACATGTTACGAAGGCACCAAAGCTACATAGTAAATGTTCAAATGGTTGCTAGATTCGAATTCAGCTCCAAAAACTAGCCTAGAAACATGTAAAACTCGAAAAAAAAGAACCAAGGTCATCAAAGGTCAATGACCTTACCTGACCTTCTGGTGACCTTGACACCTACCCTAATGCATGTGAGCAACATAATATCCCATGTTTGAACGCTTTAAACCAAGAAAAGACTGCAAACCCGCGGCTAATGCGAGGCTACATACGCTGAATCGCGATTCCGGCCAAACATGGTCTCGAAAGAAGGTCACAGGTCAAAGATCATTAAGGTCAGGGTCATGAAATTTTCAGGTTAGCTGTAAAAGTAGTTATCGCGAGGGTACTGAAAGTTTCGTTGCGATCGGCCGTTTTTTACGCGAATTACTCGCGAAAAACCAAGGGTTCCGTTCGAAGATTCAGGCCCTGTCGCGCTAGAATGGCATATCGGCCCACTGTGCACTGGGGCGCGGGTTAAGGTCAAATCAAGTCGCTAAGAGAAGATGAGGAAAAGTAGACGAGTGCCACATTTTTTGTGCATGAAGTCTCGAGTTAAAAAAGCTTAAAAAATCAGATCAGTTAATAAAAATATTTGACCTGAAATTAGCCTCTGTTTTGTCTGACCATGATTGCGTGTAAGGCACCGGTCCAGCAGGGTTCAACCCGGCCCAACCTGGCTCGGCTCCCCCTTTTTTAAATATTAACCCTCGCCGGACCTATTGGTTTTCTACATACGCGCCGGCCGAGGGGGGGGGGCGGGTACGACCCCCTCCCCCTCGCCGTTTCGCCCCTGGTGGAGCTAGCGCGTCGCGGAAAAAACGAGCGTGTGCGCCGTTACGAGACGCAGAGATTGGTACCCGATTTTAAGGTCCTAGGTCAACCGGTGACCTCTGAGGTCAGGTCAAGTGCCCCAGGGTACGGTTCAGTTTTTGGTGAATAACTTCGCAAAAAACGGCCGCAGAGCCGCGATTTTGGCAGCATCGTGTTCGCCTTGATCAGGCGCGTCGAATGATATACTTTTTGTCCGGGTCAGGTCAACTTGGGGTGTTGACCTCAGGTCAAGGTCAGGTCAGCACCCCCAGGTCACGAAGTTGGTCGAAAGAGGTCATGTCGCATATCATTCGATTCGGCAGGTCTTCCTGAGTCCATTGGTGGCTTTCCCGACTCGCTAGCTCAATTTGATCGGGAGTTATTGACGAAAAACTAATATGACCTTGATGACGTCATAAATGACGTCACGGAAGGTCAACATTGCAAAAGTGACGCATCTAACCTTGCAAGGAGTGCATCAAACCACGATTCTATGTGCTTGAGATAGTTGGAGATCGTTCCCGGCTCCAGAATAGCAGTTTGAATTTTTCCCCATTGACTTATAATGGTGAGGTCACGAAAATGACCTGACCTCATATGACCTCTAGGAAAAATCCGAGATAAACAAGTTGTGAGACTCATAATGGATACTAGATCCTGCAAGTTTCATTTCCCTGTGACATCTCCTCTGACAGTGAGGGCGTTGCGAAGTTGCGACATCTGAAGACCGTGCAGAGGTTCACTTATGACGTCATAGGTCAGTGACCTGACCTGACCCAAAAATGCGGTTGGTGTCAAAAGATGCGGCTTGGATCAAAGGTCAGGTATGCCAAGTTTCAGCTCTCTATCGCCAGCGTGTTCGGAGCTATCGCGAAAAAACCCTATGGGGGGGGGGGCGGCACCCGCCCCCCCCCCTCGGCCGGCGAGGGTTAAATTTTGCCCGAACCTTTTGAATGAAAGGAATCACAAGGACAGAGTCCCCGCTAAGCTGAGCTTGTTGCGTTGACCCTGCTCTCTACCCTCCGATCAAACAATTCCTGGTCTATTGCAGAATTAATTAGAGTCCAAATTTTAACGTGCGCACATAGCCGCGCACGGCCGGTCCCCTCACTGACTTCGCCTGGCAGCGGCCTGCCACCTACCACAACCATACCCGTCAGGAGGCTCAAAAACGTCAAACACACGTCGCGTTTCGAACCCGGACATTTGCTCTCACCACATGGAGTCCAACGCTCTACCGACCGAGCTACCGGGACGGACATTTACCTTGCGGTTTCGCCTCGTGACATTGACAGACGTCAGACTCTTTGGCCGAACTCTAGCCGAAACACTGAGCAAGCTGCGCAGGGCGATAGGTGCTCGTAGCGTTGAGGTTGGGTAACCTGTGAGCTGAATGCGATGTCGTGAGTTCGAGCCCAACTCCCGGGTCTGGTTTTATCTCGACACGAACCAAACCTTTCCTTCTACTGCAACACAGATAAGCACGATGACATCTTTCTCGAATATCTTTCCCCAATATCCTCAAAAAGTCAAAATTATCGCTTATAAATGTTAAGATAATTTTCATTATTAAGAAAATATTTTTGGATGTTTTTCTGGAGCCATTTCAAATCTTTTTTCTTTTCTGATTCTTTTCGGCCCGATAAAACCCGCCAAAACTGATCGTGCCAAATGAAAAATATTTAACTCAAATAACAGTTTAGAACAGCCTCATCATGCATCATGAAAAGCATCATGCAGCTATCGACTGAATAGTTGCATGCTATGAATGCGTCCTATATTTCAATTACCTATCATTGTTCAACATTTTGGCTGGAACTGACGCTGCCTCTGGCTTGCCCGTTTGTTTGAGATAATGATTCCCTTCAGTCGCATTCTTGCTGGTTCCACATGAACAGGATACCACCATACCGGAGTGAACGCACCCGCAACCATCATCCCCTCCCCTCAGCCTCGGCGCAGTGGCGGGCGGCCCTGGGCGGCCCACTCCCGGCGCTACGCACGCCCCACGCGCCGTGATACCGCGTCACTCCCCCTCCCTCCTTCCCCTACAATGACCGGTGACCTCACTTCCCTCGGGATTTGGACTCGCCCTACCCCGACCGTAGCGCCACGTGGTGGCTCTGGAGATCTTAAATAGACCCACTGTACCTGAGAGAGCCCTCTGTTTGCCTGCGAGGGCCCTCTGTGTGCCTGAGAGGGCCCTATGTGTGCCTGAGAGGGCCTTCTGTGTACCTGAGACGGTCCTCTGTTTGCCTGAAAGGACCCTCTGTGTGTCTCAGAGAACCCTCTGTGTGCCTGAGACGGCCCTCTGTTTACCTGAAAGGACCCTCTGTGTGTCTCAGAGAACCCTCTGTGTGCCTGAGAGAGCCCTATGTGTGCCTGAGAGGGCCCTCTGTGAGCCTGAGAGGGCCCTTTGTGTACCTAAGAGGGCCGGCTCTGTGTGCCTGAGAGGGCTCTCTGTGTGCCTGAGAGGGCCCTATGTGTGCCTGAGAGGGCCCTCTGTGAGCCTGAGAGGGCCCTCTGTGTGCCTGAAAGGGCCCTCTGTGTACCTGAGAGGGCCCTCTGTGTGCCTGAGAGGGCCCTCTGTGAGCCTGAGAGGGCCCTCTGTGTGCCTGAAAGGGCCCTCTGTGTACCTGAGAGGGCCCTCTGTTTGCCTGAGAGGGCCCTCTGTGTGCTTAAGAGGACCCTCTGTGTACCTGACAGCGCCCTCTATGTGCCTGAAAGCGCCCTCTGTGTACCTGAGAGGGCCCTCTGTTTGCCTGAGAGGGCCCTCTGTGTGCCTGAAAAGGCCCTATGTTTGCCTGAAAAGGCCCTCTGTGAGCCTGAGAGGGCCCTATGTGAGCCTGAGAGGGCCCTATGTGAGCCTGAGAGGGCCCTCTGTGAGCCCTAGAGGGCCCTCTGTGTGCCTGAGAGGACCCTCTGTGTGCCTGAGAGGGCCCTCTGTGAGCCTGAGAGGGACCTCTGTGTGCCTGAGAGGGACATCTATGTACAGCCCTCTGCAAACTGCGTGGTAGGTATTCTTTTTACGACAAAAATGAGAATAACGCGAATACTATGCTATCGGTCATTCGGAAATCGTAACAGCAAGACGCGCTAGACCTGCCCCTTAGATTGGCATCATCAACGTATTCATTTTTCATCTAAATCGGCAACTAAACCCAAAAGTTTATATTTGCCCCTAAAACAAACTTTTGCATCTTGTTGCCACACAAGGCGTATACTTTGTTTATTGATAGACCTAATCGAAGGAGTGGAGCATGGCGCATCCATTTGTAGTGAGTTCCGACCGACTGATAACATAGCCTTTGAGTTTTTATCGGTTTTGTCGAAAAAAAGAGTACCTACCACGCAGTCTGCAGAGGGCTGTACCTGAGAGGGCCCTCTGTGTGCCTGACTGAGAGGGCCCTCTGTGTGCCTGAGAGGGCCCTCTGTGTGCCTGGAAGGGCCCTCTGTGAGTCTCAGAGGACCGTCTGTGTGCCTGAGAGGGTCCTTTGTGTGTCTCAGAGGGCCTTTGTGTGCTTGAGAGGGCCCCCTGTGTGCCTGAGAGGGCCCTCTGTGTGTCTGAAAGGGCCCTCTGTGTACCTGAGAGGGCCCTCTGTATACTTCACAAGGTCCCTCATTGGCCTAAATGTGTCCTCTAATAATCCTCAAAGGGTCCCTAAAAGAGTTCTACAATACTTTTTCTTTTAGCGAATTAAATGGGAAGTGGCCAAAAGGGCCCTTGAAGTCATTTCAATTTTTTCCGTGTTATAAAAAAACTTTTTTTTTTTCTAGGCTCCAGGGGGGACCCTAGGACCCCCAGGATCCCCCCTTGGATACGCCACTGGGGGCACGTGACAGGAAGCGTGCGGTCAAGGCTGTCCCGCGTCTGTAGCGCGTGCCGAAAACGATTCGTACCACTGCCGTGTATATAGTGTACTAAGTAGGGGAGAGTGGGGAAAGATGCCCAGGGTTTTGCTATGTCATATTTTATTCGAAAATGACGATAGGAAAGCAAAAACTTGGAGTTTCAACGGAAACCGACATCTTTTTTCTCCAAAAATATCACACTTTCGTGCCTGAAATATTATAACTTTTTTTTGCTATTAAGCATTTTCCTGAAGACGTGAAAGGGGGCATCTTACCCCACAGGGTGGGAAAGACGCCCCCTGACGTTGGGAAAGATGCCCCCTGCACTATAAGTGACATAAATGGGCACGTGAATCGCCTGAACGAATCAGTACCCAGTAAACATGCCGACGTCGGCCCGACGTCGGTCCAACCTCGGCACGACGTCGGCTGGATATCGGATATGCCCGCATGTTCCGACGTCCAGCCGAGGTCCAGCCGATGTCGGGCCGACGTCGGACCGAGATCAATTGCTGAGGTCCAGCCGACGTCGGGCCGACGTCGGGGCGACGTCGGACCGACATCGGCCGCTGTTTTGACCGTTAAAATAATATAAAATACATGTTTCATGTTTCATAAAGAGCTTCTGTATTCAAAATATCCTCAGGAAACTCAAATCTTCCTCCACGTCGCAACCCCCTGATCCGGACGGGAAACTTTATCCCATTTGGGATTGCCCGTAAGCCGAGCTCGCCCGTAGCCGGGTGCGGTGAGTGCTTGGGGGCTGCTCGGCCTATCCTTTGGTCAGGCTCAGCCCCGGCAACTCACCAGGGCCGGGCCCAGTTCATATAGAAAGGCCAGTCGGTGTCACTTTGCCAAAGTGCCACTTAATAAAGGGACACTTTGGGAAACGTTGGTGCAGATGTGTAAGAGTGGCTATATGAATCCATTGTGGGGTCGCCCTTTCCAATAAGTGTCACGTAACAGCAATGGGACCAGGGACTCTATATGAACTGGACCCAGGGTGCTCGCCAAGAAGACCAATGTCTCCATCCTTGATCCTTCCGGCTCTGAAATGGTCTTGTCAGACCGAAAGGGCATAACCCAACAAAACAAACCGCTTTCGTTAGCTGGCTGCGTGGTGTAGTGGTTAGCGCACTAACCTCGCGTACGCATGACACAGGGTTCGAATCCCATCGCCGGCTGATGCTTTTGGCGTGTTGTCCCAGTAAACATGCCGACGTCGGCGACTGGGGGGCTCGAATCCCGCCGCCGGTTGATATTTTTGGCGCGTTGTCCCAATAAACATGCCGACGTCGGCCCCGTCGGTCCAACGACAAACGATCTCGTCAACCTCGGCAAACGATCTCGGCCCGACGTCGGCTCGACGTCGGCTGGACTTCGGCTCGACGTCGGAACATGCGGGCATATCCGACGTCCAGCCGATGTCGGGCCGAGGTTGAACCGACGTTGGGCCGACGTCGTCATGTTTACTGGGTAGTCCCTTCGAGCCTGCAGTAGACATCAAACGTCATCGTAAGGGCCCGCAAAAGTAGTCGTAAGGGGCTTCAGAGGTCATCGTTAGGGCCATCATAGTCCAGCGCGGCCAAACAAGCCTCCGTGGTGGCGTTCGGAGACCACTGTGGGGCTCTTATAGGTCTTCATGATGCTTGAGGGCCCTCGAGCCCATCGTGGGGACCTCCGATGCCAGCGCGGCCCGTGGGGCCAACGTGGGAGCCCTCAAAGGATGTCGTGAGGGGCCCTGCCCTAGTGAAAAAATCCTTAAGGACAGTCCTATGCATTTCTTAAGGACGATCCTTAACAAAATCCTTGTACGAAATTGATACACAATCCTTAAGGATTTTGTTAGAAATTCCTTAAGGATTCTGCGGAAAATCCGTAAGGATTTTTAGCTAAATCCTTAAGGATCTCTAGCAATGTCTTTAAGGACACTGGTAATAATCTTTAAGGACTTTGTGGCTTTTCCTTAAAGATTTGTAGCAAAATCTTTAAGGATCTTGGCGACAATCCTCAAGGATTTTGAGGCTCTTCCTTAATGAGCGATATATAAATCCGTAAGGATCAAACCCTAGCAAACACATTTGTACGGTCTCTGGTGGTATATTTTTTACTTAAAACAAGCACATTTAGCCATTTTTCATTGCCAGGAATGGAGCAGCCGCCAACCACAGGCGGCCGGGTATACATATATGGAGCTCTAGGCATTCGCAGGTTGCAGCTGAGGCTCCGAGAAATATAAACCGAGGACTTCCGAAAAACATATTTACATGAAGATAAGTCTACACTTTTTCGAGTCAGCCACGCTTCAGATATTATCACGTCACACGTCCTCGGCCGCCGCTCCTCCGCCATCCACATTCTACACATCTTGAGCGGTTGAGTCGCCCGTCGCCTGTCCAGTCTTGCATCCTGCGTTCCTGTAACAAGGCGGATATTCCTATGTAATAACAGTAATATACTGATCAACAATACCTACTCAAAGGCTCACGAATTCTACTCTTAGGCTTAGACTGCAGTCCCAGCCAAAGAATATTGGTGAGCCTTTGAGTAAATTCAGTTCAGTCATTTCCAGCTTAGATGCCTGTGTATGTACCTATGTTCATTTAGCAATGCAATATGCACCTACGTCCTACTACCCTGAATCCATTCTATTATACATATTTACCTGGGCCTCGTTCCAAGGCATGACGCTAAAAGACGCTACCGGTAGTACTTTCATTTGCCGCAGCCAAAAGAATGACGACGACGATCGCCATTAATTGAAGTGAACGTTTCAGCGCCGGTTTTTGTATCTATCAATGCAATAACTAGGATCAATTATCTCATTGATACACAGCATGGCAGAGACTTACATGGCCCGAAGAGGAGACGGCAGACGGCACAACACACTCAACAGACTCGTCCGCATCCCGCGAGCGGCAGCGGCACAATGCGACAGGGGGACGCGCGGTCTCCCCTCTTGCCGGAGGCGAGGATCAGACCGCCCGCTGCCGCCCGTACAGTCTTTGAAACGGTCAGCGGTCGCTAAATTCCAGTCGGTACGGTCTCTGAAAGAGCACAGCGCAAACACTGTGGCACCGGTGGCACTAAGGCCATACGATACATGCATACTGTGGCACTTGGTTGAGATACCAATAGGTACTTTTTATCAGAACTATTCGTCTATCCGATTTGGAGTCTGGGTGAACCCAGCGTGGACATTTAGGTGACCATCCCAGCTGAATATTAATTCTGAGTTAAGATAGCCAAATTGTTATCCCTGGCTCACAATCACCGGTTTTGGCACTCGCAATATCGAGAAATGCCATAAATCGAAAATATTTAATTTCAAAGTTCAGCACAAAAGTGGGGGCAAGCTGCTCCCACTGGCCCCCTCGCCTCCCGGTTCCCGCGCCTATGATGATAGCGAACGCTGCTTTGGTCCGTCACAAAGTTTTTACATGCCGTATATGTCATATGGCTAATAAATTATCGGATACGGAGCACGGAATAATAGTAGGGATGATTCAATCACTCCATAATGATTGACGTACTGGCTGCATCGGCTATCCTGAAGGATTAAGCGACAC
Source organism: Amphibalanus amphitrite (assembly GCF_019059575.1). Lineage (NCBI taxonomy): Eukaryota > Metazoa > Arthropoda > Thecostraca > Balanomorpha > Balanidae > Amphibalanus > Amphibalanus amphitrite. The sequence goes on from NW_024882054.1 coordinate 371,354, forward strand.
TAGCAAGTAGCAATTTCCTTACGGAATACTGAGCGATCCTTAAGGATACCAAACATCGCCCTAAAATCCTTACGGATCGGCGAATGCGTCCTTAAGGATTCAAGAGGGTCCGTAGAGTCCTTAAGGATTTCATATTTGATCCTTATGGGTCCTTATGGATCCTTAAGGATTGTGGGGATTCTGGCGAAATCCTTAAGGACTTTTTCACTAGGGTGGAGCCAATAATGGGGCGCACAGAGGCCGTCGTGAGGGCTCTCAGAGTCAGATGCCGCCCAAAAAGTCGCTATGTGGGCCGAGAGACCGGCATGGGGAGCACCCGACCGTACTGGACTCTCAATAGTCCCAGATCGGCTTTTGTCTACATCACAAGTATGTAATAAATGATTTGACGGGCTGTTTGAAGGACAGCCTACGGATTTCAAGGGGGGCGTCTTTCCCCATCAGGACAGGGGACATCTTACCCCAAGGTACCGAAGTAACATTAAATCAGTACAATTTGTTAGCCATAAAACTACACCCTGAAACAAACTGTTTGGGACACAGTACATGCATGGTAATGTATCACGACTATAGCAAGGGACGCAAAAATTATTTACCTTCTTTGATATTTACAATGTTTTGACACCAAAATATTTTTTGAAAGCAGCAAATAAAAAACATGCAATCATAAGCCAGCCGTTGCCCAACTGAGCTTCGCAATTTTTTGTGCAGTTAACAAGGCAGGCTTCCGCTTTACGCTAAGAACATTAATTTCCAGGTCCGATTCTTTGTTTCGCCGCTAGAGGGGGTGGGGCGTCTTTCCCACCCTGGGCATCTTACCCCACTCTCCCCTACTAACCCAGTATGAATGTGTGCTACTAACGACAAAAGCCCGAGTCGGGCACCAAAAATATTTAATAAAAAAAAGTTTACCGAACCGAGTAAATCGCTATATGGCTAATCAAAGAAATGTTTGGCGCATCTGAAATCACATAGTTTTCATATTTTTGTCAAAACCGGCCTCGTATATGATTGTCAAAAGTCTTAACATTTTCTTTGTCGTAAAATGAGTGTCAGATACTTGCAAGTTCAAACGCCGCTACCGTGCGTTCATTTAATACAAACTGCAAAAATTATACATGGCAATGATCCCTAAACCCTGCTGCTTCTCATGCCGGGTCACAAAAAGCCGTATCTTTTTTGGTTTGGCGATGATTTAATCATTTGTCATCATGTTGCAATCGCAAATTTTTACTAAAAAATATTTGCTTTCGTTTCACCTACAGCAGTTTACACAGTGTGTAGCCGTTAGTGCACCATACCATGGCAATCCCTAACCATTTCTTAGTCGCACCGTGAAAGAATTAAGGCGCAAGCACAGGGCAGAAGGGCAGACTGGCGCTATTGAAGCTTTTGTCCGGCGCGGTCGGGTGTCGCGGTCGGGGCGGATTGCTTTCACCGCGGATGGCAATTTCGACAGACGTTTAACTTTGACCTGCTATAAGTAGGTCAAATATTGACCTGAAATCAAAAGTAATATGCTCACTCGCGAGGTCTTGTCAAGAGCAATCCGTTGGTTTTTGTCGCGAGGCACTAGGACACTTCGTTTAGGAACAGCAGAGGGATGCACCGATGAACTCCTGCTGTGGCCGCCCGCCCGCGGCGCGGCAGCCCGGGCCGACCACCGCGCCGCGGCACCCGACCGCAACGGACGAAAACTTTAGTAGCGCCGGTCAGCCCTGTTCTAGCGCCTTCATTCTTTTACAGTGCGGCTCAGAAATGATTAGGGAATGCTACGGTATGGTGCACTAACGGGCACACACTGTGTAAACTGCTGTAGGTGAAACGAAAGCATTTGTCCTCCCCGTGGCCTAGTGGATAAAGCGTCCGTCTCCTAACTCGGTGGCAGCGAGTTCGCGGCCGGGAAGCTCCACCTCGTTTGACCCGCGTTCCTATATTAACCCGCGCCCTGCTGGGGGGGGGTGTTTGAACACCCCCCTTTTGGTTTTTCGCGAATATCTCAAAAAACGGCGGCGCTCCGCGCCGCCGTTTTCGGTACACCTTATCATACATCAATTCTACACATGTTGTAAAAATTTCAGACCAAGGTCATTCAAGGTCAGGTCACCAGGTCACTTGAAGTGACCTCACCTCATAAAACGTTTCAATGTCTGTCATAGCTACACCGAGTGACCGATCGCTTTGAAACTTTCAGCGATTGCTAAGAGCAATAGCATGTACAAAATGTATATCTCAGAATTTTGATATCGATGACCTAAGGTCAGATCAATTTTGCGACCTCCCCATTATAAGTCAATGGGAAAAAATTGAAATGCGCCTCTTTTCGACGAAAGACATTATAAACACTCCTAAACACCGAATTACAAGTGGTTTAGACACACTGAACATGGAAATGGTGTCCGTGACCCCTGTTTATGCCCTGAGGTCATCTTAGGTCATAAATGGTATCTAACAGTTTTTCGCAAATAACTTTTGATAGAGGCGTGCTAGAGCGATGAAAACACCTTAGATGTGTTCAGCTCGACGATACGGATCGACTGATATGCAACATGACCCTTTCCGGTCAGGTCATGACCTTGACCTGAGGTCAAATTTTGAAGTTGACCTTTCAAGGTCAAGTTATAGTTCATTCGATGCGTCTTGACGAGAGGAACACGATGCCGGTAAAAGTAAGCTCGTACAAGGCTTGGGTCAAAAGTTATTGCAGAAAAACTTTCCGGAAAAAATCTGCTATTTTTGCAGTTTTTGCCCGCTGCAGGGAAAACCGTTGGCGTTAGGTCAAATCTGAGAGAGTTACTCAGAAAGGGCGTTAATAGGGCTATCGAATGCGCTTTTCCGCGGCGCTGTAGCTCTATTGGATCCCGAGTTATGCGTTGGCTTCTTGGAAATTGTCGACATTCGACCTGGAAATCGGCGAAATTTTGCCTTCAATGACCTCTGGTGACCTGACCTTTGACCTGACCAAAAAATTGACCGAAGTGATTTCCTCATTATTTTTGACGCTCTTTCGAACGCCGCCTTCCGCGTATCGCTACGTGGCCCAGGAGCCGAGTTAGAAGGGGGGGGGTGTTCAAACCCCCCCCCCCAGCAGGGCGTGGAAATCCAGGACCCCCAGCTGGGCGCGGGTTAAGCCAGCTGGGGCATTCCACGATAGATCGTACCAGGCCCGTCACCCTCATCCCTCAGATTTGAATGAAAATTGGTACTGGGGGTAATCATTGGCTCCAAAAACACCTGCCAAAATATCCGACTTCTCAGATGAAAACTTTTTGAGTTATATTGCATAATATTTTCTAAACTTCAGATTGAAAGGGTGAGTTTGATGAGCTATAACTCAAAAACGAGCTAAGTAAGCAACAAACGGTAAACAGCTTTGAACTAACGATGAATCAAAGATTAATACAGCTTCGTGTCGGGACGCGGCCGGCCGGCCGCGGACCATTTTCAGAAGTGGCGGGTAGACCGTGCGTCGAGTACTTGCTTTCTCGCGCGGCGGTATTGGGGTTCACTAGCATTGTTTAAAATATTTTCATTTGCCATGAACTTGAAATTATACACTGTAATTAACGATCATTTGTCAATTATTACAAGTTCTTCAAAATTCTTCTTTGAAAGCAAATGATTTCATTTCACTCAAGAATTGTCTTGTCCACCACTACAACCGCCACCCAGCCGCCATCCATTGGAAGAGATAGGCTCTGCGGCACAAAGTGTCGTTTTAAACTGGACTGGGAACCAATGCGTGATGACATTTCGAGCTAAATTTATGCTCATTGTGTACCTAGAAGCATTGGGAACAACGCTCTGACTGTACATTTTTAGATTTTTGCCTCTAAATGAAAATATTTACAATCAAGTACTTTGCGAGCGCAGTTTAGAAGCTCCCGTAATGTTAAAGTCCTATCTCCTACAAGTATGTAAATACTGCTCTAGGGAACCAACAGTTTGCATCGTACTAGCTTTAAATTATATCCATATTGTTCTCAGTACTTTGCTGAACACTGTGGTGAGTGTACATTTTTCGTTTTTTGCTTTACAAGCGTAAAATTCGTCTGGTTCTACACCACTTCATTCGCCTCCATAGCCCGGTAACGGCGCCGCGCGGCGCGGCCGGCCGGCGCCCGCTGTAGTTCCAAACACTGCCCGATAGATGGCAGGCGCAGAAGTGGTCCCAGCCGTCCCGGTACGTTTTTAAATTGGAAAGAAAAGCTTTACATATTGAAAAAAATCGTAATATTTTTTTATTGTCTATAATGGCCCTTGGGACCAAAATTTTTGCCATTTTTATTTCTTCAAAATAACCTTCAGGTCATTTAAAATAGACATGCAAAAAATTAGAAAGGTGTTCTTTCTTTAAGTTCCTCATTTTAATGCATACAAAATGGGTTTCCGGGGGGTCGGTACGACCCCAGCTCGCCGTTTCGCCTCTAATGGAGCTAGAACCTTGCGGAAAAAACGAGCATGTGCGCCGTTACAAGATGCATCGAATGATACCACATTTTAAGGTCTCGGGTTCATTGGTGAACCCTGAGGTCATTTCAAGTGACCCAAATTACGGGTCCGGTTTCTGGTAGATAACTTCGCAACATTTGGTCGCAGAGCCGCGATTTTAGCATCCTTGTGTTTGCCTAGCTCCGGCGCGTCGAATGGTATACTGTTTGTTCTGGTGAGGTCAGCATAAGTCGCTGACCTCGGGTCAGCACACTGCCGTGTATTTGGCTCCGCTCCCCGACCGGGCGGCCCAGCCGGCAGCCAGCCCCCGGGCATCACGTGACCGCCCCGAGTCCGCGGCAAAGCCAACCAGCGCGGCGCTGGACAAACAGCGCCGCCACAGAGATGGTTAACAGTCGGGTCAGGCCACGAAGCTGGGTGAATGAGATCATATTGCACATCATTCGATTCGCAAGGTCTTCCCGAGTCCATTGGTAGCTTTCCCGTCTCTCTAGTTCAATTTGATCGAGAGTTATTGACGAAAAACTCTTATGACTCTAGTGACGTACGAATGACGTCACGCAAGGTCAACAATGCAAAAGTAAGGCACAAATGACTTCCATTGAACTTTCAGTAACCAGTAATGTCACTAGGCAGCTTTACCACGCCATTTGTAGGCTCTCTTCCCGAAATCACAATTTGAGACCATTACGGTAACGCAAAATAAGTACATTTATAGAAAGAACACCTTCCTAATTTTTTGCATACTACTTAACCCGCGCCCGGCTGGGGGTCCTGGATTTCCACGCGCTGCTGGGGGGGGGGGTGTTTGAACACCCCCCTTCTAACTCGGCTCCTGGGCCACGTAGCGATACGCAGAAGGCGGCGTTCGAAAGAGCGTCAAAAATAATGAGGAAATTACTTCGGTCAATTTTTTGGTCAGGTCAAAGGTCAGGTCACCAGAGGTCATTGAAGGCAAAATTTCGCCGATTTCCAGGTCGAATGTCGACAATTTCCAAGAAGCCAACGCATAACTCGGGATCCAATAGAGCTACAGCGCCGCGGAAAAGCGCATTCGATAGCCCTATTAACCCGCGCCCAGATGGGGTCTGCCGAGCAACGCGGTCTGATGGGGGGGGGGGGCCATTTTGGCCCCCCCCTCAGATCTCGAGAACCACGCAACATAGCGACAAGCGGTAAACGGTGTTGGATAGCCCCAACGGGGAACTACCTTGTGACCCAATTTCATTGACCTCGGTCAAACCGATGACGTCACAGGTCAGGTCAAAGGTCGAATTTTCACCGTTTACAGGCATTTCAAGAAATGCGTTGTAAAATCGAGTAAAATGCATTTCATTGAAAATCATCGATGGGGAAATGTTCTTCAAACACATATTTTGCTATTTGAGGTCACTGATACCAGGTCAGGTCACAGAGGTCAGGTCACTGGGGGGTCACAATATGAAAGTGTCGTGTGATACATGTTTTATGGTCCATTTTACATGATAAATGCGATTATGTGGGACAGACAGACTTTTAGGGCCAGCTTAGGTCACGTTTTTGTTACGCGGCGTTTCCGATTAATGTATTGATATTTCGATGTGATGAGGTGTCGATGCTGATTTTGATTGGCGTGTCGTGGTTTCCTTCCTGTTTCCTTTGGTTCTGGTCGTAATGCTCTCAACTAGTCTTCCTGTTTTCTTTGTTCGACATCATCGCCGCCGCGTAACGCCTCTCACGCTCGCCCGTCAGTTTGTCGGCAGATCATTAAGCAGTTTAGATTCCCAAAGCCCAAAATGCATAAAAGCAACAAGCTGTCGTGACTGACTAATTTTGTTAAAGTCTGAATTGTGTCAATTTGCACTCTCATATCTCGGTAAACGTTCAGTGCCTACGCATCATAGGTAAATTAAACCAAACAAGGCGCACCAATAATGCCAGGAAGACTCAATAGCCTCATTCACTGTTCCGCTACAAGCACGTTACGGAACTGTGAAGACAGAGGGAGGGAGAGGGAGAGTGAAAGAGAGAGAACGCGCGGAGAGAACAGGCAAGTTACTACTGTTAACGCCAGACCCCTTGAGACCCTAATTTTTCGCGATTACTTTTAAATGCGTGAAGGAATTTCAACCAAGCTCAGGACATGGCCGTTTCAAGACAGGCCGAAACTTTTACAATTTAGATATTTTATCGCCATTTCAATATTTCAGGCACTTGTCATTGACTCGTAATGTTAACTGTTTTTCCATCCTGGATAGAGGCTTTCTACGTCATATGACATTAGGCTCCGCCCACGACTGCGGCATTGACCCGTGGCCATCAGCGACCTCTGTACAAACGACACCCCTGCCATCTGTGAAGGACTATGAATTTCGCTGACGCTTCACGTGCTATGAGTCAATTGCAGCAGACGGTCAAGTAAATGTTAGGCTCTTGTTGACTCTTGTATATAGGACCAAGAGGACCATCACTCCTCAACCTACTACTCAGTCGTGCTTCGAACAAACGTTAACGATTCCTAACAAATACGATTTTCGATGTAGGGTATCTGTGTGAAATACGAGCGAGCCGTATGATGTGAAGCTCAGGCAATTAACTTATTATTGCGTTGTTCGATGGTTGTATAGCGATGTCAATGACAAATCGGCAGCTACTTGGTGACATCCGACATCCCATTATCGCATTATCTGCAACGCCATAGGCTTTAAATACAGGTGAATATTTCCTAACCTTATGTCAGTTATATGCCATCTGCCCGTCATATGCAGCTTATAAAAAAAAAATATCAGCGAACATATCAGCATTGTAGAAGCAATGCGCATTGAGCATTTATGACTCCTTAGTCATCATGTCGCTCTCTGGGCACTGTCAGCCAAGACGCTACGCACAACTCCGCCGGCTTTCGGCACCGCTCGACCGTCGCCCTTCCCCGCTCCCCGCCACAGCGAGAGTGACCGCGCGCCGGCCCGAAACCGCCGCAGGCCAAGACCACAGAGGCGGGGCTTAGCTGTGACGTCATAACGTATCACAGACTGACTGGTGATAGCCTCTACACACCGGATGAAAATCTTGCTCGAAATTTAACATTACGAGTCAATGACAAGTGCCTGAAATATTGAAATGGCGATAAAATATCTAAATTGTAAAAGTTTCGGCCTGTCTTGAAACGGCCATGTCCTGAGCTTGGTTGAAATTCCTTCACGCATTTAAAAGTAATCGCGAAAAATTAGGGTCTCAAGGGGTCTGGCGTTAACAGTAATTCGTTTCGTTCCGAGCCAAAGTTGTATCGGTCAAGTACGTGTGGTGACACTTGTCAATTCTGTACTGGGTGGAACGAGACAACAATCACAATAAAATGACGCCTCGCCGGTCCTGCGGCGCGCGCGGCTCGGCGCGGCTGTAAAACGATTACCGATTTGGATTGTTAACAAGCGATGAGTGCAGTGGCACCTGCACACTGTCGGTCGGCTGTACTGAGAGCCGTGCTATTCTCTCTGGGATTGCGTATCGATTTCACTGTTCAGCGTCATAAACGAGCAGCTGGTGATGCTGTGCGACTGGTGGACACACCCGGGCAATACAGGCCCGCTCAGTGCGGTCAAAACAATATCGATCCGGTTATATGGAGCAGTCCATTCAACCTATTGGCACATGTTAAACGGTCGGGATGGGCAGCTAGCGTCATTATCCCTGGGCTTCCGCAACTGACATTATTGCATGTATATGTTACAGGGAGTATGCGATTTCAGTTAGTTTGTAACGACCCTAGGGTGGTTGTAACCTCCCTGAACGATCAGTTTGTTTGCAACGACCCTAGGGACGTTACAAAATAACTGCTCGTTCCGGGACGTTGTAACGAAACTAGGGTCGTTGCAACCTCCCTAGTTAGTATGCAACGAACCTAGGGTTGTTACAAAATAACTAGGGAGTTTAAGAATTCATCGAGTCTCGTTTCACAGGAGGGCCGTCAACAATCTTGTCCGATGAAAATCTTGTTCAATCTAGTTCATTTAAAAAGAAAAGGAGAACAAAATTTGAACATTCAGCTCTGGTGTATTTCACGACGGCCATCAAGTACACATTTTGTGCAGATTAGGTGCACATTTGGTGCAGATTTGTTCAAATTAGATGGGCATTCGCCAGAAAGCCTTCGTAAAAACGGCTATTATCCGCTCGTTTTCAATCTTTTTGTGATTGTAAACGTTCAAACATGTGAAATGATGGTGGTCCCATGCATTATGGTGGGTGTCAAGGTCACGTGAAGGTCAGGTCAAGGTCATTGACCTTTGATGACCTTAGTTCACTTCTTCTGGGTTCATATATTTTTAGGCTAGTTTTTGGAGCTGATTTCGAGTTTAGCATCCATTTGAACATTTACGAAGTAATGTTGGCGCCTTCGTACCCGGTCGCGAAGCTGTCAGTGTTGGTTGACACCTTACATGGTCAGCTAGCAAGACGCCTACTGGTTGACCTGACCTGACTTGACCCGACCTGGACTAAAACATCAAGACATCATCGGTGATCAAAGCTAATATGAAATTCGTGATCAGCGCCCCGAAAAACCTCGTAACAACCTAACTCTCTTGAACAGGTCCCGATTTTCCCGACTTTTGAGTCACTGACCTGACCTGAAAGGTCAACCAATAACCTAGCTCCGCCATGTGCGTTTGCGGCTAGCAAAACACCAATAAAGGCGAGAGTTAACCCCGCAGGACCTGTTGGTTTTCTACATGCGCGCCGGCCGGGGGAGGGTTGGTACGACCCTCCTCGTCGTTTTTCGCCCCTGATGGAGTTAGAGCGTCGCGGAAAAAACGAGCGTGTGTGCCGTTAGGAGACACAGCAACTAGTACCCGATTTTAAGGTCTCAGGTCAACCGGTGTCCTCTGAGGTCATGTCAAGTGACCCAAGACACGGGTTCGGTTTTTGATTAATAACTTCTTTAAAAAAAAAAAAACAGTCGCCGAGCGCGATTTTAGCATCAACGTGCTCGCCTTGCTCAGGCGCGTCGAATGGTATACTTTTTGTTCGGGTGAGGTCAACTTGAGGTGTTGACCTCGGGTCAAGGTCAGGTCAGAGACACCTAGGTCGCGAAATTGGTCAAAGGAGGTCGTGTGGCATATTATTCGATTCAGCAGCTCTTCCTCAGTCCATTGGTGGCTTGACCGACTCGCTAGCTCAGTTTGATCGGGAGTTATTGACGAAAAGCAGCAAAATTGAAGCATCTAACCTTGCAAAGAGTGCATGAAATCACGATCCGTGTGCTTGAGATAGTTTGAGATCGTTCTCGGCGCCAGAATAGCAGTTTTCATTTTTCTCCATTGACTTATAGTGGTTAGGTCACGTGACCGACCTGACCTCATGTGATCTTTAGGAAAAATCCTAGAGGTACAAGTTGTGAGGCTTCTAGAAGATGCACGTACTGTAAGTTTCATCTCCCTGTATAAAGCTCCTCTGGGACTGCGGGCGTTGCGAATTTGCGGCATCTGAGGACCGTCCACTTATGACGTCATAGGTCAGTAACCTGACCTGACCTGAAAATCTGGTTGGTGTCACAAGATCCGGCTTGAATCAAAGGTCAGGTATGCCTAGTTTCAGCTCTCTGTTGCTGGCATGTTCGGAGCTCGCGAAAAAAAAAAAAACTAGGGGGGGGGCGAGGATTAAGCTAGGCTGGGTTAGGTAAGTTTGGGTCAAGTAGTAGGGGTCCCACCCGCACCACCTGTTTATAGCAGGTGTACCTAAACCACCAGCGACAGCTTCGTAGCAAGTTGCATTGGCACCACAACTACACGTACTTCTCAAATGTCTCAACGAATGCTGGATTCGAAATAAGCTAAAAAAAATCCCTTAAAATCGTAAAATTTGAAACATTCACCCGAAGTCACCAAACGTCAATGACCTTGACCTGGCAGACAACTGACAAGTCAACTTGAAACCCATCACGATGCATGGGACAACCATCAGTTCACATGCTGGCACGTTTATATGTAATCACAATAGAAGTCTGGAAACGCAATTTTATGTGCGCTAACATAAACGACAAATCATTTCGGTCTGCCATGGTCTCAGAAATCAGATCAAAGGTCAAAGGTCATTGGTTTCAGGATCATTAACTGTATAGCGAATGTGTAACCGGAAACGCAGATAAGTCCGAGGACACTCAAAGTTTCGTCACGATCGGCCACTTTTAGCGCGAGATAATCGCGAAAAACGAGGGATTTATCCGGCCCGCACCCCTAAAAGTGTGAGGGATAACCCGCACACGGATAGCGACGGATATCCATCACACCTACCCCAGTAACTATATTTTCTACAAGTAAGCATATGCTGGCGATATAATGCAGCCAAAATTATCACAGTTACGTGCTTTGTCCCGGGCATGACATATGCTCCTGAGCTGAATGTTCAAATTTTGTTCTTCTTTTCTTTTTAAATGAACTAGATGAACACGATTTTCATTGGACAAGATTGTTGACGGCCCTCCTGTGAAACGAGACTCGATGAATTCTTAAACTCCCTAGTTATTTTGTAACAACCCTAGGTTCGTTGCATACTAACTAGGGAGGTTGCAACGACCCTAGTTTCGTTACAACGTCCCGGAACGAGCAGTTATTTTGTAACGTCCCTAGGGTCGTTGCAAACAAACTGATCGTTCAGGGAGGTTACAACCACCCTAGGGTCGTTGCAAACTAACTGAAATCGCATACTCCCTGTAACATATACACCTTTCGCTCATTATTTAGGTCATACTGGGAGCAGCCTATGGCCAAAATTGACGACAGAGTTGGCCTACTCTGAAGGCAATTAGGAGCTTCCGGGACGAGCTAGTAATAACCACATTCACACAGCAACCATACTTCGGAAGTGGATCCCAGAAATTAGTAGCCCCCTCCATACGGCTAATTATGGCACCACCATATAGCCCCGTTACATGCGATACCCCTTTGTTGTGACCTATTGCGGATCACGGAACTCTAACCACGCGGGGCGTGACCGGAAGATATGATACCGCGGGACGTACCCGGAATGAATGATACCGCGGGACGCACCCGGAATGATGATACCGCGGGACGTACCCGGAATGAATGATACCGCGGGACGCACCCGGAATGAATGATACCGCGGGACGTACCCGGAATGAATGATACCGCGGGACGTACCCGGAATGAATGATACCGCGGGACGCACCCGGAATGAATGATACCGCGGGACGTACCCGGAATGAATGACACCGCGGGACGCACCCGGAATGAATGATACCGCGGGACGCACCCGGAATGAATGACACCGCGGGACGCACCCGGAATGAATGATACCGCGGGACGTACCCGGAATGAATGATACCGCGGGACGCACCCGGAATGATGATACCGCGGGACGCACCCGGAATGATGATACCGCGGGACGCACCCGGAATGAATGATACCGCGGGACGCACCCGGAATGAATGATACCGCGGGACGTACCCGGAATGATAACCGCGGGACGCACCCGGAATATCCAACAACTGCGTCAACGTATCCTCACCCCCGTCTGGGCCAGTGAATGAGACACGCACACTGTACCGCCGCCCCTCACCAGCGGCAGCACAGGCAATCAAACAACGACGCTGGCCCGTTTCACTGCCGGCTCACGACAGTACGGGCCCCAGACTGGATCTGACCTTCAGCCAGCCAATGGCACGTCTCCAATCATTCGAAAATGTGTGGATGCATGCAAGTGGTATCTCCATGCAACGACCAACACTGTCTCGATAGGCGTTATCACAAGTGTATTCGCGGCCATTGGGGCGACGTAAGAAAAGAAGAAACCAACTGGCCCCAAGAACTTTAAATTATCAGTTAGCATGCACCTTTTCCTTGATGTGTGGAGAATTTACCATTATTTGTTACAGAAAATTGCATTTAAAATCTTCCATTTATGCTTTTTTCATCGTTTGCACAATATGTTCTTTTACTAAGCTAGAAACACTAATTAGAAATAGTTCCCGCATCATCAAGAACAGTAGGGAAGGCTTGAAGTGAATAAATAATTTAAACGGTTTTGTAATCTATGTGAAGGCACTTCTAAAATTGCCTGTAGAAATATTGAAGGCAAAAGTTCAACTTTTTCACAAAACGGATGTCTATAAACCTATTTAACTTGTGACAACTCAGCCGGTATTTCGTCGCCTACAGCCCAGCTTTCCCTAGTGACCGATAGAGGCGCTGCTATCGATGTCCGCCCGTGCCGCCTAACGTTGAGTAAAATTGCACTACCTTGACCAGGACAGGGAGGACAGCACTTATTTCTCATTCCCCGACAATTGAAAAAGTGTAATCCAGTCGATTGTGTATACCGTACCAACACGCTTCAGCTCGCTTCTATGGAGAGGTAATTACGGCCACGCATGGCCAGCCGTCGCTGTCTCATTTATGGGGGCAGTAAACCCAGCGCTCACAGAGCAGTCGGGAGATCTGGGCTGGTGCTGTAGAAACTTTACAGTAAATAGTCGTCATACACTATTGCATGTGTCCTAGAAGAGGACTCGTCGCAGCTCTCACTGGTGCGGGGCATGATGCCAATAATGACAATTAGTAGTAATAATCTACCCCATTCGATATAATGGTAACGACTGGACTATTTTCCTGGTAAGGGCGGCTGGTGTAACGCCAGGCCGTATGTCTCTCTTAACCACTACAATTGTTGTCCCGTAAATTAGTCGCTGAATAGAGGAATGGAGCCAACTGACAATGATAGTTTATCTTATTGACTTGGTCCCAAAATCGTTCGGTTATCTGCTGCACTTACAATTTACATGAATGATAACGATGCGGCGTCCCCCACCAAATGGCTGACGCTAATAGGCGAGCCGGCGCGCCTGGAATCCTGTTGAGTTTGGCGGAGTAGTATTGACGTAGCTTTCCAAATATACCAGACGCACTGAATGTCGATTGTATGAAAGTCTTTTCAACAAGTATAGGGCATTAATTAATGAATGATAATAACGCGACGTCCGCTAAACTACGCGGCCGCGGCTAATTGGGTGAAACGGCGCGCCTGGAATTTTCTGAATTAGGCAAAGTGATATTGACGTAGTTAACCAAATCTACCAGTCACACTGAATGACGATTATAAGAGCGTTCTTCAATAAAGACAACAGAACAGGTTGACAATAGAATAAATTGACTTCTACGTAATGCCCCTTTGGCATCAATTTCACTGCTGAGAGCCACTGTACCGAAATGTAGCATTCATCACAAAATTAAAGCGGGCGTCGCTTTACCTTTTAAGGGGAAGTTAACTAGTAATAAAACTAGACACTATATCTGTTCCTGATCATGCGTTTTCCATGCCTGGGTTTCATCTAGAAAACGTGCCTTTACCGAGAATTATAGTAAGGTTGGAACCCAACGTACTCCGCACTTAACCATGCCGCATTATATGAAATAGAATGCAAAACGTTCAGCCGCAAAACATTGAATGCGTGAAAGGTGTTTCATTTTGGACCTCCTTGAGCTGTAATTGATGAATAAGCGAACTGAGACCTACTAGCAAGTAACAACTATCCGGATAATTGCGACTGCATACAGGAGAACTACCGTCAAATGGCATGCTGAGCTCTGAAGGTTTTTTTAAACAAGATGTTGATTACTGAAATTATCTGGTATTGTCAGTTGACGTCATCCAAGCGTTAATATGAGCTAATGACGGCAGGTTAATAGCAAAGTAATAAAAGGACAACCCCCAGATCCTCAACGCTCAAATCGACCCACTCCCCTTGATATTTGACCAAGATATATCATTTGTTAGCCTTGCTACCCAATTATAGACCACAATTTCCGAACCCCGTTCTACTCTACTCATCTACCCGACCTCGTCAACCCATCGCTTCGATCATTCCCCTTTCGTTATAGCCCCTCATTCACCATCATAGTCTAGTTTCGTCAGTGGGTTATATTGTATGTTACGTGCTAATTTCAAGAGGAGGGAGTAGGGGTGGCAGTGGGAGCATGACATATTTGGCTGGTATGACCATCAAACACTTGGGTATACACAAACACACACACACACACACACACACACACACACACACACACACACACGAAAATCAACTTCGCAAAGGGAACCAAACGCTAACGGCTACAAAATGAATGCTTGGAACGGCCTGAAGAGCGCGCAAAATAATGCTGAAGGCGGAAATTTACTTGCAGGTGAACATTTACCGAGATATTTGGATCAATTGACATATTCAGGTTTAATGTTAGTGCGCCAAAAATAAAGCATTCAATAGGCTGGAGAATCTAAGGCCGCCGAATGACCGGCGACGCCCTGCCGGACTTACATGATAGCAGTTCGTCGGTTTCAGCACCGGACTGGCACCCACGCTGACAAATCGGCAACCGCGTCGCACCGCATCGGCCGAAGCGGGTGTTCACAGGCAGAGTCACACAGAGCGAGTGTCTCAACGTCCGGGACAAATGTCCCGGACCGGATGGTCCTGAGACCCACACGGCACCAACAGTAGAGTCCGGTGACGAGGTTCGAGTGTCCAACCAGAGAGTGTGTGTAAGTGTCTTGACGTCCGGGACGAATGTCCCGGACCGAATGGTCCGGCGACCCACGCGGTGTACCGCCACCAGTAGAGTCCAGTGACGAGTGTCCGACTGAGAGACAGAGTGTGTGCGCGCTCGTGTCGCCGCTGCTTTTATATGGAGCAGCGAAGCGCATCGAGAATCGATCGGTCCACATGGCTCGGAGATAGGACAGTGTGTTACATGAAATTCGGTTCGAAAGAAAGTACGGCGTGTCACATCAGAAACAACCTTGGAAAAATTCCGTCCTCGGAATTTCGAACAAAAAGGTGATGACATCGATATCGAAAGAAAGTACGGCGTGTCACATTTTGGTCAAGGTCAGGTCAAGGTCAGGTCAAGGTCAGGTCAAGGTCAGGTCAAATTAGGTCAAATTTCAAAGTTGATATTTTTGCATAAAATGGGTATCGATTCGATGCAGCTCGTCACGGGGAGTTCAATGGTGATCTCCGTTTTGCGCTACGAGGTCTAGAATTGCTAAAAATTGAGTTCAAAAATTTGACGTCATCAATTTTTAACAGTTTTTTTGCTATAACTTGGCCAAAAAAAGAGGTATCGATCTAAAATTTGGTATGTATATCGAAGAGCGCAGGGACTATCACATATATTCCGGTTTTTTTCGAAATTCGAAAATTTATTGGAAATTTTTTGAGTTTTTCTAAAAAAATCAATTTTTTTGATTTTTAGGGGTCAAAATCCCAAAATTTCGAAAATCCGAGATAGCAGTTTTGTAGCGCCGTCTTTTCTCTGCACAACCACATAAGAAACTTTAAAATTGCTTGTTAACTGTAGAATTTGTGAGCGTTTAAAGAAGTCATGTTTTTTGCTCATTTTTACTCGAACATGACCTCAGTTTGACCTCAATAACTCCTGACCTGAGGTGACCTGTGACTTGAAATTTTGTGTGAAGGTGTCAAATTGATGCCCGGTAAGGTACCCAGAATTTGGCGGCGCTGCGCGCCGCCGTTTTCTCGCTATTTAAGAAAAACCACAGGGGGGGCCAAAATGGCCCCCCCCATCAGGGCGCGGGTTAACCCGCGCCGTGCTGGTGGCCTGAACTTTCCGCCGAGTGCTGGGGGGGGGGGCGTTTTCACGCCCCCCCGTCTAACTCGGCTCCTGGGCCACGTAGCGACACGCGGTAAGCGGCAATCGAAAGAGCGTCAAAAATAAGGACGAAAACACTTCGGTCATTTTTTGGGTCAGGTCAAAGGTCAGGTCACCAGAGGTCACCAAAGGTAAAATGTTGACTATTTCAACATTTTGGAAACTGCCAACGGCTATCTCGGGAACCGATAGAGCTACAGCGCCGCGGAAAAGCGCATTCGATAGCCCTTTTACAGACCTTTCTGGGTAATGTTCTCAGATTTGACCTCAGGTCAACGGTTTAGCCTCCAGAGGGCAAAAACTCCAAAAATAGCCGTTTTTACGAAAAACGTTTTTTCGTCAATAACTTTTGACTCATAAGCGCCATGACATTACTTTTGCCAGCATCGTGTTCCTCTCGTCGAGACGCGTCGAATTAACTATTCGTTGACCTTGAAAGGTCATTTTGAAAATTTGACCTCAGGTCAAGGTCATGACCTGACCGAAAAGGGTCATGTTGCATATCAGTCGATCCGTATCGTCGAGCTGAACACATCTGACGTGTTTTCACCGCTCTAGCACGTCTCTATCAAAAGTTATAGCCAAAAAACTGCTGGCGACCAATCATGACCTGAGATGACCTCAGGGGCACACAGAGGGGTCACTGGTGCATTTTTCCTATTCAGTGTGTCATGTTTACCTATGAACCGATGTTTGAGAGCGTTTTGAACGATATTCGTCCAAAAGAGGCGCATTTCAATTTTCTCCCATTGACTTATAATGGAGAGGTCGCAAAATTGACCTGACCTTAGGTCACAGATATCAAAAATCCGAGATATACATTTTATACATACTGTTACTCATATCAATCGCTGAAAGTTTCAAAGTGATCGTTCAGTCGGTGTAGCTATAGCGAGCCTTTGAACTTTTTCTGAGGTAAGGTCACTTGACGTGACCTGGTGACCTGACCTTGAACGGCCTAGGTCTGAAATTTTCACAACATGTGCGGAAATGATGTAGGAACACGTGTACCAAAAACGGGCGGCGCTGCGCGCCGCCGTTTTTGAGATATTCGCGAAAAACCTGAGGGGGGGGCGTAAAAACGCCCCCCCCCAGCACGGCGCGGGTTAACCCGCGCCCTGCTGGGGGTGTTTGAACACCCCCCTTGTGGTTTTTCGCGAATATCTCAAAAACGGCGGCGCGGAGCGCCGCCGTTTTTGGTACACCTTATCATACAACAATTCTACATATGTTATGAAAATTTCAGACCAAGGTCATTCAAGGTCAGGTCACCAGGTCACTTGAAGTGACCTCACCTCATAAAAAGTTTCAATGTCTGTCATAGCTACACCGAGTGACCGATTGCTTTGAAACTTTCAGCGATTGCTAAGAGCAATAGCATGTACAAAATGTATATCTCAGAATTTTGATATCGATGACCTAAGGTCAGGTCAATTTTGCGACCTCCCCATTATAAGTCAATGGGAGAAAATTGAAATGCGCTTCTTTTGGATGAAAGACATTATAAACACTCCCAAACACTGAATTACAAGTGGTTTAGACACACTGAACATGAAAATGGTGTCCGTGACCCCTGTTTATGCCCTGAGTTCATCTTAGGTCACGAATGGTATCTAACAGTTTTTCGCAAATAACTTTTGATAGAGGCATGCTAGAGCGATGAAAATGCCTTAGATGTGTTCAGCTCGACGATACGGATCGACTGATATGCAACATGACCCTTTCCGGTCAGGTCATGACTTTGACCTGAGGTCAAATTTTGAAGTTGACCTTTCAAGGTCAAGTTATAGTTCATTCGATGCGTCTTGACGAGAAGAACACGATGCCGGTAAAAGTAAGCTCGTACAAGGCTTGGATCAAAAGTTATTGCAGAAAAACTGTTTCCGAAAAAATCGGCTATTTTTGCAGTTTTTGCCCCCTGCAGGCAAAACCGTTGACGTTAGGTCAAATCTGAGAGCATTACTCAGAAAGGGCGTTAATAGGGCTATCGAATGCGCTTTTCCGCGGCGCTGTAGCTCTTTTGGTTCCCGAGTTATGCGTTGGCTTCTTGGAAATTGTCGACATTCGACCTGGAAATCGGCGAAATTTTGCCTTCAATGACCTCTGGTGACCTGACCTTTGACCTGAGCAAAAAATTGACCGAAGCGATTTCCTCATTATTTTTTACGCTCTTTCGAACGCCGCCTTCTGCGTATCGCTACGTGGCCCAGGAGCCGAGTTAGAGGGGGGTGTTCAAACACCCCCCCCCCCCCCAGCAGGGCGTGGAAATCCAGGACCCCCAGCCGGGCGCGGGTTAACGCCCTTTCTGAGTAATTCTCTCAGATTTGACCTAACGCCAACGGTTTTGCCTGCAGCGGGCAAAAACTGCAAAAATAGCCGATTTTTTCCGGAAAGGTTTTTGCAATAACTTTTGACCCAAGCCTTGTACGAGCTTACTTTTACCGGCATCGTGTTCCTCTCGTCAAGACGCATCGAATGAACTATAACTTGACCTTGAAAGGTCAACTTCAAAATTTGACCTCAGGTCAAGGTCATGACCTGACCGGAAAGGGTCATGTTGCATATCAGTCGATCCGTATCGTCGAGCTGAACACATCTAAGGTGTTTTCATCGCTCTAGCATGCCTCTATCAAAAGTTATTTGCGAACAACTGTTAGATACCATTCGTGACCTAAGATGACCTCAGGGCATAAACAGGGGTCACGGACACCATTTCCATGTTCAGTGTGTCTAAACCACTTGTAATTCAGTGTTTGGGAGTGTTTATAATGTGTTTCGTCCAAAAGAGGCGCATTTCAATTTTCTCCCATTGACTTATAATGGGGAGGTCGCAAAATTGACCTGACCTTAGGTCATCGATATCAAAATTATGAGATATACATTTTGTACATGTTATTGCTCTTAGCAACTGCTGAAAGTTTCAAAGCGATCGGTCACTCGGTGTAGCTATGACAGACATTGAAACTTTTTATGAGGTGAGGTCACTTCAAGTGACCTGGTGACCTGACCTTGAATGACCTTGGTCTGAAATCTTCACAACATGTGTAGAATTGATGTATGATAAGGCGTACCAAAAACGGCGGCGCTCCGCGCCGCCGTTTTTGAGATATTCGCGAAAAACCACAATGGGGGGTGTTCAAACACCCCCCCCCGCAGGGCGCGGATTAATAATGATCCAAAAATGTTTTTAAGAAAATAAAAATTCAAAAAAATTGGTCCCAAAGGCATAAAAATGCAAATGAAAGGAAGCTCGAGGTATTATATATCAAAAATAGTTTATATTTCAAAATTTTAAAAATGCATATTATTCTTTGTTTCAATGCAAGTTCAATGCCGTATAGCATTTGGCATTTGGATTATCCGTCTTAGAGTTACAGCCCGCCAAACATGGCGCTGCAACGCAAGATCCAAAACATGTTATACACTCTATCTCAAAAACTACTCATCTGATAAGCCTGATATTGTCACAGGAGGATTCAGAGCCCCTGATTACCCCTTAGACCAATTATCCTTAAAATCCGAGAGATGAGGGTGTCAAATTGGAAAAAGTGGTACGATCAGTATCGTGGAATGCCCCAGCTGGCAACTGGCGAGACAGGGTCACGCTAGACCCGGGAGGACCGTGCCGCCATCTACCTGCGGCACGTTAAACTTTCGATCAAAATTATCACCGGTGAACCGGGCGCGGGCAAGGCGGGTGGGCAAGGTGGGTCCGTGGTGTCATTCGCAACAAGCACTGCTTAGCGGGGCACCCGGGCCCATAGCCACCCATTCATCCATTCGGACAAACTTTCTAAAAAAAGCAAATATTTTTAAATAAAAACTGCGATTGCAACATGATGACAAATAGTTAGATCAACGCCAAACCAAAAGAGATGCGGCTTTTTAGACCCTGCATTAGAAGCAGCAGACTTCGGGATCACTGCCATGCATAATTTTTGCCATTTGTATGAAATGAACGCACGCTTGCGGCGTTTGAAGTTGCGAGTATCTGACAGTCATTTTACGACATAGAAAATGTCACGACTTCTGACAATACTCATACTCATACTCATACTGAGTATGAGTATGAGTATGAGTATGAGTCTCATGAGTATGAGTATGAGACTCATACTCATACTCATACGCATACTCTATGAGTATGAGTATGAGTATGAGTCACGACTTCTGACAATCATACACGAGGCAGGCTTTGACAATAACATGAAAATCATGTTTTTTTTAGACACCCCAAACATTTGCCTGACTGGCCATATTACGATTTATTCGATTAGGTGAACTTGAAATTTGGGCCTTTTCGGTATTTATGGCCATTCGTGAACCCCATTTGCATCACTGTGCACCTGTGGCGACACCTAGTGGCTGCGCTTCTGATGTATGTAGGTATGGGCGTTTTGCCAAATATGGTTCCTACTGCTACACCGCTATTTTGGTCCAATGCTATAAAGTTACTTTGCTAGTAAAAGGCAACAAAATTGAAGGCTGATTTACAAAATTGTATACCTATAAATAATAACCGGATAATAATAACGTGAAAGTAGGTATATTCTGGTAGGTTTAGTAGAAAATAGTCCGTGGAAGTTGGAACCTTGTATTTAGGGCCTCGATAATCCCGAGAGAATGCAGTTTTATACATGTAATACGGAACAAGGCCGGTGTAAATGAATTTTCAAGACCGAGGTCCTTACTGGATATTTGAACGAGGCCGAAAGCCGAGAACAAAAAAAAAAAAAACAGTAAATACTGAGGTCTTGAAAACATTGACCTATAATTATAGGCCTTATTTATAGGTCTTATTATGCTTATTATAGGTCAATGCTTGAAAATTTATCACTGGCCGAGTTTGGTGTGTATTTTATAGTAGGACACTGGCGGATCCAGGGTTTCAGCACGGGGGGGGGCATACCAGGTCATGGAGCCAAACCTAGGGTACCCCCAAATCCTGTTTTCTCATCGGATTTAGGCCACTTATTTTTCGTCATAGCCCTGACACGAGTTTTTTTTTTCTTAAAAAAAGCAAATGTAGGACACCTGAACCCATTGGCAGATCCAGGAGGAGGAGGCTTTTGGGACAAATACACGGGCAGCGCCAGAAATCGACGAAAATTGGTGGGGCCGGTGAGGCCCTCAGAATGACTGGTGTATACATAGAGCCGACCCAGGGCCGCCAGTGTGGAACCTTCAGAGGTACTGGCGTGGGACCATCAAAGGTGGGTTCCCCAGAGGCAGTGGTGTGGGGCCCTCAGAGGCACTAGTGCAGAAACCACAAAGGAGCCGGTGTGGGCCCTCTTAGGTGCTGGTGTGAGGCCCTCACATGGACGCCGTTCCGTTGTGGTGCCTCAGACACTGGTATGGCGCTAAGTCCACACCATTCACAGATGGCTGTGTGTGGGGCCCTTGGAGTTGTTGGTGCGAAATGCGAATGCTGAATAACCCAGTAGGGCCTCTCAGAGACCGACAAAGGGCCCTCAGAGGCCGGTAACGGGCCGTATGATGCCAACAATGGGCCTTCACAGGCCGAAAAGTGAGGGCCTGCAGTATCTTCAGGAGCCCTGTGGAGTCCTTAGAGATCGGCATGGTAGGTATGTACTCTCAGACGCCGGTAGGGCCCTCGGAGTCACCGGTGTAGGACCTACAGAGTTACCGGTGGCTGGCTGCCAGAAGCACTGGTGTGGGGCCCCAGAGGCGCCGGTGTGGGACCCTCAGAGTTGCCGATGTGGGGCCTCAGGAGACACTGGTGTCTCAGAGGTGGCGGTGTAGGGCCCTCAGACGTGTCTGTGTGGTGCCCTCACAGTCGCCGGTGAAGACTTTCAAAGGCATCGTTGTGGGAGTCCTCACTTCTCAGAGGCACAGGCATGGGGGCAAGGGGTCTTCGAGAGGCCAGCAAGGGTAGGGTAGAGGCCTTCAGGAGCACTTTGGGATCCTGGAGACCGGCGTGGTACTCTCAGGCGTCGCTGGGAGCCCTCAGACTTCAGAGTCACCAGTGTGGGGCCCAAAGAGTTGCAGGTAGGTAGCTGTCAGATGCGCTTGTGTAAGACCTTCAGAGGCGCCAGTGTGGGGCCCTCAGAGCCGCCGCCGATGTAGGGCCTTAAGAAACATTGGTGTTAGTCCCTCAGATTGGCGGTGTTGGGCCCTCAAAGGCGCCGGTGTGAAACCCTCACAGACGCCGTTATGGGCCCTCAGAGACATTGGTGTGCAGCCGTTCCATGCGGGTATGGGCCAGGACCCTAATTAGAGCTGACGCTTAATAGGTCAGCAAGGTCACTCAGAGGCCAGCACAGGGCCCTCAGAAGCCGGAGTGGGGCCCTTATGGAGATGTGTGATGTGTGGCGACTCAAGAGCCCGTGACTCCGTGAGGTGCTCTCACGAGTCCTGCGGGTCTTATCTCATTCGAAATAAGGCACGCTTGGACCCTGAGCGGCCAATTGGCACTGCAGGGCCTCTCGGGCCCATAGGGCACCATGCATCTAATGAGGCGGCACGCGCCCCTTGTGCTCCCCCCCCCCCGGTTACGCTGCACTGGCTGCGGCCATACAGGTAAATCATATTCTAACCGTCCCTTATCCCAAGCATAGGCGGCGGCCGATTCCTGGTTTGCGCAATATAAGTGTCATCGTTAGACAATACGGTCAAAAGGGTTGAAGCGGCATGACTCCCCTGTGGTAAGAACTAAGAAGCAACATATTTTTAGACAAAATAAAGCAATGACAACTAAATTGAGGTTACTAAAACGACTCTGATCACAAAAGTAGGGGAGAGTGGGGTAATTTGGCCGCTTTTTTTAGAAAACGATGTAACTAAAAATCGACAACACATTTCTGCATTTTCTCAACGCTGCCAGGTGTGGCATACATTTTACTTTCCTGGACAGTAAACTTGAAATGATAGAGTAACTACTTATATTGAAATTGTGACGTATTACAAAGGTCTGCAAAGCGGTCAAATTGCGTCACTAGCAGGGTTATTTGGCCGGGGGTGTGGGGCAATTTGGCCGGTGTTAGTTTCAGGCAGTGGCGTATCCAGGATCTTGAAAAGGGGGAGGCCAAACCTTCTCAAGGGGCCCCACCCTTACCTTAGGGGCCCCAGTGATAGCATACTTAACCCACGCACAGGTGCGGTTCTTTGCCACTTTCGCCATGTGAGGGAGCCTTTTTAGGCACACTTGGCAATCTAAAAACTCTGAAGGCTCATTCTGGCCTCTGAAAGTCCCTCTTCGGCAACAGAGTGAACGACTCTGGCCTCAGCCGGCCCCATAATGGCCTCAGGAGACCCATGCTATTGCTGACCTCCCAGGGCCCCACGCTGGCTCTTTGGAGCCTTTGAGTCAGTCTTATGGCCCTATGCCGCTCTCGAACCCACGCCGGTCTCTAGAAGCCCATGCTGCCCTCTGAGGGTTCCGCGCCGGCTTCTAAGGGCCACTCCTACCTCAGGGGGCTCAAACATGCATAAGATCTGAAGTATGGCTGCCGAGGCCCTCGAAGTGGCCTCTAATGGCCCGACGCCAGCTTATGAAGGCCCCGTGCTGGCTTCTGAGGGCCCAGCACCAGCGTCTGAAATCAGATGACGTCTGACCCCACGCTGGCCTGAGAGGGTTCACGCTGGTCACAGAGGGCCTCACATTGGCCTCAGAGGGCTCCGCGTTGTCTTCAGAGGGCCCCAAGCTGGTCTCAGTGACCAGTGGGCCTCAAACTGACTTCAGAAGGCCCCACGCCGCTGGGCAGACCCCAAGCTGGACATAGACAGCCCCACACTGAACATGAGGGTCCCACACTGGCCTTAGAAGGCCCCACACTGTCCTTAGAAAGCCCCATAATGAACTTAGAGGGCTCCACGCTGGCCTTAGAGGGCTCCTCGGCTGGCCTTAGAGGGCTACGCGCTGGCTCCTTAGGGTCCCACGCCAGCGTCAAAGAGTCCCACGCCCAAGTCTAAGCTTCTGTAGGACCGCTGAAGCGGCCTCTGAGGGCCCCCACGCTAGCCTCTGGGGCTCGGCCTAAGCCTCTGAGGGCCCTGAGACGGCCTATGAAGACCCTACGCCGGCCTCTGAGGGCCATCAAACGGCAAATTTAAGATAATTTAACGTAATTGACTTTATTTAATGACTTAATGTCGTAATGACTTTATTTAAATTATGGCCAGTACTTCGGACCTGAAGGTCGTTTCTCTTGGGACACCCAAGCATGCACGTACCCAGGATTTCACTCAGGAGGGGGCAACTTGCTCTCAAAGGGCCCCGGGTTACCTGAGGGCCACTGTCAACCCAGGCAGGGACATATCTAGAACATTTCGATGGGGGGGGATTGGGCACAGTGGGTCCGGTCCCCCTTTCGGACGGGCCCCTCTGTCTGTCTCACTGTCTGCCTGTCTGTCCGTCTGTCTGTCTGTCTGTCTGTCTAATCCCTGAGAAAATGTAGGAAATTGGCAGGTAAAAGTATCATTTTGCCTGAAAAATGTGCATAAAATACACGGTCTTTTATGAAGAAGCGAAGCGAGCGAACCCCTCAGAGTCGCCGGTGTTGGTCCCTCAGACGTGTCTGTGAAAGGCCGTCAGATGCGCTGGTGTGGGGTTCACACAGGCGCCGTTGTGGGGGCCTTAGGGCTTAGAGACGCTGGTAGGGGGTAGGGGCCGTCATAGGCATGTATGGGGCCCTGAAAGTTACTAGTGGCCCTTCATAGGCCGGCAAGGGAACCTCAGATGCCGGTAAGAGGCCCTTAGAGTCGCTGGTAAGTGGCCGTTAGATGCGCTGGTATAAGGCCCTCTGAGGCGCCGGTGAGCGGCCCTTCAGAGCCGTCGATGTAGGCCGTTAAGAGGCGCTGGTGTGGGGCCCTTAAAGGTGGCGGTGAGGGCCCTCCCAGGCGCCATTGTGAGGGCCATCAGAAACACTGTTGTGGGCCGTGGGGGCACAACAAACAGGTGTGGGGCCCTCACAGCTGATCCCTCATTAGCCTTCAAGGACCCTTAGAGGCCGGCAAGGTCTTTCAGAACCTGGGTTGGGGCCCTTCTGGATATAAGTGTGGCTACATAAGAGCCCATGACGTGTTCTCAAAAGCCCCGTGGTGTCCTTTCACTCCTTTCCAGTTGAAGCGTGGCCAGGGCGGCCCCTCTGATGTCAATTGGCACCGTAGGGCCCCTCGGGCCCGAGGGGACCCTAAACCATATAACGGACACGTGTCCCCTCTCCCCCTGGCTATGCCATTGAATCCAAGTGATCAGGGGCCCTTTAGGTAATCAGGGGCCTCTCAGGTGACTGCAGGGGCTTTTCAATTGATCAGGGGCCCACCAGGTTACCGTGACCATGGGACCCTCTGATAATCAGGGGCCGGTTAAACCAGGGGCTCCTCGGGTAACTAAGGGCCTTCATGTGACTGCAGAGGCCCTTCAGATAACCAGGTACTCCCTGGGTAGACATGGGCCCTCAGGTGACCAGGGCTTCTTCAGATGACTGGCCAGGGGCCATCCAGGGGATCAGGGGCCCCTTGGGTAACTACGGGCCCCTCAGATAACCAGGGGCCCCTCAGGTAACCGGAGGTCCCTCGGGTAACCAGGAGCCCCTCAGAACCAGGGGCCCTCGTAACCAGGGGTTCTTTACTAGGAGTCCTTTAGATAACCAGGGGCCCTCAGGTAACCAGGGGCCCTCAGGTAAACAGGGGTCCCGTGACCAGGGGCTTTCAGGTAACCAGGGCCCCTCAGATAACCAGGGGCCCCTCAGGTGACCAGGGGCCCCTCGGGTAGCCAGGGGGTTCCTTAGACAACCAGGAACCTCTCAGACAACCAGGGGCCCCTCAGATAACCAGGGGCCCCTCAGGTAACTAGGGGCTCGTCAGATAACCAGGGGCTTCTCAGATGACCAGTGGGCCCCTCAGGTAGCCAGGGGCTCTCAGGTAGTTAGGAGCCCTCTGTGTTCGTCACTGTGATAGATATCGCTCTTTGATATTAGGTTTTCTTCCGAGTAAAAGACGTTCTGTCTAGTACTGGAATTAAGGCAGGGAGACCCAGAACGCCTTCGTCACGCTGGTCCCCCTGAGTTATCCTTCGACTTCAGGGGCCCCCGTGGCCCCCCTTGGGTACGTCAATGCACGCAAGTGACCCAAAGGGCCCACTTGCATGTCTGATCCCAAAGGGGGAGGCCATGGCCTCTTGGCCTCCCCCCTGGATACGCCACTGGTTTCAGGCCATGACTTTTGTTATAGGCGAGTCAGCTTCACATTCAGCAATGACGCATGTCCTACGACGCATTTGAAGCATTTTGGAGGTTGACTCAGCCGTCACAGGGGTCGAAAATAGTCAAAATAGCGGCTCTAGATGCGATGACAGTTTTTTACGAATAGTTTTTGAAGTAATCAAGCTAAGCCAAAACCAAAAGTACCATCGTAATTCTCTCGTCATTCCGCATCGAAACATGTATGTGTTGACCTCGAGAGGTCAAGGTCAAGGTGACCTTCAAGGTGACCTTGACCTCGAGAGGTCAAGGTCAAAGGTTGGCTTCAGGTCACGTTACCTCAGGTCGCTTGACCTCAAGGTTACGTGAGTTCAAGGTCATCACGTATATCATGCGATGCGCCTTGACGAGCTGAACACAATGAGACCATTTACGCGGCTGTATCTTTTTTCTGTAAGTATAAAAAAGCGTTAGGTTACCTTTGATGACGTCACATGCCCTTACAGCTGTCCAATAGGAAATATGGCATCAAGGTAGTCAAAGTTGGTCATGAATTATGTCCTTTATGGTATAACTAGAGGTACAGGTTTACGCGATAACTGTATGTTTTGAGTTATGTTATGTTACGGGTGCATTCGTTTGGGTGAATGACTTGTATTTTTAGCTGTATTATTTGGGTAGATTTGGGTAGCTGTTTTTAATTAAACTGTAAGGGTTGGTGATAGGTGCGGGGTGTTCAAGTGTTTTGTATGGTAGTACCCTACCCTATCCTACCCTACCCTACCCTACCCTACCCTACCCCTACACTACCCTACCCTACCCTACCCTACACTACCCTACACTACCCTACCCTACCCTACACTACCCTACCATACCCTACCCTACCCCTACCCCTACACTACCCTACCCTACCCTTCCCTAACCTACCCTACCCTACCCTACCCTACCCTACCCTACCCTACAATCCCCTACCCTACCCTACCCTACCCTACCCTACCCTACAATCCCCTACCCTACCCTACCCTACCCTACCCTACAATCCCCTACCCTACCCTACTCTACCCTACCCTACCCCTACACTACCCTACCCTACCCCTACACTGCCCTACCCCTACACTACCCTACCCTACCCTACCCCTACCCTACCCTACCCTAAAATCCCCTACCCTACCCTACCCTACCCTATCCTACCCCACCCTACCCTACCCTACCCTACACTTACCCTACCCTACCCTACCCTACTCCTACACTACCCTACCCTACCCTACCCTACCCTACCCTACCCTACCTTTACACTACCCTACCCTACCTTTACACTACCCTACCCCACCCTACCCTACCCTACCCTACCCTACCCTAATCTACCACCGACAGTCCAAGTTTCAGCTAAATCGGCCCAGAAACGGCTGAGATATTGCAAACACAAATTTATCGTATTTACTGGCGAATCCCCTTGGCGAGGGGTGCCCGGCGCCGGTATTCGTTGTCAAAGGTCAATGACCTTCCGGCTCTGATTATTTCCAGTCAGTTTTTAAGCGAACAACTGAGCCTAAAGCACGTGCCCTCTGCTCGGCGCCGGTCGCGGCCCCATCACGTGCACACCGCTGAACCCACCCCCTCAAGAATATAATACGACAAATGAGTGCACGCGATCGACTTACAGCGAAAATTTCACCCCCGTAGCACTTACCGTTCCCGAGCAATAGCCTGTTTTTGCCGATTCTTATGCTAACCCTATGGCGCACATGAGCACGCGCCACGGGCGCACCCCCGGCCGCATCGTGCCCAAAATTTAATACGACCTGTTTTATTACGTGACCCACGAGTTGTGAAAATTTCATCCTCCTGCGTCAATCGACGGCGCCGTAATAAGCCTTTTAGGGAGTAACCCCGACGGCGGCGTGGGCGGCGGCGGACTTTTTAAGATTTATAATAGTAGACTAGAGGTACAGGTTTACGCGATAACTGTATGTTTTGATATGTATGATTAACGGATGCATTAGTTTGGGTGTAGAAACTTGCATTTTTATTGGTATGATTTTTGTAGAAGTGGGTACCTAACTGCTTTTAATTGAACTGTAAAGTATGATGGTGATGCATGCGAGTTCTTCGAGCCCTTTGTAAGTTAAGATGTTACTGAACGCAACCCTACCCTACCCTACCCTACCCTACCCTACCCTACCCTACCCTACCCCTACACTACCCTACCCTACCCTACCCTACCCTACCCTACCCTACCCTACCCTACCCCTACACTACACTACACTACACTACCCTACCCTATCCTACCATACCCTACCCTACCCTACCCCTACACTACACTACCCTACCCTACCTTACCACTACCCTACCCTACCCTATACCTACCCTACCCTACCCTACCCTACCTACCCTACCCTACCCTACCCTACTCCTACCCTACCCTACCCTACCCCACCCTACCTTACCCTACCCTTACCCTACCCTACCCTACTCCTACCCTACCCTACCCTACCCTACCCTACCTTTCCACTATCCTACCCTACCCTACCCTACCCGTACACTTCCCTACCCTACCCTACCCTACCCTACCCTACCCTTACACTACCCTACCCTACCCTACCCTACCCTACTCCTACCCTACCCTACCCTACTCCTACGCTAACCTACCCTACCCTACCATACCCTACCCTTACACTACCCTACCCTACCCTACCCTACCCTACCCTACCCTACCCTACCCTACCCTACCCTACCCTACCCTACCCTACCCTACCCTACCCTACCCTACCATACCCTACCCTTACACTACCCTACCCTACCCTACCTTACCCTACCCTACCCTACCCTACCCTACCCTACCCTACATAACTCTACCCTACCTAACTCTACCCTACCTAACTCTATCCTATCCTACCCTACCCTACCCTACCCTACAATCCCCTACAATCCCCTACCCTACCCTACCCTACCCTACAATCCCCTACCCACCCTACCCTACAATCCCCTACCCTAGCCTACCCTACCCTACCCTATCCTACACTACACTACACTACACTACCACCGACAGTCCAAGTTTCAGCTAAATCGGCCCAGAAACGGCTGAGATATTGCAAAAACAAATTAATTGTATTTACTGGCGAATCCCCTTGGCGAGCGGTGCCTTGTGTCGGCCTTCGTTGGCTCTGATGCTTTTCACTCAGTTTTCTAAGCGAACAACTGAGCCTAAAGCACGTGCCCTCTGCTCGGCGCCGGTCGCGGCCCCATCACGTGCACACCGCTGAACCCACACCGTCGAAAATTTAATACGACAAATGAGTGCACGCGACCGACTTGGCGTGAAAATTTCACCCCCGCAGCCCTTACCGTTTCCGAGCAATAGCCTGTTTTTGCCGATTCTAATGCTAACCCTATGGCGCACATGAGCACGCGCCACGGGCGCACCCCTTGCCGCATCGTGCCCAAAATTTAATACGACCTGTTTTATTACGTGACCCACGACTGGTAAAAATTTCACCCTCCTGCGTCCATCGACAGCGCCGCAATAAGCCTTTTTGGGAGTAACCCCGACGGCGGCGGCGTGGGCGGCGGCGGACTTTTTAAGATTTATAATAGTAGATAATATCCGAAGGTTGGGACTTTTCAATTAAGAACAATCACTATTCTTTAGAATTGTGATTTTCTATTGAAAATCCCAACCTGAGCTACCTCTCTAGGGGGGTGTTTAGCGTTTCGGCCGCGATTTTGGACATTTTGATTGGGGCAAAAACGGCTAGTTAGATTTTCTTGCCATTTTCAGCGTTTGGTCCCGTGTGGGGGAGCTACCTTGTGGCAAAGTTACAAAAAATATAATTGACACGTTTTGGGGTAATCGGCACGTGCATTTTCCCATAGGGTTAACATGGGGTAAAATTTAAAATTCGATTTGCGAAAAATTTCGTCAATTATATTTGCTGATATTTTTAGGATCGGATCTAGGGCTGGCACCTCAACTTTTGGTGTTAATTATTTAAAAATCATAGGATACAATTTCGGGTATTCTTGACGGACAGTTACCCCATGCTGAGCCTATGGCGATTTCGAAAAATTATTTTCAAATCAATTTTGCCAAAAATTTCCACGTTAGATTTTGAAAAAGTTCCAATATGTTGTGCACCGGGGTGTCGGCTACCACGTGGTATGGGTCAGATATGGGGCGATTGAAAAGCACGTGCCACGTGCAAACGTGTTTGATGGGGTAACCTCCGGGAAAATCCGACATTGGCCAACTGGGGGTCCTATGGCGTGGAAACCACTCCACCTAGCGACACCAAATCAACGCAGCCGGTGAGCAGATGAGTCCAGCTTGTCGCACTAGTGGTCACGTGTCGCACGTGCTATTGCATGTGCCGTGGCACGGGGTCAATTTTGGTGCTTAAATATACTAGCATTGTGAAATGCAAGGAATGGGGGAAATAGCCGTCAGGCCGTCAGTTTTTATGATAGGGTCGATCTGAAAACGGGTTTAGGCACAGATTGAAGGGGGCTAAAAAACTGCTATCTCGGATTTTTTGTAAAATGAAAAATTTAAAATTCTGGGGAAATTATATATTCGAAAGGTGAAATTTCCCTAAATTTTCCCGTTTTTCGAGTTTAGCCGTCCACTGTTCAGAGACGGTGACACCGGCCGGGGTCATCTTTTACATGCTGATGGCCACGTCGATGGGTCATCACGTGGCGTGAGCGGTGAAGCTATCAGAGGTCCGGCACGTGCCACGTGGCCACGTGTTTGAGTCGCGTACCTCCCAGATTATCGTGTGTTTGCCGATTTGTGGCCTTATAGCACGAAAACAGCACAAGCCAGGAACACTGAAATGGTGCAATCAGTGAGGAGACAAGTCCTGCTTACACCACCGGCGGTCACGTGGCACACGTGCAAATTTGGGCACCTCCTTTGCGGAGATATCTTATAGTAAAATATTCAAATGTGCATAACATTGTCAGTTTAAGTCCGATTCGGCTAGAATTTGGTGGGTGGATGAATTGTTAAGCAACAGAAACAAATGCGCCACGTTTGACTCAATGCGCCACGTTTGTCTCAAAGCGCCATTTTTGCCGCAAATCGCAGAATGTGCGTATCTTTGTCGAACATTGGACGATAAGGATGCGCTGTAATTAAGGGATGGCTGCTTAAACGGCAGATATGAATGCACCACATTTGCCGCAGAGCGCCATATTTGTCTTAATGCGTCAGTGTTTGCGTTTAACGGACGGCGGGCGTTTTTTGCGGCGGTGTTTGCGTTTTTTCCGGTGTTTGCGTTAGGCGGCGGGCGGCCGTTTTTGCGTTTTTTTTGCGGTGTTTGTGTTTGGCGGCGGGCGGCCGTTTTTTTTGCGGCGTTTTGCGGTTGGCGACGGGCGGGCGGGCGTTGCGGGCGTTTTTTGCGGCGGTGTTTGCGTTTTTTGCGGTTTTTGGGTTTGGCGGCGGGCGGGCGGGCGATGCGGGTGTTTTTGCGGTGTTTGCGTTTGGCGGCGGGCGGCCGTTTTTGCGGCGGTGTGTGGCGGGCGGCCGTTTCTTTTGCGGCCTTTTGCGGTTTGCGGCGGGCGGCTTTTTGCGGCGTTTTGCGGTCGCCGGCGGCCGGCCGTTATTTGCGGTGTTGCGGTTTGCGGCGGGCGGTCGTTTTTTGCGGCGTTTCGCGGTTGGCGGCGGGCGATGCGGGCTTTTTTTTGCGGCGGCGGGGTTTGCGTTTTTTGCGGTGATCGCGTTTTGCGGCGGACGGGCGTTTTTTGGCGTTTGGCGTGCGTGCGATGCGGGCGGTTTTGATTTTTTGCTGCGTTTTTTTGAGTTTTTTGCGGTTTTCGCGGGCGATTTTTTTTGCGGCATTTGCGTTGGCGTTTTGGCGTCCGTTTTGCGCGTTTTGCGGTTTTGCGCGTTTTGCGGCGGGCGGGCGGTTTTTCACAATTAAAGTCCCAACCTTCGGATCCGCAGTGCTGTTCGACAAGCGCTGCCCGGGCCTATCCGAAGGTTGGGACTTTTCAATTAGACAATCACTATTCTTTAGAATTGTGATTTTCTATTGAAAATCCCAACCTGAGCTACCTCTCTAGGGGGGTGTTTAGCGTTTCGGCCGCGATTTTGGACATTTTGATTGGGGCAAAAACGGCTAGTTAGATTTTCTTGCCATTTTCAGCGTTTGGTCCCGTGTGGGGGAGCTACCTTGTGGCAAAGTTACAAAAAATATAATTGACACGTTTTGGGGTAATCGGCACGTGCATTTTCCCATAGGGTTAACATGGGGGAAAATTGGAAATTTGATTTGCGAAAAATTTCGTCAATTATATTTGCTAATATTTTTAGGATCGGATCTAGGGCTGGCACCTCACCTTCTGGGGGTAATTATTTAAAAATCATAGGGTACAGTTTCGGGTAATCTTGACGGACAGTTACCCCATGCTGAGCCTATGGCGATTTCGAAAAATTATTTTCAAATCAATTTTGCCAGAAATTTCCACGTTAGATTTTGAAAAAGTTCCAATATGTTGTGCACCGGGGTGTCGGCTACCACATGGTATGGGTCAGATATGGGGCGATTGAAAAGCACGTGCCACGTGCAAACGTGTTTGATGGGGTAACCTCCGGGAAAATCCGACATTGGCCAACTGGGGGTCCTATGGCATGGAAACGACTTCATCTAGCGACACCAAATCAACGCAGCCGGTGAGCAGATGACTCCAGCTTGTCGCACTAGTGGTCACGTGGCGCACGTGCAATTGCACGTGCCGTGGCACGTGGTCAATTTTGGTGCTTAAATATACTAGCATTGTGAAATGCAAGGAATGGGGGAAATAGCCTTCAGGCCGTCAGTTTTTATGATAGAGTCGATCTGAATACGGGTATAGACACAAAATGAACGGTGCTAGAAAACTGCTATCTCGGATTTTTTGTAAAATGAAAAATTAAGAATTCTAGGGAAATTATATATTAGAAAGGTGAAATTTCCCTAAATTTTCTCGTTTTTCGAGTTTAGCCGTCCACTGTTCATCAACGGTGACACCGGCCGGGATCATCTTTTACATGCTGATGGCTACGTCGATGGGTCATTACGTGGCGTGAACGGTGAAGCTGTCACAGGTCCGGCACGTGCCACGTGGCCACGTGTTTGAGTGGAGTACCTCCCAGATTATCGTGTATAAGCCAACTTGTGGCCTTATAGCACGAAAACAGCAGCAGTCAGGAAGCCTGAAATGGAACAATCGGTGAGGGGACAAGCCCTGCTTGCACGACCGGTGGTCACGTGGCACACGTGCAAATCTGGGCACCTCCGCTGCGGAGATATTTTATAGTGAAATATTCAAATGTACATAACTTTGTAAGTTTAAGTCCGATTGGGCTAGAATTTGGTGAGTGGATGAATTGTTAACCGACATGAACGAATGCGCCATGTTTGTTGCAGTGCGCCACGTTTGTCTCAAAGCGCCATTTTTGCCGCAAATCGCAGAATGTGCGTAACTTTGTCGAACATGGGACGATTAGGGTGCGCTTTGATTGAGGGATGGCTGCTTAAACGGCAGATATGAATGCACTACATTTGCCGCAGGGCGCCATATTTGTCTTAATGCGTCAGTGTTTGCGTTTTGCCTACGGCGGGCGTTTTTTTTGCGGCAGCGTTTGCGTTTTTTCGGGGTTTGCGTTTGACGGCGGGCGGCCGTTTTAGCGTTTTTGGCGGTGTTTGCGTTTGGCGGCGGGCGGCCGTTTTTTGCGGCGTTTTGCGGTTGGCGGCGGGCGTGCGTGCGTTGCGGGCGTTTTTTTGCGGTGGTGTTTGCGTTTTTTGCGGTTTTTGTGTTTGGCGGCGGGCGGGAGGGCGATGCGGGTGTTTTTGCGGCGTTTGCGTTTGGCGGCGGGCGGCCGTTTTAGCGGCGGTTTGCGGTGGGCGGCCGTTTTTTTGCGGCGTTTTGCGGTTTGCGGCGGGCGGCCGTTTTTTTGCGGCGGTTTGCGGCGGGCGGCCGTTTTTTGCGGCGTTTTGCGGTTTGCGGCGGGCGGCCGTTTTTTTGCGGCGGTTTGCGGCGGGCGGCCGTTTTTTGCGGCGTTTTGCGGTTTGCGGTGGGCGGCCGTTTTTTGCGGCGTTTTGCGGTTGCCGGCGGCCGGCCTTTATTTGCGGATTTGCGGTTTGCGGCGGGCGTCCGTTTTTTTGCGGCGTTGCGCGGTTGGCGGCGGGCGATGCGTTTTTTGCGGAGGCGGTGTTTGCGTTTTGCGGCGGACGGGCGTTTTTTGCGGCGTTTTTTTTGCGTTTTTTCTGCGGTTTTTGGCGGGCGGGCCATTGTTTTTTTGCGAAGTTTGCGTTTGCGTTTTGGGCGTGCGTTTTGCGGTTTTGCGTTTGGCGGCGGGCGGGCGGTTTTTCACAATTAACCCGCGCGGGGCTGGGGGGGGGTAAATTTTACCCCCCCTCGCGAATTTTTGCGATATCTCAAAAACGGCGGCGCGCAGCGCCGCCAAATTTTCAGTACCTTTTCTTACATCAATTTGACACGTTCCCTGAAAATTTGAGCGAAATCCGTCGGAAAATTTTTGAGAAATTGACGTTTTAGTGACGTCATGTTCGCCATTTTCGCCTCAAAAACGGCAAAAGTTCAAACGCCGCTAACATCTTCATTTTTAAAGGAATCAAGACGTAACAAAAAAGGTTATACGTAATTTTACTTTGTCTATCAAATGGCTATCTCGGTTTTTTGAAAATTTTGGATTTTGGCCTAAATTTTTTCAAAAAACTGACTTTTTTGGGAAAATCATTATAAAATCCAAAATTTTGAGTCTATCGAAAAAACCGGAATATATGTCAGAGAAGGGGTCTATGTGCACCTACATACCAAATTTTAGAAGAATCGGTTCAAAAATGTGGGAGTTATTCAAAATTTTATGACGTCACGACACACAAAATTTTTGAAAAATGACTTTTTTGGAAGTTCTAGACCTCGTACAGAAACAAAAATAGCACCATTCGATTCCCCGTGAAAAACTGCATCAGATAGACACCTTTTTAGGCCTTAACAACCAACTTCAAAATTTGACCTCACTTGACCTGACCTTGACCTGACCTCGACCTGAAATTCATCCAGAGGTGGTCCATATCACTTATTGAGTGTGCCTATTGAATTCTATGAGTAAAATGACCCATAAAACATGTGTCGCACATGCCCTTTTCTATATTTTGTTTTTTGGTGACCTGACCTGACCTGACCTGACCTTGACCTTGACCTCTGAATGATATTGTATGCAACGAATATTGTCTTGGTAGCCTAAGAACACGTTTTGGGCGATCAGTCTCAGTCCATGACTCCATTCTTCGGCAACTACGGTGCAAGGCCGATACTGTAGAAACTTGCAATTTGTACCCTTGACCTGACCTTGACCTTGACCTCAAACTTTAAATTAAGTACATGTTTTTAGTAGTTCGTGATGAGAGCTTTCGATTGGCGTTTGAATTTTCCAAATCGGACCATCAGTTCGGGAGATAACAGGGGGGGTAAAATTTACCCCCCCCAGCCCCGCGCGTTCGGCTGGAGACCCCAGCCCCGCGCGGGTTAAAGTCCCAACCTTCGGATCCGCAGTGTATCCGAAGGTTGGGACTTTTCAATTAGACAATCACTATTCTTTAGAATTGTGATTTTCTATTGAAAATCCCAACCTGAGCTACCTCTCTAGGGGGGTGTTTAGCGTTTCGGCCGCGATTTTGGTCATTTTGATCCCCGCGAAAACGGATAGTTAGATTTTCTTGCCATTTTCACCGTTTGGTCCCGTGTGGGGGAGCTACCGGCTGGCAAAGTTACAAAAAATATAATTGACACGTTTTGGGGTAATCGGCACGTGCATTTTCCCATAGGGTTAACATGGGGAAAAATTAAAAATGCGATTTACGGAAAATCTGTTCAGTAATATTTGTCCACATTTTTAGGGTCGGCTCTCGGGTTGGCACCCCACCCGTCGGTGGTAACCGCTTAAAATATAATTAGAGAACTTTCGGGTAATTGGCACAGACAGTTACCCCATGTTGAGCCTATGGCGAATTCGAAAAATTATTTTCAAATAGATTTTGCAAAAAAATTCCACGTTAGATTTTGAAAATATCCCAATATGTTGTGCCCCGGGGTGTCGGCTACCACATGGTATGGGTCAGATATGGGGCGATTGAAAAGCACGTGCCACGTGCAAACGTGTTTGATGGGGTAACCTCCGGGAAAATCCGACATTGGCCAACTGGGGGTCCTATGGCGTGGAAACCACTGCACCTAGCGACACCAAATAAGTGCAGCCGGTGAGCAGATGAGTCCAGCTTGTCCCACTAGTGGTCACGTGGCGCACGTGCTATTGCACGTGCCGTGGCACGAGGTCAATTTTTGTGCTTAAATACACCGACGTTGTTAAATGCAAGGAATGGGGGAAATGGCCGTCAGGCCGTCAGTTTTTATCATAGGGTCGATCTGAAAACGGGTATAGACACAAAATGAAAAGGCCTAAAAAACTGCTATCTCGGATTTTTTGCAAAATGAAAAATTTAAAATTCTGGGGAAATTTTATATTCGAAAGGTAAAATTTCCCTAAATTTTCCCGTTTTTCAAGTTTAGCCGTCCACTGTTCAGAGACGGTGACACCGGCCGGGGTCATCTTTTATATGCCGATGGCCACTTATATTGGTCATGACGTGGCGTGAGCCGTTAAGCTGTCAAAGGTCTGGCACGTGCCACGTGGCCACGTGTTTGAGCCGAGTACCTCCCACATAATGGTGTTTTGTCCAACTGGTGGCCGTATAGCGTGGAAACAGAACCAGCCAAGAACACTAAATTGGGTCAGTCGGTGAGGGGACAGGTCCTGCTTTCATCACCAGTGGTCACGTGGCACACGTGTTCAGCTGGGCTCCTCCTTTGCGGAGATATTTTATCGTGAAATATTCAAACGTCCATAACTTTCTCAAATATGGTCCGATTGGGTTCAAATTTGGTGGGTGGATGAATTGTTAAGCGACATGAACGAATGCGCCATGTTTGTTGCAGTGCGCCACATTTGTCTCAAAGCGCCATTTTTGCCGCAAAGCGCAGAATGTGCGTAACTTTGTCGAACATTGGACGATTAGGATGCGCTGTAATTAAGGGATGGCTGCTTAAACGGCAGATATGATTGCACCACATTTGCCGCAGGGCGCCATATTTGTCTTAATGCGTCAGTGTTAGCGTTTTTCTCACGGCGGGCGTTTTTTGCGGCGGTGTTTGCGTTTTTTCGGGGTTTGCGTTTGACGGCGGGCGGCCGTTTTTGCGTTTTTGGCGGTGTTTGCGTTTGGCGGCGGGCGGCTGTTTTTTTGCGGCGTTTTGCGGTTGGCGGCGGGCGTGCGTGCGTTGCGGGCGTTTTTTTTGCGGCGGTGTTTGCGTTTTGTGCGGTTTTTGTGTTTGGCGGCGGGCGGGCGGGCGATGCGGGTGATTTTGCTGTTTGCGTTTGGCGGCGGGCGGCCGTTTTAGCGGCGGTTTGCGGCGGGCGGCCGTTTTTTTTGCGGCGTTTTGCGGTTTGCGGCGGGCGACCGTTTTTGGCGGCGTTTTGTGGTTTGCGGCGGGCTGCCGTTTTTTACGGCGTTTTGCGGTTGCCGGCGGCCGGCCGTTATTTGCGGTTAGCGGCAGGCGGTCGTTTTTTGCGGCGTTTAGCGGTTTGCGGCGGGCGGCCGTTTTTGCGGCGTTTTGCGGTTCGCGGCGTGCGGCCGTTTTTTTTGCGGCGTTTCGCGGTTGGCGGCGGGCGATGCGGGCGTTTTTTTGCGGCGGCGGTGTTTGCGTTTTTTGCGGTGTTTGTGTTTTGCGGCGGACGCGCGTTTTTTTGCGGCATTTTGTGCGTTTTTTTCTGCGGTTTTCGGCGGGCGGGCGATTGTTTGTTTGCGAAGTTTGCGTTGGCGTTTTAGGCGTGCGTTTTGCGCGTTTTGCGGTGTTTGCGTTTGGTGGCGGGCGGGCGGGCGGTTTTTCACAATTAAAGTCCCAACCTTCGGATCCGCAGTGCTGTTCGACAAGCGCTGCCCGGGCCTATCCGAAGGTTGGGACTTTTCAATTAGACAATCACTATTCTTTAGAATTGTGATTTTCTATTGAAAATCCCAACCTGAGCTACCTCTCTAGGGGGGTGTTTAGCGTTTCTGCCGCGATTTTGGTCATTTTGATCCCCGCGAAAACGGATAGTTAGATTTTCTTGCCATTTTCACCGTTTGGTCCCGTGTGGGGGAGCTACCTGCTGGCAAAGTTACAAAAAATATAATTGACACGTTTTGGGGTAATCGGCACGTGCATTTTCCCATAGGGTTAACATGGGGAAAAATTGAAAATGCGATTTGCGCAAAATCTGTTCAGTAATATTTGTCCACTTTTTTAGGGTCAGTTCTTGGGCTGGCACCCCACCCGTCGGTGGTAACCGTTTAAAATATAATTAGAGAACTTTCGGGTAATTGGCACAGACAGTTACCCCATGTTGAGCCTATGGCGATTTCGAAAAATTATTTTGAAATCGATTTGGCAAAAAATTTCCACGTTAGATTTTTAAAAATGCTCCAATATGTTGTGCCCCGGGGTTTCGGCTACCACATGGTATGGGTCAGATATGGGGCGATTGAAAAGCACGTGCCACGTGCAAACGTGTTTGATGGGGTAACCTCCGGGAAAATCCGACATTGACCAGCTTGGGGTCCTATGGCGGGGAAACCACTCCACCTAGCGACACCAAATCAACGCAGCCGGTGAGCAGATGAGTCCAGCTTGTCGCACTAGTAGTCACGTGGCGCACGTGCTATTGCACGTGCCGTGGCATGGGGTCAATTTTGGTGCTTAAATATACTAGCATTGTGAAATACAAGGAATGGGGGAAATAGCCGTCAGACCGTCAGTTTTTATGATAGGGTCGATCTGAAAACGGGTATGGACACAGAATGAAGGGGGCTAGAAAACTGCTATCTCGGATTTTTTGTAAAATGAAAAATTTAAAATTCTAGGGAAATTATATATTCGAAAGGTGAAATTTCCCTAAATTTTCCCGTTTTCCAAGTTTAGCCGTCCACTGTTCAGAGACGGTGACACCGGCCGGGGTCATCTTTTACATGCCGATGGCCACTTGTATTGGTCATGACGTGGCGTGAGCCGTTAAGCTGTCAGAGGTCCGGCACGTGCCACGTGGCCACGTGTTTGAGCCAAGTACCTCCCACTTATTGGTGTTTTGGCCAACTGGTGGCCGTATAGCGTGGAAACAGAACCAGCCAAGAACACTAAATTGGGTCAGTCGGTGAGGGGACAAGTCCTGTTTACACCACCGGTGGTCACGTGGCACACGTGCAAATCTGGGCACCTCCGTTGCGGAGATATTTTATAGTGAAATATTCAAATAAACATAACTTTGTCAGTTTATGTCCGATTGGGCTAGAATTTGATGGGTGGACGAATTGTTAAGCGACAGGAACGAATGCGCCAAGTTTGTTGCAGTGCGCCACGTTTGTCTCAAAGCGCCATTTTTGCCGCAAAGCGCAGAATGTGCGTAACTTTGTCGAACATGGGACGATTAGGATGCGCTGATGGAGGGTTGGTTGCTTAAACAGCAGATATGAATGCACCACACTTGCCGCAAGGCGCCATATTTGTCTTAATGCGTCAATGTTTGCGTTTTGCGGACGGCGTGCGTTTTTTTGCGGCGGTGTTTGCGTTTTTTGTGTTTGCGTTTGGCGGCGGGCGGCCGTTTTTGCGTTTTTTTGTGGTGTTTGCGTTTCGCGGCGGGCGGCCGTTTTTTGCGGCGGTTTGCGGTTGGCGGCGGGCGGGCGTGCGGTGCGGGTGTTTTTTCGGCGGTATTTGCGTTTTTTTGCGGTTTTTGTGTTTGGCGGCGGGCGGGCGGGCGATGCGGGTGTTTTACGGTGTTTGCGTTTGGCGGCGGGCGGCCGTTTTAGCGGCGGTTTGCGGTGGGTGGCCGTTTTTTGCGGCGTTTTGCGGTTTGCGGCGAGCGGTCGTTTTTTGCGGCGTTTTGCTGTTTGCGGCGAGCGGCCGTTTTTTGCAGCGTTTTTTGTGGTTTGCGGCGGGCGGCCGTTTTTTACGGCGCTTTGCGGTTGCCGGCGGCCGGGCGTTATTTGCGTTGTTGCGGTTTGCGGCGGGCGGCCGTTTTTTGCGGCGTTTCGCCGTTGGCGGCGGGCGATGCGGGCGTTTTTTGTGGCGGCGGTGTTTGCGTTTTTTGCGGTGTTTGCGTTTTGCGGCGGACGGGCGTTTTTTTGCGGCGTTTTTTGCGTTTTTTTTTTCTGCGGTTTTCGGCGGGCGGTTGATTGTTTTTTTGCGAAGTTTGCGTTTGCGTTTTGGGCGTGCGTTTTGTGGTGTTTGCGTTTGGCGGCGGGCGGGCGGTTTTTCACAATTAAAGTCCCAACCTTCGGATCCGCAGAGCTGTTCGTATAGACTATAGGTACAGGTTTACGCGATAACTGTATGTTTTGATTTATGTTATGTTACGGGTGCATAGGTTTGGGTGATTGACTTGTATTTTTAGCTGTATTATTTGGATAGATTTGGGTAGCCGTTTTTAATTAAACTGTAAGGGTTGGTGATAGGTGCGGGGTGTTCAAGTGTTTTGTTGGTTAGGCCCTTTTTTAACTTAACCCTACCCCCACCCTACCCTACCCTACCCTACCCTACCCCTACCCTACCCTATCCTACCCTACCCTACCCTACCCCTACACTACCCTACCCTAACCTACCCTACACTACCCTACCCTACCCCTACACTACCCTACCATACCCTACCCTACCCTACCCTACCCTACCCTACACTACCCTACCCTACCCCTACACTACCCTACCCTACCCTACCCTAACCTACACTACCCTACCCTACCCTACCCTACCCTACAATCCCCTACCCTACCCTACCCTACCCTACCTTACAATCCCCTACCCTACCCTACCCTACCCTACCCCTACACTACCCTTCACTACCCCTACACTACCCTACCCTACCCCTACCCTACCCTACCCTACGCTACCCTACAATCCCCAACCCTACCCTATCCTACCCTACAATCCCCTACCCTACCGTACCCTACCCTACCCTATCCTAACCTTACACTACCCTACCCTACCCTACCCCTACCCCTACCCTACCCTACCCTACCCTACCCTACTCTACCCTACTCTACCCTACCCTACCCTTCCCTACAATCCCCTACCCTACCCTACCCTATCCTACCCTACCCTACCCTACCCTACCCCTACCCTACCCTATCCTACCCTACCCTACCCTACCCTACCCTACCATACCCTACACTACCAAGTTTCAGCTAAATCGGCCCAGAAACGGCTGAGATATTGCAAGAACAAATTAATTGTATTTACTGGCGAATCCCCTTGGCGAGCGGTGCCTTGTGTCGGCCTTCGTTGTCAAAGGTCAACGACCTGCCGGCTCTGATGCTTTTCACTCAGTTTTTTAAGCGAACAACTGAGCCTAAAGCACGTGCCTTCTGCTCGGCGCCGGTCGCGGCCCCACCACGTGCACACCGCTGAACCCACCCCCTCGAAAATTTAATACGACAAAGGAGTGCACGCGTCCGACTTACAGCGAGAATTTCACCCCCGTAGCACTTACCGTTCCCGAGCAATAGCCTGTTGCCGATTCTAGTGTAAACCCTATGGCACACCACGTGAGCACGCACCACGGGCGCACCCCCGGCCGCATCGTGCCCAAAATTTAATACGACCTGTTGAATTACCCGACCCACGAGTGGCAAAAATTTCACCCTCCTGCGTCAATCGACGGCGCCGTAATAAGCCATTTTGGGAGTAACCCCGACGGCGGCGGACTTTTTAGGATTTATAATAGACTAGAGGTACAGGTTTACGCGATAACTGTATGTTTTGATATGTATGATTAACGGATGCATTAGTTTGGGTGTAGAAACTTGCATTTTTATTGGTATTATTTGTGAAGAACTGGGTAACTGCTTTTAATTGACCTGTGCAGGGCTGCGGAGTCGATGGATTTTCGGCGACTCCGACTCCGACTCCGACTCCGGCTTTCAAAAACCGGCTCCGACTCCGACTCCGACTCCGGGCAGAATTGTCGACTCCGACCGACTCCAACTCCCGACTCCGACTCCGCAGACCTAGTAGGACCAGGGGTGTCGTTTTCCGAAAATGATTGGTAGTGCCCAAAGGCGGCGGCTGGCCATATATGACGGGGCTTACAAGGTAGGGTACCCCCAAATCTGCCTTTCTCATCGGATTTCGGCCACTTATTTTTCGCCCTGGTCATTGACAAGACTAACCGAAATCTAAAAAAAAAACTTTGGAAATCTGGGTCCACACCGGACGCCATGCACAAAACGTGCAGTTATATAGGCAATAGTGTCTGAGGAATGCACGCCATTCTGAAAGAGGCCCACATCGACTTAAAAGGACGGCTGTGCTGAAAGGGGACAGGAACAGCTTTGAGGGCCCAAGCCGACTAAAAAAGACGGCTGCGGGGCCAGGAACGGTTTTGAAGACCCACGCCAATTGAAGGGTTCGACAACTAACGAGGACTGGAAACACAACGATAGTTAGAAAGACCTGCTTGCCAAAATAAAAGGATGACAGTACGAGGGGCGTTCAGAAAGCTACGGGCCCGACCATGAAGGAGCAGAGAGATACAGCATCGACTCATTAGACCAAAAAGTTCATTTATTCAAATAAACACCGTTAAGACAAACACATTTCGCGCAGCGCTTCGCGAGAGCCCTCAAGGCCTCCATAACCAAGTGGGTTTTGGACCCATCCTGCACGTCCAAGACGGCTGATTTCGTCTCCCTGCTGTTAGCGAGGTTGCCGCTGCTAATTTTCTTATGTTGGGGAAGAGGTGGCAACCACTAACCAGAGTGTGCAAGGTTCGGAGAGAAAAAAGTGGATGCGACAACAACTCGAAGCTCATCGCTTCACTGTTCGTCATCCTGCCCATGTACGCAGGTGCGTGGTCGCGGATCAGGTGCACACTTTACGTCAGCTTCCCTATAGCCTCTCCTCGATGTTTATCGAATGGACGCACATCATCAATTGTGTGCCCCTGTTTTGGAAAGTTGACGAGCGGAGGGGGGTCGCATCGACCCCTCCCCCCTGCCAGGCCGTGTTATGAAAAATGCCCAGGGCGAGGGTTAACGCTTGGTGCCTTTTCTGCACTAACTACTATGAAACGAATCACTGCTCTCTTCTGGGCGTCGCCCATCCTATCCGAAATGGCGAACTATGCTACGAATAGAAGCCCGAATCAATCACAGAAGAGACTTAATTAATGGCCACTTACTTAATTTGCGTAAGTGGACGTCCCAATAACACATCATTTAACACACCGCCTTGCAGGCCAAAATTCCAACTCCTTCATTGTTCGGCCCGAAACTTTTTGAACGCCCCTCGTAGTTACGAGCTTCAGTTTTCGGGGTCTGATGCGGTAATGACCTGGCGTTGAACCCTGGGGAATCAGGCTGCATCACCCACTAGAATCAATATACCTATGGCCTAATCTGGAGCACCGCGGCACCTTCCGAAGTCGGTGTAGGGCCTCCAGCGGCTGGTGTGGAGACGGATCGGGGTCTATTAGGGGCGGTCGCGTGGTATGCGGGACTCAGAGGCAGTTATGGACCTCTATAACCAATTGCGTTTTCGAGCCTGTTAAAATCCATTAAGGACCGGAGTCCTAGACACGTGAAACCTCATTGTCAGCTACATGCACCTACTGTGGCTAGAACCTTATTTATGTACTTGCATATGTGCTTATTTAAAGGGACACTCCCACCTTAACATTAGTTTTGAGTTGAGATAGCCAAATTGGTGGCCATGGCCTGCAAATACCGGTTTGGGCACTCACAACATCGACAAATGCTTTAATTCGGAGATATGGAATTTCAAACTTGCAGTTTTCGGATTCTAAGGGGCTAGTGCATTGGTATGCCCCCTTAGAATTTGTGACGTCAGCGGAGATCTAACGATTTTTAAATCTTTTACTAAAACGTTTGGTAGCACGCGGTGGTATATGCTGCTTTGCGCGCAACAAATGCCGCACTTTCAAATAAAGTCGCTAGGAACAGCGGAGATCCCAAAAAGAAAACAAAAGTAAAAGTCTAATATCTTGAAAACCGGTGAATATTTTTCGATGAAATTTGGTAGATATTCGTTTTCGCTCTTTCTGAACCGAGCGACATCACTTTCGTGCCAATTCATTAACTTTTTTGAAGGTGGGAGGGTCCCTTTAATATTTGCTTATCTGTTTATTTTGATTTTTTATCAACTGATAAGTGACAAAAGATTGGTAGGGCTCAGCGAACATTGGTAGGGCCCAAATAAACATTGGTAAGGCTCGGGCCCTACCAGGCCTATACAAAACGACGCCCCTGAGTAGGACTGCGGAGTCGACAGATTTTCGGTGACTCCGACTCCGACTCCGGCTCGGGTTTCTAAAATCGACTCCGACTCCGACTCCACCTCCGGTCACAACTGTCGACTCCGACCGACTC
Source organism: Amphibalanus amphitrite (assembly GCF_019059575.1). NCBI lineage: Eukaryota > Metazoa > Arthropoda > Thecostraca > Balanomorpha > Balanidae > Amphibalanus > Amphibalanus amphitrite. The sequence goes on from NW_024882054.1 coordinate 416,090, forward strand.
CGACTCCGACTCCGACTCCGACTCCACAGCCCTGCCTGTAAGTATGATAGTCATGCATGCGAGTTCTTCGAGCCCTCTGTAAGTTAGGATGTTACTCAATTCAGCTCTACCCTACCCTACCCTACCCTACCCTACCCTACCCTACCCTACCCTACCCTACCCTACCCCTACACTACCCTACCCCTACCCCTACACTACCCTACCCTACCCTTACACTACCCTACCCTACCCTACCCTACCCTACAATCCCCTACCCTACCCTACCCTACCTTACCCTACCCTACCCCTACCCCTACACTACCCTACACTACCCTACCCTACCCCTACACTACCCTACCCTACCCTACTCTACCCTACCCTACCCTACAATCCCCTATCCTACCCTACCCTACCCTACCCTACCCTACCCTACCCTACCCTACCCTACCCTACCCTACCCTACCCTACAATCCCCTACCCTACCCTATCCTACCCTACCCTTGCACTACCCTACCCTACCCCTACACTACCCTAACCTACCCTACTCTACCCTACCCTACAATCCCCTACCCTACCCTACCCTACAATCCCCTACCCTACCCTACCCTACCCTACCCTACCCTTACACTACCCTACCCTACCCTACCCCTACCCCTACACTACCCTACCCTACCATACCCTTACACTACCCTACCCTACCCTACCCTACCCTTACACTACCCTACCCTACCCTACCCTACCCAACCCTACCCTACCCTACCCTACCCTACCCTACCATACACTACCCTACCAGTACCTTACACTGCCACCGACAATCCAAGTTTCAGCTAAATCGGCCCAGAAACGGCTGAGATATTGCAAAAACAAATTTATCGTATTTACTGGCGAATCCCCTTGGCGAGCGGTGCCTTGTGTCGGCCTTCGTTGTCAAAGGTCAATGACCTTCCGGCTCTGATTATTTCCAGTCAGTTTTTAAGCGAACAACTGAGCCTAAAGCACGAGCCTTTTGCTCGGCGCCGGTCGCGGCCCCACCACGTGCACACCGCCGAACCCACACCCTCGAAAATTTAATACGACAAATGAATGCACGCGCTCGACTTGGCGTGAAAATTTCACCCCCGTAGCCCTCACCGTTCCCGAGCAATAGCCTGTTTTTGCCGATTCTAATGCTAACCCTATGGCGCACATGAGCACGCGCCACGGGCGCACCCCCGGCCGCATCGTGCCCAAACTTTAATACGACCTGTTGAATGACGTGACCCATGAGTGGTAAAAATTTCACCCTCGTGCGTCAATTGACGGCGCCGCAAAAAGCCTTTTTGGGAGTAACCCCGACGGCGGCGGCGGACTTTTTAAGATTTATAATAGTAGACTAGAGGTACAGGTTTACGCGATAACTGTATGTTTTGATTTATGTTTTGTTACGGGTGCATTAGTTTGGGTGATTGACTTGTATTTTTTGCTGTATTATTTGGGTAGATTTGGGCAGCTGTTTTTAATTGAACTGTAAGGGATGGTGATAGTTGCGGGGTGTTCAAGTGTTTTGTATGTTGGGCCCTTTTTGAACTCAACCCTACCCCTACCCTATCCTACCCTACCCTACCCTTCTACCCTACCCTACCCTACTACCCTACCCTACCCTACCCTAACCTACTACCCTACCCTACCCTACTCTACCCTACCCTACCCTACCCTACCCTACCCTATCCTACCCTACCCTAGTCCCTACCCTACCCTACCCTACCCTACCTATCCTATACCTATCCTACCCTACCCTTACACTACCCTACCCTACCCTACTCTACCCTACCCCTACACTACCCTACCCTACCCTACCCCTACACTACCCTACCCTACCCAACCCTACTCCTACACTACCCTACCCTACCCCTTCCCCTACCCCTACCCTACCCTACCCTACCCTACCTAACTCTACCCTACCCTACCCCACCCTACCATACCCTACCCTAGTCCCTACCCTACCCTACCCTACATCTACCCTACCCTACCCTACCCTACACTACCCTGACCTACCCTACCCTACCATACCCTACCCTACCCTACACTACCCTAACCTACCCTACCCCTAACCCTACACTACCCTATACCTACCCTACCCTACCCTACCCTACCATACCCTACCCTACCCCTACCCTACCCTACCCTACCCTACCCTACCCTACCCTACACTATCACCGATAGTCCAAGTTTCAGCTAAATCGGCCCAGAAACGGCTGAGATAACAAATTAATTGTATTTACTGGCGAATCCTCTTGGCGAGCGGTGCCTTGTGTCGGCCTTCGTTGTCAAAGGTCAATGACCTGCCAGCTCTGATTATTTGGGTGCGTATTATTTAGGCCAGGGTTCATAATGTCCAGGGCACAATGTGTCCAGTGCTCGAAATGGCCAGTGCCTTGAATTGGCCCGTGTTCACATTGTCCAGGGATTACATGGTCCAAATGTGGCCAACTGGCTGCAGATAGGGTAAATTCAAAGAGGCCAGGGTTCATAATGTCCAGGGCACGATGTGTCCAGTGTTCGAAATGGCCAGGGCTCATAATGTCCAGGGTACGATGTGTCCAGTGTTCGAAATGGCCAGGGTTCATAATGTCCAGGGCACGATGTGTCCAGTGTTCAAAATGGCCAGTGCCTTGAATGGGCCAGAGTTCATAGTGTCTAGGGATTACATAGTCAACCCAACCCAACCCAATCAAACCTAACCTAACCTAACCTAACCTAACCTAACCTAAGGTAATGATGTTTGCCTACCGGGGATAAGGAAATAGTTTCTCGCATGAATAGATTGCAAGCAATAGTAAATCAAATATTTTTAGGTTAACTGGTTATGCATCAGGCTTCAGGCCTTCGGCCTGAAGCCAGATACATAACCACTTAACCTAAAAATATTTGATTTACTATTGCCTGTAATCTCTCCTAAGGCATTGCCTTCGGCACTGCACTGCTTCGCATTGAGCTGGTTCCGTGTTTTTTACATAATGACGTCACTATCAGTGACTATGTAATCCCTGGACATTATGCACTCTGGCCCATTCAAGGCACTGGCCATTTTGAACACTGGACATATCGTGCCCTGGACATTATGAACCCTGGCCATTTCGAACACTGGACACATCGTGTCCTGGACATTATGAACCCTGGCCATTTCGAACACTGGACACATCGTGCCCTGGACATTATGAACCCTGGCCTCTCTGAATATACCCTATCTGCAGCCAGTTGGCCGCATTTGGACCATGCAATCCCTGGACATTATGAACTCTGGCCCATTCAAGGCACTGGCCATTTCGACACTGGGCATATCGTACCCTGGACATAATGAACCCTGGCCAGAATGAATGCTCCCCGATTATTTCCAGTCAGTTTTTAAGCGAACAACTGAGCCTAAAGCACGTGCCCTCTGCTCGGCACCGGTCGCGGCCCCACCACGTGCACACCGCTGAACCCACACCCTCGAAAATTTAATACGACAAATGAGTGCACGCGCTCGACTTGGCGTGAAAATTTCACCCCCCTAGCCCTCACCGTTCCCGAGCAATAGCCTGTTTTTGCCGGTTCTAATGCTAACCCTATGGCGCACATGAGCACGCGCCACGGGCGCACCCCCGGCCGCATCGTGCCCAAAATTTAATACGACCTGTTGATTGACGTGACCCACGAGTGGTAAAAATTTCACCCTCCTGCGTCAATCGACGGCGCCGCAATAAGCCTTTTAGGGAGTAACCCCGACGGCGGCGTGGGCGGCGTGGGCGGACTTTTTAAGATTTATAATAGTAGACTAGAGGTACAGGTTTACGCGATAACTGTATGTTATGGTATGTATGATTAACGGATGCATTACTTTGGGTGTAGCAACTTGCATTTTTATTGGTATTTTTTTGTGTAGAACTGGGTAACTGCTTTTAATTGAACTGTTAAGTATGATGGTGATGCATGCGAGTTGTTCGAGCCCTTTGTAAGTTAGGATGTTATTGAATGCAACCCTACCCTACCCTACCCTACCCCTACCCCTACACTACCCTACCCTAACCTACCCTACCCTACCCTACCCTACCCTACCCCTACGCTACCCTACCCTACCCTTACACTACCCTACCCTACCCTACCCTACCCTACCCTACCCTACCTTACCCTACCCTACCCCTAACCTAGCCTAACCTACCCTACCCTACCATACCCTACCCCTACCCTACCTTACACTACCCTAACCTACCCTACCCTACCCTACCCTACCCTAACCTACCCTACCCCTACCCTACCCTACCCCTACCCTACCCCTACCCTACCCTACTCAACCCTATCCTACAATCCCCTACCCTACCATACCCTACCCTACCCTACAATCCCCTACCCTACCCTACCCTACCCTACCCTACCCTACCCTACCCTACCCTACCCTACCCTACCCTACCCTACCTTACCCTACCCTACCCTACCCTAGTCCCTACCCTACCCTACCCTACAATCTCCTACCCTACCCTACCCTACACTACCCTAACCTACCATACCCTACCCCTACCCTACCCTACCCTACCCTCCTCTACCCTACCCCTACCCTACCCTACCCTACCCTACCCTAACCTACCCTACCCTACCCTACCCTACCCCTACCCCTACTCTACACTACACTACCCTACCCTACCCTACCCTACCCTACCCTACACTGCCACCGACAGTCCAAGTTTCAGCTAAATCGGCCGAGAAACGGCTGAGATATTGCAAAAACAAATCAATTGTATTTACGCGAATCCTCTTGGCGAGCGGTGCCTTGTGTCGGCCTTCGTTGTCAGAGGTCAATGACCTGCCGGTATTTCCACTCAGTTTTTTAAGCGAACAACTGAGCCTAAAGCACGTGCCCTCTGCTCGGCGCCGGTCGCGATTCTAATGCTAACCCTATGGCACAGATGAGCACGCGCCACGGGCGCACCCCCGGCCACATCGCACAGTGGGGATTTTTCCGATCTAGCACGTATTTATTCGCAGAGGGCAAACCATAGGTAGAATTGTAGCCAGATTGTGCACATATGTTGGCTGGTGTGTCCTGGTGATAATTTTACCTGTAAATGTGCATAATCAACATAGTATAGGGGGTTCAATTGGACCCCCGCTCAGCCGTTTGGCCCCTGATCAAGCTAGAGCTTCGCGGAAAAGTCAAGCGTGCTGCCTATGACGAAATGAGGCCGAATATATCCAATTTCAAAGTCCAAGGTCATAAGTTGACTTTCCAAGTCAGTTTAATGACCCAACTAAAGTTGGGAAATCGAGACCTCTTGAAACTTCGCAAAGTTAGGGTGTTACGGGGTATTTTTGGGGTGCTGCTCACGAATTTCATGTTAGTTTTGATCACAGACGATGTCTTTATGCATTTAGGCCAGGTCGGGTCAGGTCAGGTTAGATCAACTAGTAGGCGTCCTGCCGGCCATCCATAGAAGTGTCACCTACTACTGATAGCTTCGTAGCATGGAACGAAGGCACAGAACTACTTCGTAAATATTCAAATGGCTGCTAAAATCGAAATCAGCACCAAAAACTACCCTAGAAACAAGTAAAACTCGAAAAAGTGAACCAAGGTCATCAAAAGGTCAATGACCTTGACTTGACCTTCACGTGACCTTGCCACCCACCATTATGCATGGCACCAACATCATTTCACATATTTGAACGTTTAAAACCACAAAAAGACTGGAAACCGCGGATAATGTGAGCTGGCATACGCCGAATCGCGATTCCGGCCAAACATAGTCTCGAGAAATATGCCACAGGTCAAAGGTCAGTTGGGTCAGAGTCATGAAATTTTTAGGTTAGATGTAATATTGATGATCTCGAGGGCACCGAAAGTTTCGGCGTGATCGGCCGCTTTTTGCGCGAGTAATTTGCGGAAAACCATGGGGTTTTATCCGACCCCTTCCCCCTCCCCCTCCCCACAAGTGCGATGGTTAATAAGGTTACGGTATGTATAATTTACGCTTGTCATCCTATTCCTAATGAATGTGTCTCAGAAAATATGCATCATATAAATCACGAAGTAAAACTATTCGCCTATGTCCGGAACATACCTATATCGTGCTGTTTGCCCTAGCGCTCCTCGAGTGGGGTGTTAAGATACTCTAATGTGAATATTCCGTGTTCAGGCAAGTTTCGGCAGCCAAACTAGGCGTTGTCTTGTGCAGGAGAAAGTGGCGAATTCGATAGGATATATTTCGGAGTGGAAAAGTGTGGAGAACATTGTTGATTTCCTACATTTATTTATAATACCATTCCTTCAATATGGTGTCTGTAAGGATTTTTTTGTAAAGGGCATTTTTGTGACCTTAGTAAGGTTGTGGCATACTTTCTGTTTGCCATTCCATTCCTAATAAAGGTGCCTTTCAGACGATATGCAACTTTAAGACCTCGCAAGATTAAAACCAACAGGACAGGACAATGAAATTGAGCTATACTTTCGGGCCTTGCTGGGCCCATTGACTAATCACGCATGAGTGTGAACTTTGGGCGCATTTTTCCTAGTTTTGCTGTAGACATACAGATAAAAGAATGCCATATATGAAAAATTCAGACATTTCTTAGCCCCACTGACACAAAAAATAAACAAAAATCCAAAAAAAGATTTTTTGAATTAAAAGGCGCTAGATCGGAAAAATCCCCACTGTGCATCGTGCCCAAAATCTAACACAACCTGTTGAATTACGTGACCCACGAGTGGTAAAAATTTCACCCTCCTGCGTCAATCGACGGCGCCGCAATAAGCGTTTTTGGGAGTAACACCGACTGCGTAACTCCGACGGCGGCGGCGGACTTTTTAAGATTTATAATAGTAGACTAGAGGTACAGGTTTACGCGATAACTGTATGTTTTGATATGTATGATTAACGGATGCATTAGTTTGGGTGTAGAAACTTTCATTTTTATTGGTATTATTTGTGTAGAACTGGGTAACTGTTTTTACTTGAACTGTAAAGTATGATGGTGATGCATGAGAGTTGTTCGAGCCCTTTGTAAGTTAGGATGTTACTCAATGCAACCCTACCCTATAACCCTACCCTACCCTACCCTACCCTACCCTACCCCTACACTACCCTACCCTACCCTAACCTACCCTACCCTACCCTACACTACCCTACCCTACCCTGCCCCTACACTACCCTACCCTACCCTAACCTACCCTACACTACCCTACCCTATACCATACCCTACCCTACCCTACCCTACAATCCCCTACCCTACCCTACCCTACCCTACCCTACCCTACCCTGCCCTACCCTACCCTACAATCCCCTACCCTACCCTACCCTACCCTACCCTACCCTACCCTACAATCCCCTACCCTACCCTACCCTATCCCTACACTACCCTACCCTACCCCTACACTACCCTACCCTACCCCTACACTACCCTACCCTACCCCTACACTACCCTACCCTACCCTACCCCTACCCTACCCTATCTTACTCTACCCTACCCTACGCTACCCTACAATCCCCTACCCTACCCTATCCTACCCTACCCTACCCTACAATCCCCTACCCTACCCTACCCTACCCTACCCTACCCTGCCCTAACCTTACACTACCCTACCCTACCCTACCCTACCGTACCCTACCCTACCGTACCGTACCCTACCCTACCCTACCCCTACCCCTACACTACCCTACCCTACTCTACCCTACCCTACCCTACCCTACCCTACCCTACAATCCCCTACCCTACCCTACCCTACAATCCCCTACCCTACCCTATCCTACCCTACCCTACCCTACCCTACAATCCCCTACCCTACCCTACCCTACCCTACCCTACCTACCCTACCTACCCTACCCTACCCTACCCTACCCTACCCTACCCTACCCTACCCTACCCTACACTACCACCGACAGTCCAAGTTTCAGCTAAATCGGCCCAGAAACGGCTGAGATATTACAAAAACAAATTAATTGTATTTACTGGCGAATCCCCTTGGCGAGTGGTGCCCTGTGTCAGCCTTCGTTGTCAAAGGTCAATGACCTGCCGGCTCTGATGCTTTTCACTCAGTTTTTTAAAGGAAAAGGGCCACCTTCGTGAAATATGAAGATATCGTTGTTTTTCATTTTGACATTATTATTTTTCATTTTCTTTTTAAAACTGGTGCCAGAAGTGCACAATTCGCGAAATAGTATTTAAAACTATTTAACATATTGGTACTATGTTGATACTCTCTACAGCACCTACTGTATGATGGCATAGCGATGACGTCACACTCAAGCCAATCAGCGTTCAGAAGACAGACTCGTCGGATTGTGTCAGATAAGCTGATTGGTTAAAGCTGAGCTGGTTGGAGCTGGTTGGTAAAAAACCAAAGCCTCGCCGCGGGTGGCTGTATTGTCGGATAAGAACGCATTCCTGGGATAAGAACGCATTCTTGGCGTATTTTCTTTTAAAATTGCCGATAACTACGAATGGAGGCCGAAATCGGCCGTAAGGAGGTAGACAGACAGGTTTTCGGACACGTGCTACAAGATGGCTATCTCAGTTTCAATCCCCATGTTAAAGGTGGCCCTTTTCCTTTAAGCGAACAACTGAGCCTAAAGCACGTGCCCTCTGCTCGGCGCCGGTCGCGATTCTAATGCTAACCCTATGGCGCACATGAGCACGCGCCACGGGTGCACCCCTGGCCGCATCGTGCCCAAAATTTAATACGACCTGTTGAATGACGTGACCCATGAGTCGTGAAAATTTCACCCTCCTGCATCAATCGACGGCGCCGCAATAAGCGTTTTTGGGAGTAACACCGACTGCGTAACCCCGACGGCGGCGGCGGCGGACTTTTTAAGATTTATAATAGTAGATAGACTAGAGGTACAGGTTTACGCGATAACTGTATGTTTTGAGTTATGTTATGTTACGGGTGCATTCGTTTGGGTGAATGACTTGTATTTTTAGCTGTATTATTTGGGTAGATTTGGGTAGCTGTTTTTAATTAAACTGTAAGGGTTGGTGATAGGTGCGGGGTGTTCAAGTGTTTTGTATGGTAGTACCCTACCCTATCCCAAGGCTATATAAACCAGGTAGAACGCTCCGGGAAAAAAGTTGGAAACAATAAATTAGTTGCGGCATTCCCTGATGACGCGAATGTGGGTCAGCGGCCGGCGGCCGGCGGCCGCTAACATTGTATGAGGATAAATGCACGGAACTTTTGCTTGTTGGAGATTGCGCTAGGCAGTTAAATGTTAATGTTAGGATATGTTTCGAAAGTAAATTGAACGACGCTTCGAACGCCGTCAATGAATTTGCGATACGACGACTATTTATTTAGTTAGAGCCGGCGAACTTTTACCTTCCGACCGCGCGGGGAGGCGATATGGTGCCACACTGACGGTTTTTACGACAGCTCAAAATTCTTTTGAGCTAAAGAGCTGAAATTTGACATGTCCAATCTTTTCATCAAGCTGGATCTTCTGATGCAAGTCGCATATTTAAGGTACGTCAGGTTGTTGACCTATGTTGTCGCTCGTGAGCCTCTACACAGTCCAAAAACAACGCAATTTCTGAACACTCAGTGCCAAGAAATCCTTCACAGAAAGATGACACTTGGCGGAAAGAATGGCTGTCGGTTTCTTACCGTTCGTATGTGTCGTGTTTTCACAAGAGCTTAGTAAGGTCGGGTCCCTCACGTCACCTCCCCTCATAACTCAATAGGACTAGGTTTACTATCATAGAAGCGTTTATCAATCGCCGGAAATCTTAGCCAATCCCACTGGACACTGGATCCATACCCACATGGGGCCCTCCTGACTGGCCACTCCCTCTGAAATCCACAATAACATTGGGCTGCGGCCATGGTTACGCGATAGATATATATATATATATATATATATATATATATATATATATATATATATATATATATATATATATATATATATATATATATATATATATATATATATATATATATATATATATATATATATATATATATAAATATATATATATATATATATATGTATAGAGCCGCGATACGCCGGGACACCAAACAAGACCTACAGCGGCGAATCCAGGAGAGCGGCAGGGGTGAACTGTGGCGATGCATAAAACCAGTTATCTCTGGTAAACAGGCGGCCAGACCGATGCCCAGTGCGGACTGTGACGCAGTCAACAGGTACTTTGCCAGTGTCGGGACCGTGACAGCGCGGCAGGTGAACCAGTCGGGCCCCGATCTGCCGGTGCGTCTGCCTCGCGTCACGACCGGCGGATTTCAGGTGCACACAGTAACACCTGAAAGAGTATTTACCACCGTGGCCCAGATGAGCAACAGTTCGGCTTGCGGCGCTGACGGTCTGTGTCTCAGGTTCTTGAAACTGTGTCTTCCAGCCGTATATCATGTAATCACCCACATTGTTAACTCTAGCCTGGCGTCACACACGGTCCCTCAGCCCTGGAAACTTACTGTCATCCACCCTATTCAGAAAACCCCAAAATCCACTGAAATGACCAACTATAGGCCAATCTCGATACTCCCTACGATAGCAAAAATCACGGAACGCATCGTTTACGAGCAACTGTTTGAATATTTCACTTCGCATCATCTATTTACCCCGCATCAGCACGGGTTTAGAACCGGGTTCTCCACGGAGACCGCCCTGCTGACGATGACGGACCGTGTGTTCGAGGCGATGGACCGGCGGCAGGTAGCGCTACTGTGCCTATTAGACCTATCGAAGTGCTTCGATGTCATCCCCCACGACAGGCTGCTGATCAAGCTAGAGCAGTATGGTGTCGACACGAGATGGTTCGCGAGCTACCTATCTGATCATTACCAGCAAGTGCTGATCCGCTCGCAGAACGGTCGCAGTGTGCTCTCGCGATCAATTCTGAATCCTATTGGTACCTATCAGGGATCGGCCCTCGGGCCCCTTCTTTTCAACATATATGCGACTGACATGTCTCTGTACCTTCCCGACTGCGCCAATCATGACAGGTGTCTGGTACAGTATGCGGACGACACACAGTTGGCGGTGATGGGAAGCCCTCGTGATGCAGCAGCGATAGTTCAGAGTCTAGAACAGGATTTAGCGGCTCTTTCAGTCTGGTTCCAGAAAAACGGTTTAAAAGTGAACGCTAACAAAACGCAACTAATAACATTGGGTACCAAGCAAAATCTCCGTCAGTTACCGCCAATAGAAGTTGAATTTATGGGTGCTAAGGTTACGGGATCCCTCACTGTTCGAAACTTGGGGGTCACGTTTGATCAGAGTCTGTCTTTCTCAGATCACGTGACCGATGTCGTACGGCGTGGCACTGGTATCCTGAGCGGTTTAAGCCACAGTAGACACTCGCTGCCCAGGGACACACTGACAATACTGGTGCAGGCTCTGGCGGTGTCTATTGTCCGGTATTGTATCAGTGTCTATGGCTGCTGCGGTGTGACCCAGCTGTCCAGAGTTCAGAAGCTACTGAACTTCGGTGCTCGGGTGGTGTCTGGCCGACGTAGGTATGAACATGTCAGCGATGTCATGAAGACCCTGAAGTGGCTCTCTGCTGAGAACTTGTGGCGGTTTCATTCGGTGACTCTGCTCAAGAGAATGCTAGCTACGGGACAGCCTGAGTCGCTGCGTGAAGGCATTGTTACCCGCCGCAGTGTTCATGGTAGGGAGACCCGCCAAGCTGACTTTTTCGAGACCCCAGCGATCCGCACAGAGTCAGGCCGCCGACGGTTTCTTTATTCAGCCGTGACAACATACAACTCACTGCCACCAGCCGTGCGAGGCCTGGGGCCGCGGCAGTTCAAAGCCCAGTACCGAGCACTGCTACTCCGAGAGCAGTATGGCGATGAGGACCCGTGAGTGTGTTTTGTATGCGTGTGCTAAGAGCGAATGTTTTATCCATCACATCTTCCAAATGACATGACGCCCGGAATAGCCGTTCTCGAATGGATGGGTTTGTCGCGACGTGAAATAAATAAATAAATAATAAATAAATACGCATTAATGCTTTTCACTAACAGAGATACAACAACTTCAACCAGCACAATGCACGCCGCCACAACAGTCCGACCAACGTCCCTGATATCGACTAGCACTCGGCCGGATGCACATATGCGGAGCCAATCAGTACGAATGTGACCTGCAGCTTACAATTGCTGTGTCGCATGGCGCATGGCACAGGACGATTCCTAGCAGCTGTCGGCTGGAGTGGAGAAACAGCACGTTGCGACACACCGCGCCGGCGACAGAGCTCAGCAGGGCTGGTTGGAGGCTGGAGCCGGACGGTAAGGGCGGACACAGCCACAGGCACAGACATTGCAGGACAAATAACAGGACGTCAGTTAGGGATATAATTCAAGACGAATGATTCAAGACGGACTGAAATAATGCACATTTTGCTCACTTGGATACCAACTTCAAACTTGACGTTTATAGCACCACGGAAACAATGGCCACACAGGAAAGAAACAAAAGATGGTGTTTTTAACTCAAAGTAAATAGAGGTTGCATATGATGGAACAGCCCGAAGTGCAGACAAGCACATATTTTTGGTAGTAGCTATCAGCTGTCCTACTCCTCTTCTCCCTTCATCAACTACTGGACACATCTGAGGAAGCACCAATGTCCATAACAAAAGCTTGCAAAGTAGTTTTATGAAGCCAAGGGTAATATGCCTACATCATGCATGTAAACTCAAAATTACACATGCATGACAAAGGATGCTTATGTAAAGAGAAGAGCTGGCAAAAGCATTTCATAGTTACAATTATTCAAAACTGCACACAGGGCAAACATAAAAAGCAGCAAGTGTGCTGTTCTGTTATGCTAAGAAATAGTCCAAAACAAAATACATCTTTTCATGTTTGAACTGGTTAAGTTCTTCTATGCCACTTCATCCATATCTTGATTACAGATGGGCTGTTGCTGTAGGCTGATAAAAAGACACTTGATTGCCTTTGTGCGAGTTTCAGTTGCAGCCTCCTAGGTACTGCACTGGAAAGCAGATTGAATTGAATGCCTCTGAAAGATAGGAATACAGGGAAAGTTAGCTGTAGTAGTGTCAATGATAATAGACATGACATTTTTGTCCTTTGACATACATTTGTTGAAGTACAAAAAGGTACAAAATAAATTGGTTTGTTTCAAGACACTCACACTGCACAAAGCCGCACAGACATTACACAGGGATATGAAATTGGTACACATAAAACTTGATGATTAAAAAGGTCAAAACTCGCAATAATAATTGAAGCAAAAGTTACAATCACAATCATTTGGTTTAAAATGACTTGACATAAGTCACAAGACGCAACGCGAACGACTATTCACATAAGAAAGGTGTTTATGCTTTCGTTATCCTCCACATATCAACCAGCTTGATACCAGGCTGTGAACTAGTGTGTACATAACCCCATGTTGCCATTTTATTAGAGCAAGTGGGGTTACAACAACAATGCTAATGTCAAACCCACATCTGCAACCCGTACTGCAGTTTCAATCACCTTACAAGCACACCTTCTGGCAGTTTGATAGGCAGAATGGTCATTACTACTTTCTCCTCATATTCAACACATATTCCCTTTATACGGATACAGTTTAGACCTGGTTATGGCAAGCATTTTCGAGAAAAGATATGCTTAAAGTCCAAGACAAAGCTCGAGTGAAACAACACCAACATAAAACACCGACTATGTAGCACTAATACTGTAAAATTCATAAAAATATATACATCAGTCGATCAGAAATTCACTGTAGATTTCGAAAATGGTGTCAAATGCCACTCAAATACCCCCATTCGCATGTACGAAGCAATAAAACACTGACCTTCAATTCCGCGTGCCATTCTCCATAGGCCACTGTGTATTAAATAACGCGTTCACTGATAGCAAAAAATGAGACCCACATATGACGCGTTTGCTACCAGCCAATCAGCGCTCGAGATGCCGAACGCCGATTGGTGGAGAGGGCCGTCGTTAGCAGTCCATTACATGTTGTTTTCCTTGAACATGTGCGTGAGCGCTGATGCTGCTCACGGGTTGTTGCCATTTTTCGTAATGCTGAAGGCACGGGAGCGAACCCCCCTGCCCTATCCTACCCTACCCTACCCCTACACTACCCTACCCTACCCTACCCTACACTACCCTACACTACCCTACCCTACCCTACACTACCCTACCATACCCTACCCTACCCTACCCCTACCCCTACACTACCCTACCCTACCCTTCCCTAACCTACCCTACCCTACCCTACCCTACCCTACCCTACCCTACAATCCCCTACCCTACCCTACCCTACCCTACCCTACAATCCCCTACCCTACCCTACCCTACCCTACCCTACAATCCCCTACCCTACCCTACTCTACCCTACCCTACCCCTACACTACCCTACCCTACCCCTACACTGCCCTACCCCTACACTACCCTACCCTACCCTACCCCTACCCTACCCTACCCTAAAATCCCCTACCCTACCCTACCCTACCCTATCCTACCCCACCCTACCCTACCCTACCCTACACTTACCCTACCCTACCCTACCCTACCCTACTCCTACACTACCCTACCCTACCCTACCCTACCCTACCCTACCCTACCTTTACACTACCCTACCCTACCTTTACACTACCCTACCCCACCCTACCCTACCCTACCCTACCCTACCCTACCCTAATCTACCACCGACAGTCCAAGTTTCAGCTAAATCGGCCCAGAAACGGCTGAGATATTGCAAACACAAATTTATCGTATTTACTGGCGAATCCCCTTGGCGAGGGGTGCCCGGCGCCGGTATTCGTTGTCAAAGGTCAATGACCTTCCGGCTCTGATTATTTCCAGTCAGTTTTTAAGCGAACAACTGAGCCTAAAGCACGTGCCCTCTGCTCGGCGCCGGTCGCGGCCCCATCACGTGCACACCGCTGAACCCACCCCCTCAAGAATATAATACGACAAATGAGTGCACGCGATCGACTTACAGCGAAAATTTCACCCCCGTAGCACTTACCGTTCCCGAGCAATAGCCTGTTTTTGCCGATTCTTATGCTAACCCTATGGCGCACATGAGCACGCGCCACGGGTGCACCCCCGGCCGCATCGTGCCCAAAATTTAATACGACCTGTTTTATTACGTGACCCACGAGTTGTGAAAATTTCATCCTCCTGCGTCAATCGACGGCGCCGTAATAAGCCATAGGGAGTAACCCCGACGGCGGCGTGGGCGGCGGCGGACTTTTTAAGATTTATAATAGTAGATTGACCATGACAACTGTGCCGTCCCAGCATAGTGACTCTGAGCGCACCGGCCAAGTTGCTCCGCTAGTCCCGGCCAAATAACCCCACATTGCCATTTTGAAAATTTTTGTCTATAAAGTCGTCATGGCTGTACAGGACTAGATGAAATTGCTCTTGGAACCGCTGAACACCCTCAAGAATGGCGCTATAATGTGTGAATTCGTTTACAGTCCAAATGCTACATGTTATACAAATTTTTAAACGGAAGTAAAAGTTATCATTTTCTAACGAAATTCACGTTTTATTAATTTTGAATAAAACTAATAGGGGGAAAGTTTTGACATTTGTTCTGGAGTATGTTCTGACGATGACAAATGAATACAGACTAAAGTTATTTCATTCACTTTTATCAGCTTTCGTACAGGCGGGGGCGGCCAATTTACACCACCGGCCAAATTACCCCACTCTCCCCTAGTTACTAGGAAGGCTTTCTAATCCATTTTTATTTAGTTCCTCGTTATAGGCGTAAGAAGTGTAAGTCTGAACGGGGGGGATACTTGTACTGAATGCCCTCCCTAGGCTCATGTCGGGGGGGGGGGCATATGCCTCTAATGCCCCCCCCCCTGGATCCGCCAGTGTATAAGGACCAACGATAAATGTATGTATGTTCTGGACCGAAGCTTTAGCCGACCTAGGAACGAGACCATCCCAAAATGTTGGGTTAAGTGCAAACTGGTAAATGGTAATGCATTTTTGACCGTGGTCAATTTGCTTACACCAGTTATTACCACACCCCTCCGGCTAATGTAGGGGAAGGTGGGGTAAGACGGCCCAGCGTACACTGGTCGGAAACGCCCTCACGAGAGGCCACGGGCGATTCCGGAGTTTCGGATTATTTTTTATATAGATCGATTTGAAATTGATCAAATTATTATACTTAGGCCACAAAACTAATCCGGGTGACCAAAAATAGCTGTAATCAGCCCCCGAAAACGGGGTATCCCAGAACTCGGAAACTGACGCGGAGCAAGAGGTTTCTTGAGCCGGATATTCAGAGTCTTATTGCTGATAGACACCAAATTGAAATCCCACATATTATGCATCAAAATGTTCGTTATGAAGTTGCCGACTGGTCAGTGCAAAATTTTTGGTATACTTTTTCCCTAACTAAGATGTACTATAGCTTTTTTATGAAGGCTCTCCTACAGTGATTCTGGAATATAACTGCAAAGTTTAGGTAAGGAAACAACAGGTAGTCCCATCTAGTTCCACTCTGATTTTTTGTGAGATGAAGTAGGATTTAAATCTACACCAGGGCAACATAAAAGCTAACTGCGCATATTTGCGCAAAATTTGCAGGAGCCGTTCTTCCTACCCAACTACCGCCCGCCCCGCCCCAGTTTCGGCTCGGCCGCCGCGCCCGGCTCGCTGACCTGTGTGGCCTGTACGCATCCATGCGTAGTTGACTGGTCATTAAAAACAGATGCGCTTGAGTTTATGAATTTTGTGAAAAGCGCGTTTTATGTATGCATTTATGTATGTATTGACATCAAAAGCCTTCCACATATTGCGTGGCGATTACGGCTTGCATTTAGAGAGCCTTGCTATTGACAATCATCACTCGGCTGAAGAAAGTGGAAATTGAAACCTTCGTGAATATAAGACGCTGCAAATATAGGACACCTGTCACTGACGTCGGGTTACCTTGAGCCGTCTTTTTACATTAGATCACAATTCCGGTATTTAACCCTGGCCGGACCGATTGGTTTTCCATATTGACCGGGGAGGGTTGGTATAACTCCCTCGCCGTTTCGCCTTTAATTGAGCTAGAGCCTCGCGGAAAAAACAAGCTTGTGTGCCGTTATAAGACGCAAAAATTAGGTACCTACTACCCGATTTTAAGGTCTTAGGTCAGCCAGTGACCTCTTAGGTCAGGTAAGTGTCACAAGGCATGGGCTCGGTTTTAGGTTAATTACTTTGCCAAAAATGGTCGCACTGCCGCGATTTCGGCATCATCGTGTTTGTCTAGCTCAGGCGCGTTGAATGCTATACTTGGTGTTCGGGTGAAGTCAACTTAAGGTGTTAACCTCGGGTCAAGGTCAGGTCGGAGCCCCTCAGGTCACGAAAATGATTGAAGGAGGTAATATTGCATATCATTCGATTCGGCAGGTCTTCCTGAGTCCAATGGTGGCTTTCCCGACTCTCTAGCTCCATCTGATCAGGAGTTATTGACGAAAAACTTATATGGCCTTAGTGACGTCATAAATGACGTCACGCAAAGTCAACAATGTTAAAGTCAAGCACTGGACCTTGCAAAAAGTGCATGAAACCATTCCCGGTGCCCGAATAGCAGCTCCCAATTTCCCTTGTTGACTTAAAGCATGGTGCTAGATCCTGTATTATACTCAATTATGACGTCATAACTTAACAGATTCACGTCATATATTTAGTGCTTGACATCCAAATGATAGCGTACATATGACAGAGAAGGTATGCAAAGTTTTATGAAGTTTGCTTCACTAGTTGTGGAATAGCAAGCAAAAAACTTTTGCGGAAAGGCCGCTGGCCTCTCGCTGGAGCGTTTCCGACCAGTGTGCAGCGGGGCAAGACGGACCACCAGCCCTCCCGGCTGAACTGCTGCTGGTATCTACTGCTTTATGTACTCACTATGTTTGTTTTCCTTCGTAACAATGGCCACCTTGAGCTCATGCTGCTAGGATGCATAGATTTTGAGTTATTGAGAAAAATGTTGTTTTTCGTCAAACCGATCTAATATAAGAGGTCTACGGGTGATTCAATTACGGCGCCTTTCTTGCATGATTAGTTTCTATTTTGCACTTAACTGTGAAGAACAAAGTTATAAACTTAGTTATAGTCACACTTTAGGGAAGGCAAGGCTTTGCAATGTTGGGCTATTTGACATATACGTCATGATAATGACAGAATTTAGATTTGGGGCAAGACGGACCACTGTGGTCCATCTTACCCTGTGGTGGTTCATTGTACATACCCTGCATATGGAAAGTTCTTTTCCAAAACATTGACACAAGTTTAAGTAAGCTAATTTTTCAGGAAGGAGTCTTTGTTGCATGTGAGCCATGCATGTAAGTGGTCAGTTAGCATGCATTCATGCCAAACGACAATCAACACACATATTCCCAGCTTTTAGCTGCACTTCCATCACACATGAGTAAAGAATAAAGGCTCATTTTGTTATTTTACCATTCTGGTTACTTTTTCTTACAAGAGTACAGAGCAGAAGTGTAACACACATGAACGGATAGCAGGCACTGCTGGGTGGTCCGTCTTACCCCACGTTTTTTCTTGTCTGAGTTTTTGACATGTCCCTCTTTAAGAGCATCCACCACCTAGATGTCTTTAATTTGAAATTTAGTCTTTACACATATCAACAGGGAAAAGATTGAGCACTCCGAAGACTATAAATAATATGAATTACGAGAGCAGTGTAGCAAGATATGCGGCCTCAAACCTTAGCTGGTCCGTCTTACCCCACCTTCCCCTATTTGTGTAGACATGGCCGTGAGTGATTAACTGTACAGCATAGTCAAAGTAGGTATATTCTGAACAGTGAACACCAAGACCAGTTCAAAGCCAAAGTCCCAGTCCGAATCTCAATCAATCCCCCGTCTCGAACATGACCTTGAGACGACCTTTTGGCACAGAAGGTTCCCTAGGGGAAACCAATCGGCGGCTGCCCTGGCGTCGCAGCGCCAGCCAATCAGCAGCCGCCATCACACTGTCACAAGCCGTCGACGCAAAGCTCTGCATCTAGCCCACGGCGCGTGACCTGCGGCCGCGGGCGCTTGCAGCGGTAGAGTCCCGAGTCCGACTCTGTCGGCGTCGACGCGGCAATTCATATAGCCGCCCGAGCTATCGGCGGCAGGCACCGGAGCCCTCCTACATTTGGATAGGCCAGGCATACAGTAATATACAATTACATGCCCACTTTTACTATCATTAGTCGCGGAAAATTTGCAGCGATCATTTAGTCGGCGCGGCGTAGCCATGGCGAGCATTATTATTTTTCCTGTGGAAATGTCATTTGACGTGACTTGGTGACCTGACCTTGAGCGATCAGGGTCTGAAATTTTCGCTAACAAGTGCAGAAAAAAATGCATTATAAGATGTGTGCCAAAAACAGTCCCTGCCAGGCGGGGATTACGTCAGTCATCACACTCGGACCCAGACATAAGAAAACAAGCGATTTTTTAGGCATCCATCCACTGTTTCACCGGCGCTTGCAGGCTTGCATATTTTCTCATTTAAGTTTATTTTGATAACAGACTTATGTCGTGTAGTTTGACTAAATGCTTTTTTAATTCCATTTCCCGTTGGGTAGAACAACATGCAAGAGGCAAGGGGTTTCGGATACATGTAGATAACAATATCGTTGGTGGAGTTAACGTCTTTGACGAGTGTGATGGATTACGGAATGTGTTCGTACAAGTTTGGGGACAGAGGCGACGCCCCTGGCTGATGACATGACCTCAGACCTGACCTAAAAGGCGACAGAAGTAATTTCTTCCTTATTTTTTGGCGCTCTTTCAAACGCTGCCTACGTCGTGTCGCCACGTGGCCCAGGAGCCGAGTTAGAAAGGGGGTTCAACCCCTCCCCCCAGCAGGGCTTGCAAATCCAGGACCCCCAGCATTAATTAATTAGGTTAATTAGGTTAATACTACATATCCAGGGATGTGCCCGAATGTGTCCGATAACACAAGAAATTATTACTTACCTACATCAAAAACGTAAAAAGTGCACTAAAGTGATCTTTTAACTTCCAGCATAAACAAATGTCTACCAACTTTAACGAAAAATGTACCAGTTTTGAGGCATACAACTTTAATATTATTGACCTGCGTCGTGCCTGTGACGTCACAAAGGCTTTCCTAAACGGAAATTTGGAAGCAACAGTTTTGAATCCTACTTAGTTTGTCACACTGATCGGCGAATACATGAGAAGTAGCGCGATGACATTCCCCGGCTGTGCTGAGCGCCCATGTGTCTGGTGTGCGCTGTTCCAGGTCCCGGCTGTGCTGAGCGCCAATGTGTCTGGTGTGCGCTGTTCCAGGTACGGTATCGTTCACGGCGGCGGTGTGGGCAAGTTTCTGGCCGACTGGATGCAGCGCGGCGAGCCGCCCTACCACCTGATCGAGCTCGACCCGGCGCGCTACGGCAGCTGGACCACCGACCAGTACAGTGTGGCCAAGTGCCGCGAGAGCTACGGCATGAACACGGCACTTGGCTACCCCAGGGAGGAGCGGTTCGCAGGTGCGCGGACAGTCAGCTCACCGGCTACCACAGGCCAGACCCAGCTCTGGGGCACTGGCTTTACCCGCGCATGACTGCAGGGACAATGGGGGGGGGGGGGGGGTGCGGAATATGTCGGCCGAAAATGGCGTATTCAGGGGGGGCATGGGGGCCATGGCCCCCCCCCCCTTTCCGTCCAGCCGCCCAGATGGCGCCCCAATTAGCGCCGACTAGGCTGATGCTGTTTTACAGAGGGAACATAAATTAAAAAGTGATGTGCAGGCAGGGATCGAACTCAATATCTCTTTGGGGGTGCCTGGACACCCCTATGTCCTCCAGGGCACCCTCCAAATAGGACCTGAGCCCCCAATGTTGAAGGGCGCCCCTCCGGAAACCAGAATATTCCGAACCCCCAGGGTCGATGGCGCCCCTGAAGAGCCGCTGGCACCCACCTGAACGGAACAGTCGCCCCATTAAAGGTTGATGGCGCCCCTCTGAAGTTCACAGTTGCCCCATTCGGCCCCATCCAAGATCGATGGCGCCCCCTGAAACCACTGGCGCCCCTCTAAAGCACCTGCATTCTTCTCAAGATCACAGTCGCCCTATTCAAGATCAATAGCGCCCTCAAGAGAGCCACTAGCGCCCCCCCCCCTTGAAACTGAAGTCGCTCCATTCAAGCCCAATGACGCCCGTCCAGAGAGTCCGGTGCGCTTCTGAAGATCACAGTCGTCCTCATCCGAGGTCGCTGGCGCCCCTCAAAAGTCACTGGCGCCCATCTAAACGGAGATCACAGCTGCCCCATCTTAAGATCGATGGCAACCCTCTGAAACCAATGGCGCCCTTCGTACCCGGCGCCCCTCTGAAAATCATATTCGCCCCATCCGAGACAACGCCCCTTGCGACTACAGTCGCCCCACCCAAGCTCAAGGCGCCCCTCCAGAGCGTCCGGCGTCCTGTTGAAGGCAACAGCGGCCCCATTTATGCCCAATGGCGCCCCTCAAGAGCCACTGTCGCCCACCGGAACCGGGACTTCATTCGCCCCATCCTAGATCAATGGCGCCCCTCTGAAACCACTGGTGTCCCTCTCCAAATAACAGTCGGACCATCCGAGGTCAATGACGCCCCTTCAGAGCGTCCGACGCCCTACTGAAGGCAGCAGTGACCCCATGCAAGCATTACAGCCCTCTAGATCGCCCGGTGGCCTTCTGAAGATCACATTCGCCCTATCCGAGTTCGTTGACGCCCTCCAGTAGTCACTGACGCCCATCTGAATGGAGACTTCAGTCGCCCCGCCCCATTCAAGATCTTAGCGCTCCCCCCCCCCCCCTCCTCAGAAACCACTGACGCTAGGAAATTATTTGACAGTGGGGCTCTCTCATCGACACCAAGGGCCCTTTTGAAGATGCAGCAGCCAGGCGGCGCCGAGCTGGGCTAGGATGTGCCAAGCGTTTCTTACAAGGCAGCCTCGTTAGTGCCACCCCTCGTTGCGATACCGCCCCTCAATGCGACACCGCCCCTTCACCGTACAATGCCACTCCTCAATGCAAGTGGTGCGTCTCAGCACAGTGCCGCCCATTATTGCGATACCACCCCCGCCTAGCAGTGCGGTGCCGCCTCCAGCGTATGCGTTTTTTTTTATTGAACCTGCTGGGGGTGTTTGAACACCCACTTCTAACTCAGCTTGTGGGCCACGTTGAGACCCGCAATAGGCGGCGTTCGAAAGAGCGTCAAAAACTTTTGCAAAACTACTTAAACCATTTTTAAGGTTAGGTCGAACTGGTCAAAGGTCAGGTCACCAGAGACAACCGAAAATCAAATTTCGCCGATTTCGACATTTTTCGACAAAGCTACGCGTAAGTCAGGATTCAGAAAGAGATTGAGCTACAGCCCCGCAGCAAAGCGCATTCGATAGCTCTTTCTTATTAATTATCTCAGATTTGACCTAAGGTAAACGTTTTAGCCTCAAAATATACCCCGCGCACCGACGGGGGTCTGCGCCAACTTCGCACCGACGGGGGGGCGGATGACCGCCCCCCCCTGAGATCTCGAGAACGAAGCAAGATAGCGACAAGCGGTAAATGGCATCGGATACGCACGGTCAAGATCTACAATTTTTACTGAGGTCATTTTTAGGTCAGGTGAAAGATGACGTCACAGGGGTCAAAAAAGTCAAAATGGCGGCGCTAGATATGGAGGGAGTTTTTCTCAAATAACTTTCGAATTAGTCAAGATAGGAACAAACTAAGGGCATCATCGTGATCCTCTCGTCAATCCGCATCGAATGATAGATATGTTGACCTCGAAAGGTCAAGGTCAAAGGTTGACTTCAGGTCACGTGACCTCGAGGTCATCATGTATAGCATTCGATGCGTTTTGACGAGCTGAACACAATGAGACCATCCACGCGGCTGTATCTTGTTCCTGTACGGAGTTATTGGCCAAAAACCTTTCGTGACCTTTGATGACGTCACATGACCTCACAGCTGCCCAACAGCAAAACAGACCTCAAGGTAGTGAAGATTGATCGTATATGAAGTCATGTATGGTATATGGGGCCATTCCGACCCGTTTTAGTGGTGGTAAAAACAGGGAGTTGATTTTTCCCCCATTGACTTATAATGGGGAGGTCGCGAAATTGACCTGACCTTAGGTCACCGACATCAAAATTCCGAGATATACAAATTGTAGCTACTAATGACCTAATAACATCCTGCGACTTTCAAAGGCCTCCGACATCTACTGTAGCTCTGGCACGGTGACAAAGTTGCAAAAAAGTGACTTGAGGTTGGGTCATTCAAAGTGACCTGGTGACCTGACCTTAAAAGGTAGGAGGTTCAAACTTGCACACCATGTGTGAAATTGATGAGGGAATAGTCATACTAAATTTCGCGGCGCTACGCGCCGCGGTTTTCCCGCTATTCGCGAAAAACCTCAGGGGGGGCGGATATCCGCCCCCCCCCCGTCGGTGCGCGGGATACGTTTTCGCGGAGGACGTATATCTGTAATACCTTTTGACTCAGACCTGCACGAGATTAGTTTAACCGGCATCGTGTTCCATTTTTCGACACGAATCAAATGAATTAGTATTTGACATAAAAAAGGCATTTTGAGAATTTGACCAAAGGTGAAGGTCATCACCTAACCGGAAATGGCATATTAGTAGATCCGTATTGTTGAGAAGGAAAATAATTATATAAGGTGTTTCATTGCTCTACCATATCTCTATCAAAAGTTATTGTCCAAAAACTACTGAAGACCTTTCATGGCCTGATATGACCTCAGTAACATAAAAGGGGTCACATCACGAGTGAAATTTTCCGATTACATGTGTCATATTTAACTGTACCCAGATGTTTGAGGGTGTTTTCGTTCAAAAGAAGAGCATTTCAATTTTCTCCCTTTAACCCGCACCATGCTGGGGGAGGGGGGCGTTTTTACGCCCCCCCCCCCTTAGGTTTTTTTTTGCGAATATCTCCAAAACGGCGTCGCGCAGCGCCGCCGTTTTTGGTAGGTACACCTGTTCATACATCTTTTCCAAACATCTTGTGAAAATTTCAGACCCGGGTCGTTCAAGGTCAGTGACCTTACCTCAGAAAAAGTGTAAAGGCTCGCTATAGGTACACCGACTGAGCGACCACTTTTCAAACTTTCAGAGATTGATAAGAACAAAAACATGTATAAAATGTTTATCTCGGACTTTTGATATCTATGACCTAAGGTCAGGTCAATTTTGCAACCTCTCCATCATAAGTCAATTGGAGAAAATTGAAATGCGCCTCTTTTGAACGAATGTGGTTCAAAATCCTCTCAAACATCGGTTCACAGGTAAACACAACACACTGAATCGTAAAAATGCACCTGTGACCCTTCTGTGTGCCTCTGAGGTCATCTCAGGTCATGAACAGTCACCAGCAGTTCTTTGGCTATAAATTTTGATAGATACGTGCTAGAGCGGTGAAAACACGTCAGATGTGTTCAGTTCGACGATACGGATCGACTGATATACAGCATGGCCGTTTCCGGTCAGGTCATGGCCTTGACCTGAGGTCAAATTTTCAAAATGGCCTTTCAAGGTCAACGAATTGTTCATTCGACGCGTTTCGACGAGAGGAAGACGATGCTGGCAAATTAAATGTCGTCACTGTCTTGAGTCAAAAGTTATTGCAGAAAAATGCTTTTAATTAAAACTACAATTTTTGGAGTTTTTGCCCTCTGGAGGCTAGTGACAGTCAGTCACTGGAGACAGTCATGCATGTCTACAAGTAGGGGCTGCACGCACTAGACATCGAATTGTAAAGGTGATTTGTGGATAAAAAAAAATCCAGAACGTATGTCAGCGTTCGGTCGCCTCTGACTGCAGTCGCTGCTGGTATGACAATGAGTTGGGATCTCATGGTGGATCTCATGGTCTTAAATGTTCAAGTCTTTCCTTGATCCCAATTTAGGCAATGAGTCGCAGCGTGAATCCTACATACGTGCGGTTTGAGATTCTAAGCACGGCCACCCCGGTCGACCACAGGCTGCAGCCCACAGGTCACTTTGGATCAGTGAGTAAGCCTGTATTATTTTTTATGAGAAATCGGCGAAAGCTGGTTCTTATACTCGTATTTTGCAACACCTAATAAATCATACATGAACATGACGTTACACTTTAGACTGCAGCCCCTGCCACTAGCTGACAATGGCGCCCCTCTCAAGGGAAAAAGTCGCCCCCTCGAGCACCATGGCCCCCCCCTTTCGCTGATCTCTGGCTACGCCACTGCCGGGCGGCAGGTCAATGACCTTTGGCAATTAATACGGGAACAGGGCACCGCTGGCAAGGAGGAGACGCCAAATTTATTCTGGCGATAACTCAGCCGGTACTAGACCGATTTTTATGAAACTTGATTTATTACGCTGCGCGTAATGCTGGACACCTAGTCTATATTATAAATCCTAAAAAATCCGCCGTCGGGGTAACGCCCAAAAACGCTTATAGCGGCGCCGTCGATTGACGCAGGGGGGGGGGTGAAATTTTCACGGCTCGTGGGTCACGTCATTCAACAGGTCGTATTAAATTTTGGACACGATGCGGCCAGGGGTGCGCCCGTGGCGCGTGCTCACGTGGTGTGCCATAGGGTTAACACTAGAATCGGCAACAGACTATTGCTCGGGAACGGTAAGGGCTACGGGGGTGAAATTTTCGCTGCAAGTCGGACGCGTGCACTCATTTGTCGTATTAAATTTTCGAGTTGGTGGGTTCAGCGGTGTGCACGTGGTGGGGCCGCGACCGGCGCCGAGCAGAAGGCACGTGCTTTAGGTTCAGTTGTTCGCTTAAAAAAACTGAGTGGAAAGCAACAGAGCCGGCAGGTCATTGACCTTTGACAACGAAGGCCGACACAAGGCACCGCTCGCCAAGAGGATTCGCCAGTAAATACAATTAATTTGTTTTTGCAATATCTCAGCCGTTTCTCGGCCGATTTAACTGAAACTTGGACTGTCGGTGGTAGTGTAGGGTACTGTGTAGTGTAGGGTAGGGTAGGGTAGGGTAGGGCAGGGTAGGGTAGGGTAGGGTAGGGTAGGGTAGGGTAGGGTGGGTAGTAGGGTGTGTCATTTTGGGCACTTTTTTCGCAAAACATGGTGCTCCACTGATTTTATCGTGCCCCAGACACGTAGAAACCGTGTGGCATTTTTTATTCCCCCCAACTATTAACACCCATGCGGCGCCGACCGCCGAAACTTTGGCCTATCTCTCAGCATTAGCGACCTCAGCGCCCCTAGCGGCAATGTTTTAAACTAACACGCTCGCTATGCTTTGTGAGCTTACGATCATCATTCAATGCATTTTACAGAACTGACGCCTTGCTGTTGGCTTGTCTGGCACTCAGAATGTTGATGAAAATGTGATGTTATGCATCTTAAAGCACGAAATAGTCCTGTGTTAATGTATATTGTATAGTACTACCCCCGATCCCCGTCCTGGTCTGACGGGATACGTACGAGCACATGTTTATAGTGCCTACTATTAGGTGTCACATGTTTTTTTTTGTAGTGTCGTTCACTGCATAGACCCCGGGGAACAGGGGGGGGGGGGCAGCGGGGGCGCTTACACCCCCCCCCCTCCAAATTGAGAGCCGAGAGGGCGCCGCCCCCTCAACATTGATGCAACGATTAAGGATCTCTGCTCCCTTTTATGGACCTACATGTCTGTTGTTATATAAACATCAGCACAAGGTATTTCTCTTGCACGTGAATGGTTTCTGCTGATTCAGCATCGATTTAAAAACACCTGCTATTGTCATCCCACTTTGATTTTATCTGAACTTGATCATAACTTCGGTAGGCCAGATTTTATACTGGACCATTTTGGTTCCGGATGGTATTTGATTTGGCGTGATGAGAACATTATGACGTACAACGGTGGTAAAGTCGTTGATTGATACAGGTTTACTCGCTCCGGTGGGAGGCAGTAGCGGCGGAACACCTTCAATTAAGTGGAGGGGGGGGGGGACACTGCCGACTTTTGGTCCCATTCTTTCCTCTTTCCATGCAACGCCCATAGGGCTAACGTTAAAATGCCCAAATCAGAGGGGGCACGGTGCCCCGGTGCCCTCCCCGTTCCGCCGCCTGTGGTGGGAGGGCGGCGTGTGGGACTCAGAAGGAGACTAATGGCTTGTGTTGTGCCTTTGGTAGGACCCTCAGTATCACCGATGCAGGGCCTTCAGAGCCTCCAATTAGGGGCCTTTAGAGGCACTGGTGTGGGGACCTCACAGACTCCCGTGTGGCCCCTCAGAGGTGCTAGTGTGGGCCCTCATAAGCGCCGGTGAGGGTCCTCACAGAATACAGACGCCGTTGTGGACCCTCAGAGACACTGGTGTGGGCCCGTTACATGTGGGTGTGTGGCCCTTAGAGCTGCTGGTGCGAACCCTTTAAAAGTCGGCAGGGGGCCCTCAACGACCGGGGAGGGGGACCTCAGACCGGCAAGGGGCCCACAGAGGCCGGCGGCATTTTCAGAAGTCCTGTGGGGTCCTTAGATACCGACAAGGTACTCTGAGACGCCAGTGCGGCCTTCAGTCTCCGGTGTAGGGCCCTCAGAGTTGCAGGTAGGTGGCCGTCAGATATGCTTTTGCGGAACCCTCACAGGCGCAGGTGTGGGTACCTCAGAGCCACCAATATAGGGTTGCATAAATGGTGTGGCACTGGCGTGGGGGACCCTCAGTGGTGTCCTTATGGGCCCTTAGAACCACTGGTGTGGGGCTCTCAGAGGTGCCGGTTGTGAACCCTCAGAGGCACTGCTGAGGGTCCTCACGGTCTCCGTTATGGGATCCTCAGAAGCCGGCGTAGACCCTGACGGAGATCTTAGTGTGGCTACTTAGGTGTCCACGAGGTGCTCTTACGAGACCTGTGAGGTCTTTCTCAGTCGAAATATAGTCAGCGTGGTCCCTCAGAGGTCAGTTGGTGCCGCAGGGCCCTTTGTGGCCGGGTGGGCTCCCAAAAGCACCAGTGAGCCGTGAGGGCCCTCAGTCTCACAGTCGTCGTAATGGGGCCGTCAGAGACATTGGTGTGAGGCCATTACTGATTACAGGTTGGTGTAAGGCCCTAGATATGGCCCCTCTTGGGCCGGCAAGGACTCTCAGAGGCACGCTAGCGGCCATAAGAGACCGGTAAAGGGCCCTCAGAGGCCGCCAGTAGCCTTCAGAAGCCGGCGTGTAACCCTCATGGACAATTTAGTGAGGCTTCTTTGGACTCACGAGGTGCTGTTACGAGCCCTATTCTTTCTGAATCGAAATATGGCCAGCATGGACCCCGAGCGGTAAACTGGTGCCACAGAGCCCCTCTGACCCGAGAGGTCCTCTGAATGCGATAGGGGGGGGGGGACTGGAGGGCACGTGCCTCCTGGGACCCCCTGACTAAGGTCCTATTTCTTATGCGTCATGTCAGGTATTTTGGGCTTGCACCCCAACTTCAAAAATGTTCCTGGGCACCTGTGACAATACATTGTATTTATTATAGGTATTTGTCATTAGCTTGCACTCTCTGCAATCTGCCCATACTATTATTTGTCCCTAGACGCGCTTACAGAGAGCAGGGATAAGCCCATACAGTCATGAGTCAGCGGCCTGTTAGTTTCGCAAACAGCCGCTAGTGGCGCTAGGGTCGCCTATGTTGTGAGATAGGGCAAACTTCTCTCGCTCGGCGCCGCCTGGGGGTTAAAATTTGCGGGAAATTAACAATGCCACGCCCTTTCCACATGAGTGGAGCACAATAAAATCGATGGAGCACCTTGCATTGCGATTAGTGACACACCCTAGTGGGTAGGGTAGTGTAGGGTAGGGTAGGGTAGGACAGGGTAGGGTAAGGTAGGGTTAGGGGTAGGGTAGGGTAGGGTAGGGTAGGTAGGGTAGTGTAGGGTTAGGGGTAGGGTAGGGTAGGGTAGGTTAGTGTAAGGGTAGGGTAGGGGTAGGGTAGGGTAGGGTAGGGTAGTGTAGGGTTAGGGGTAGGGTAGGGTAGGGTAGGGTAGTGTAAGGGTATGGTAGGGGTAGGGTAGTGTAGGGTAGGGTAGGGTAGGGTAGTGTAGGGTTAGGGGTAGGATAGGGTAGGGTAGGGTAGTGTAAGGGTAGGGTAGGGTAGGGTAGGGTAGGTTAGGGTAGGGTAGGGCAGGGTAGGGTAGGGTAGGGTAGGGGTAGGGGTAGGGTAGGGTAGTGTAGGAGTATGGGTAGGGTAGGGTAGGGTAGGGTAGGGGTAGGGTAGGGTAGGGTAGGGCAGGGTAGGGGTAGGGTAGGGTAGTGTAGGGTAGGGTAGGGATAGGGTAGGATAGTGTAGGGGTAGGGTAGGGTAGAGTAGGGTAGGGTAGGGGGTAGGGTAGGGTAGGGTAGGGGTAGGGTAGGGTAGTGTAGTGTAGGGGTAGGGTAGGGTAGTGTAGGGTAGTGTAGTGTGGGGTAGAGTAGGGCAGGGTAGGGTAGGGTAGGGTAGGGGTAGAGTAGAGTAGGGTAGGGTAGGGTAGGGTAGGGTAGGGTAGGGTAGGGTTGAATTGAGTAACATCCTAACTTATACAAAGGGCTCGAACAACTCGCATGCATCACCATCATACTTTACAGTTCAATTAAAAGCAGTTACCCAGTTCTACAGAAGTAATAACAATAAAAATGCAAGTTTCTACACCCAAACTAATGCATCCGTTAATCATACGTATCAAAACATACAGTTATCGCGTAAACCTGTACCTCTAGTATGCATATAAAAATCAAAACGTCTGTACGTATGTATGTAACGCGTCAGTTCCATTTGGCGGGCTGTTGCGAGGCGACGGTGCGGGTTGCCGGGGGTGAAACATTGGCGCCGAGTCGGGCGCGTGCAACCATTTGTCGTATTAAATTTTGGTGGGGGTGCGCTCGGCGGTTTGCACGTGGCGGGCGCATTGTTGCGGCATTTTGGGCCGCGGCCGCAGCCGATCAGAGAGCACGCGCTACAGGCTCAGTTTCTTCGCTTGCAAAACTGAGCGAAATCAGAGCCGGCAGGTCACTGACCTTTGGCAATGAACACCGGCGCAGGGCACCGCCGGCCAAGAGGAGACGCCAAATTTATTCTGGCATTAACTCAGCCGCTAATGGGCCGATTTTATTGAAAATTGACTCATTACGCTGCGCGTAATGCTGTCCCTCTACTTACCCTTTATAAAAATCAAAACGTCTGTAGGCGTATGTATGTATGTATGTATGTATGTATGTAACGCGTCAGTTCCCTTTGGTGGGCTGTTATTCCGGAACGGTGCGTGTTGCGGGGGTGAAACTTTGGCGCCGGGTCGGGCGCGTGCAGCCATTTGTCGTATTAAATTTTTGTGTGGGTGGGCTCAGCAGTTTGCACGTGGCGGGCGCATCTTTGCGGCATTTTCGGCCGCGGCCGGAGCCGATCAGACGGCACGCGCCTTAGGCTCAGTTTCTTCGCTTGCAAAACTGAGCGAAATCAGAGCCGGCAGGTCGTTGACCTTTGGCAATGAATACCGGAACAGAGCACCGCCGGTCAAGAGGAGTCGCCAAATTTATTCTGGCCATAACTCGGCCGCTACTGGACCGATTTTAATGAAAATTGATTTGTTACGCTGCGCGTAATGCTGTCCCTCTAGTCACTCTTATAAAAATCAAAACGTCTGTACGCATGTATGTATGTATGCATGTAACGCGTCAGTTCCCTTTGGCGGGCTGTTGCGCGGCGACGGTGGGGGCTAGGGGGTTGAAATTTTGGTACCGAGTCGTGCGCGTGCAACCATTTGTCGTATTAAATTTTGGAAGGGGTGGGTTCGGTGGTTTGCACCAAGGCTATAGAACTCCAGGTAAGGACACCAGGCCCATGGGCGGCGCCACTGGGGGGGACGGGGGGGACAGGTCCCCCGCTATCGAAAGTTAGGGGGGTACAGTACCCCCCTATCGGCGAGGCCCGTTCAATAATTGATAATAATGCATTGTAAAGTTATCCGTCGCATTTAATGCATCGTTGGTTAATCAAGGCAGGTTCTGAATAAAGATTGCTGTTGGGATGTATCGCAGGGGGTCCTGGCCATCTGCAAAAGGTGTGGAGCTGTGATGCCTATAAGGTGATCGGCAGGGCCTCGGGGATCGTGCCCCCTTTTTTGGGGCGCCAGGCAGGGTTATTACCTCCCCACCCCACTGCCAGACCACATTGCCGACAAAACCAAGTTAACTGAAATTCCATAGATTTCCGTTACTATATGGATATTTTCCATTCCTAATTAGTCAAATTCAAGCATGGCAGTTCTACCACAGGAACCATTTGAAATCTATGCCATTTAACCCCAGCACTTGTGGGGAGAAGTGTTCGGATAGATCACAGGCAGGACCAAAAAAGCACGCAGTAGCCCAAGACCTTACAATTGGGTAGCATCGGCTCCCTCTCGTCAAGGAGTTCGATAGCACTCGTTTTTTTTCTGCAAAACAAAGTTCGGTCGGCGGCCGAACGGCTGGGGGTCTAATCGAGCCCCCCCTCCCCTTCTTACGTCAGCGGCTATGAAAATGCCATTACCAGCTGTTGAAACATGGCAGTTGTTTTGCATGAGTGCACGAAAGTGTTTTAGGTACGTGATACGTGAAAGGTTCTACATGGAAACTGAGATACACCAGCTTATCAAATTGTGCTCACTGTGGTGCGCTCGGTTTTACCTTGACTAGTCTTTGAATTCTGGGGTGAAACAGACCAGTCAAGAAACCTGTTCCATAAGGAGAGCCACTAATGCTAAAGAGATGAGGGATGAGGTTTCCAGAGACCTTCATTACCTCTTAAAGGGGGTGCCCCGCCATTTGCCAATCCCCATGCTGTGTTGTTACGATTGGAGGGTGAATATGAGAACGATGCAGGTCGTGCCAGCTCGATCATGACGAACACAATGGTGCCGACATCACAGCTCTACTGCCATTTTTGACGAAGTTAATCAACAAGGACCGGAATCCTACCCTGGGGCATTTCACCTGCAGAGGCCGCCGGACCTGAGACCCTTTCACTCAATTTTTTTCAACGGTGCATGCGGCATGCGCTCGTTTTTCCCGCGAAGCTCTTGGTAAGTAAAATCCATCAGAAAGTGTGATCAAATAACGGCTGGTGACCTTCCATGACCTAGCATGACCTTTTGAGTGACCACCAATGACATGACCACTGACGGCTAGCCATTAGCTGCACCCTGCCCGTTGCATATGGATCAGGTGGTGATGTCATGATTCTGAAATTATATTGCAGTTTTGGCGCACTTGTCAGAGCAGAAGACATTCCCACTTTTCCTCCATGACTATATGATGGTGAATCCATGAAGCTGACCAGACGTAAGATCGAAAATTTGAAAGTACGAAACGTAAGAATAGTTGGCACTGCTACTCGACATTGACCGACCGGTCGCGAACTTCCCGCCTCCGGATTTCCAGCCGGACACCCAATCCACTCGGCCACGCGGCCAGTATCCCTAAGCAATTCGCAGCTTGTAGGAAACCAGCTTTGAGTTGGCAAGACTGCAAATTTTGATTTAGAGGCAAGGATGCTTGAAAAGGTGATCGATCTTAGGTGTCCTAGGATAAGTTTGGAAACGGGATGCACCATTCGATGTGTTTTGGGCTTTGCCAAGTTTCGCGGCGTTACGTGCCTCGTTTTTTTTTTTTGCATACACGATCAGTATCTACTTTTGGGATTTTCGGACAGCTACAGTCCCCATCCCCCCCTATCGAAAACCCGTGGCGCCGCCCCTGACACCAGCCGTTTGACCTTGAAAGCCGCCGGCCGGCCGATGACGTCATTGGAGGCAAGCCGGCTCGGCGGACACATCGGGCGAATGTATAACGGAGGGGCGTTGGAACGTTGCGGGAGCCGGGGAGATATTTTAATGTGGTTGCACATAGGTGGAGAATTGTAAAAATCCACGTGGGTGTTGAATCAGTGGCGGTGTTGGGTGCCTTGCCGATGGTGCATGTTGATCGGCTCTATAACATGGTACTCCCAAATCGGCTTTTCTCATCGGATTTCGGTTACTTTTTTGGTCGTCAAAATGATAAACGGAAATGTGTGCACTGTGCAGGGCTTCCTGCTCACTATTCGGCTCGCTCGTTTCTCACAACTGAACTATAGGAACTGTTAACCCTCGCCGGCACAGGCCATTTTGCGTCCTTCGACGGCACAAGGGGGGGGGGGGTTACGCTTACGACCCCCCTCGCGTTTGACCCTTAATTGAGCTAGAGCCTCGCGGAAAAACATCGTGTAGGTCGTCACGAGACGAAGCCAACGGTACACGGTTTTAAGCTCATACTAGGTCAAATGGTGACCTCTGAGGTTAGGTCAATGACCCCAAAAGTCGGGAAAATCGGGACCTGATGGAACGTCGTAAAGTGTGGCTGGCGGCTGCCATGGATTTTTTTTTTTTTGGTGCTGATCACGAATATCATGTCAGTCTTGATCACAGATGATGTCTTCATGCATTTAGGCCAGGTCGGGTCAGGTCAGGTCAGGTCAACCAGTAGGGATCCTGCCGGGTATTCGTAGTAGATTTCAACCGCCTCTGAAAGCTTCGTAACATGTTACGAAGGCACCAAAACTACTTCGTAAATGTTCTAATGGTTGCTAAGTCCGAATTCAGCTCCAAAAACAAACATGTAAAACTCGAAAAAGTGAACCGAGGTCAGCAAAGATTAATGATCTGACCTCCTTCAGGTGACCTTGACACCCATCCTAATTCATGGGACCAACATCATATCACATGCTTGAACGCTTGAAACCACAAAAAGACTGCAAACGCGCGGCTAATGCGAGCCGGCCGACATACGCCGAATCGCGATTCCGGCCAAACATGGTCTCGAGAAAAGGCCACAGGTCAAAGGTCATTTGGGTCAGTGTCATGAAATTTTCAGGGTAGGTTTAAAATTGATCAGCTCGAGGGTACTGAAAGTTTCGTCGCGATCAGCGGCTTTTTACGCGAGTTATTTTCGAAAAACCTTAGGGAGCGGTTGCATCAACCCCCCTCCCCCTGTGCCGGCGAGTGTTAAACTAAGAGGCCCCATTTGTCGGCTAGACGTCCCACACCAGTCTGAAGTCTCTATGGATCTCACGCAGGGTTCTGCTGGCCCACGTCGATATTTGGATATTTGAAAGCCCCATTTAGGCCTCTGAGGGCCCACATTGGTTTTAGAAGTCCTATGCTGGAAACTATGATGGCCCCACGGCCCTGGGTCTCTACTCTCTAAAGTCCCAGTCACTCGTTGAAGACTCCACACGGGTGCTTAACCGTCCTCACCGGCCTCCGAGGATTTTTTTCTGGGCCAAATTGGTCCGGAATCAGATTCTTTAGGCCTACATTGGCAACAGATAAAAACATGCAGATATCTCAGAGTCCACAGTAGTCTGTAACGGTCCTACGAGAAGTCGTACAGAAGCTTCTCAGGACCCAGCCGGCTTCTGAAAACCAAAGCCACTCTGAGGACCAAAGAAGGCCTCTGAGAATTAGTTTCTCACTGAGAAACTCCAGGGCGGCCTCCGTGCAGGGTCAAGCCCGCATGAGATGATCCCACATCGGCCTTTGAACATGGAGCCCCACTAGGCCGGTGTGCACCTCAGGAGTCTGTGTGCATGGGCACTCAGAGGCAGTGGCGGCGGAAGAGAGGGTGCAGGTTGTGCAGGTGCACCCCCATTCAATTAAAGTAGCGGTGCAATTTTTAACAGGTCCCGATTTTCCCGACTTTGGGGTCATTGACCTGACCTGGAACGTCAACCGATGACCTAGGACCATAAAATTGGGTGTCATCGGCTTCGTCTCATGATGGGTAACACGCTCGTTTTTCTGCGAAGCTCTAGCTCGATCAGGGGCCAAACGCGAGGGGGAGTCGTACCAACCTCCCCCCCCCACAGTGATGCAAATGGGGTTCACGAGTGGCCATAAATACGAAAAAGGCCCAAAATTAAAGTTCACTTAATCGAAAAAATCGTAATATGGTCAGTCAGGCAAATGTTTGGGGTGTCTGAAAAAGTATGATTTTAATGTTCTTGTCAAAACCGGCCTCGTGTATGATTGTCAGAAGTCGAGACATTTTCGATGTCGTAAAATGACTGTCAGGTACTTGAAATTCAAGTGCCGCTAGCGTGCGTTCATGTCATACAAACTGCAAAAATTATACATGAAAATGATCCCCGAAACCTGCTGCTTCTAATGCCACGTCATAAAAAGCCGTATCTATTTTGGTTTGGCGGTGAGCTAACTATTTGTAATCATGTTGCAACCGCAGTTTTTTACCAAAATTATTTGCTTTCAGTTCACCTACAGCACTTCACACAGTGTGTGCCCGTTAGTGCACCATATCATAGCACTCCCTAATGATTAATCATTTCTGAGTCGCATAGTGAAAGAATTAAGAGCCGTTCCATGCGGGTATGGGTCAGGACCCTAATTAGAGCTGAGCTGACGCTTAATGGGTCAGCAAGAGCACTCAGAGGCCAGCACAGGGCTATCAGAAGTCGGAGTGGGGCCGTTATGGAGATGTGTGATGTGTGGCGACTCAGGAGCCCGTGTCTCCGTGAGGTGCTCTCACGAGTCCTGCGGGT
This sequence comes from Amphibalanus amphitrite, assembly GCF_019059575.1. Lineage (NCBI taxonomy): Eukaryota > Metazoa > Arthropoda > Thecostraca > Balanomorpha > Balanidae > Amphibalanus > Amphibalanus amphitrite. Next base: position 451,609 of record NW_024882054.1, read on the forward strand.
CTTATATCAGTCGAAATGAGGCACGCTTGGACCCTGAGCGGCCACTAATTGGCACTGCAGGGCCTCTCGGGCCCATAGGGCACCATGCATCTAATGAGGCGGCACGCGCCCCTTGTGTCCCCCCCCCCCCGCTTACGCTGCGCTGGCTGCGGCCATACAGGTAAATCGTATTCTAACCGTCCCTATTCCCAAGTATAGGCGGCGGCCGATTCCTGGCTTGCGCAATATGACTGCCGTCGTTACGCAATACGGTCAATAGGGTTGAAGCGGCATTGCTCCCTTGTGGTAAGAAGCAACATATTTTTAGACAAAATAAAGGCAATGACAACTAAATTGAGGTTACTAAAACGACTCTGATCACAAAAGTACCTAGTTACTAGGAAGGCTTTCCAATCAATTTTACTTAGTTCCTCGTTATAGGCATAAGAAGTGTAAGTCTGAATGGGGGGGGCATACTTGTACTGAATGCCCCTCAGGCTCCTGTCCGGGGGGCATATGCCCCTAACCTATTAATTTGAGGACTCGTTTTAGGGCCTCGGGCGGGCGGGCGGGCGGATGGGGTCTGGGGAGACAGATAGACGGACGGACGAACATACGGAGAGACGGATGGACGGACGGACGGAGAATGGAGAAACGGACGGATGGATGGACGGACTGAGAGACGGAAGGGTGGACGGACGGACGGAGAGACGGACAAAGAGATGGACAGACGGACGGGTAGAGAGAGAGAGAGAGAGAGAGAGAGAGAGAGAGAGAGAGAGAGAGAGAGAGAGAGAGAGAGAGTGAGAGAGAGAGAGAGAGAGAGAGAGAGAGAGAGAGAGAGAGAGAGAGAGAGAGAGAGAGAGAGAGAGAGACTGAGAGAGAAAGAGAGACTGAGAGAGAAAGAGAGACTGAGAGAGAAAGAGAGACTGAGAGAGAAAGAGAGACTGAGAGAGAAAGAGAGACTGAGAGAGAAAGAGAGACTGAGAGAGAAAGAGAGACTGAGAGAGAAAGAGAGACTGAGAGAGAAAGAGAGACTGAGAGAGAAAGAGAGACTGAGAGAGAAAGAGAGACTGAGAGAGAAAGAGAGACTGAGAGAGAAAGAGAGACTGAGAGAGAAAGAGAGACTGAGAGAGAAAGAGAGACTGAGAGAGAAAGAGAGACTGAGAGAGAAAGAGAGACTGAGAGAGAAAGAGAGACTGAGAGAGAAAGAGAGACTGAGAGAGAGAGAGAGAGAGAGAGAGAGAGAGAGAGAGAGAGAGAGAGAGAGAGAGAGAGAGAGAGAGAGAGGGTGGTGAGAGAAAGGAGGATAAGACTAATGAAGGAAAAGGAAAAGACTAACAGAGACTTCAGGGAGGACGGCAAGGAGACTGAGATACCTACAGAGAGGAACAGTAGCGGCGGAACACCTTCAATTAAGGGGGGGGGGCACTGCCAACTTTTGGTCCCATTCTTTCCATGCAACGCCCATAGGGCTAATGTTAAAATGCCAAAATCAAAGGGGGGGACGGTGCCCCGGTGCCCTCCCCGTTCCGCCGCCTATGGAGAGGAAAGATGAGTGAGCAAGGGATTTGAGAGATAGGTAAAGAGACAGGGGAGAAATGAGATTTTATTGCTCCGCTCCTAATAACACTTCCTAAAATAAAATATAATTGGCCGTAATTATCGAATAAGAATCGGAAATTGTCAATTGAACGTCTGATCCGCTTACATTAATCGACAATCCGCCCTATACCATGTTTGACATGTTTGCAGTTTGCACCAAAGCCAGCTTGCAGGCTATAGCCTATACATCGAGGCAGTGGTATATACTATACATCCCGGTGAATTCCTGCATATAGCCGAGCCGAGACCTCCGGCGGTATTTTCCCACGATCAGCCGGATTTCAAAGTCGTGTATTTTTCGTCCATGGCAGGCGGCCGGCGCAATCTCGGGGAAAGAGGCGCTCCAGTAACAAAAGCACGAGCAGATCACCCAAATGCCGGTGGCCGCGATAATTTCTCTAGTTTCTGAAGAATTTTCGGGACCCATGCTCTTTTCATACTGGATCGCGTGTGCCTTATAGAAACTGAAAAGTTCTTCCTATATCAAAAATATAGAAAATAATCTTTTGTTATAAAAAGGTTTTATTTTCTTTGCTGATCATTTTGAACATAAAAAATCATAAACCCATTGCAAAAAATTAATTTCGTGAAAGTGAACTATTTCCTTTAATCATGCGAGATGGTGTCTATTAGCGCATTTAGGTCTTCGGCTTTTGGGGGAGGGGTCAAATCACCCTCTCGGGGCTTTTTTTGGGGGGGTCATGACCCCGTGGATCCCCCGCAGGATCGGCCACTGACCAGCTGACCGCCCCACCCCCGCTGCCCCCCCACGGCAGGCCGGCCGACCAGCCGAGTGAGCGGCGCACACGAGCAGCTGGTGCGGCGCGGCGCCTCCATGGAGCAGCACAACGGCTGGGAGCAGCCGGCCTGGTTCGCCGCGGCCGGCACCCGGCCCGCCTACCTGCCCAGCTTCCGACGCACCAACTGGCACCGGCGCGTGGCCGACGAGTGCGCCACTGTCATGGACAGGGTGGGCGTCATTGACCTCACACCATTCGCCAAATTTTACCTCTCTGGTAAGCAGAACGCCGCCAAACTGGCGAGATCGGCCAGCGAACTATGGTAGGTACTAGGTAGGTACATTCGGCTACAGGCTGATGGTCCACTGCTCTTATTCACCGAGTTGAGGCGGGTTCCTATGGCTCAGCGCTGGCAGCAGCCGCCTGGTACCGATAAGCTGTGCCGCATGACCCGAGAGTTAACCGGCACAGCCTACCCACACTGTATGACATTCCACGTCAAGTCGCACAAAATGGGCTATTTTTATTTTGCACCTTAGGTACCATCAGCGATTACATTATAAATTTGTCTCTCCGGAAAAATATCGATTTTTTTTGCACATTCTGACCACAGCTCTTTTAAATATAGAGCATTATGTTTTTGAAAAATATCGCACCTTTATATTTTAAGGCCTATATCTTTGGATGTTCATGTTGGATTTCAACGAAATAAACTACATTGTTAATCATTTCTTCAACATGTATTTGAAATGACCTCAAATATGACTTAGAAATTTGCTTAACTCTGGTCTTAAGTACAAAAATGAAAATAGCAAAAAACACGTCACCTCCGATTTGGCTCATATATATATATATATATATATATATATATTATATATATATATATATATATATATATATATATATCTATATATATATATATATATATAGATATATATATATATATATATATAACGTATCACTTAAG